>NC_047106.1:130407426-130743860 GCF_902500255.1 Thalassophryne amazonica
CCAACACTGAATGCCCGAATGCACTGCATTAAAAACTGACATCATTGTGTAAAGGATCCTACCGCGTGGGCTCAGGAACACTTCAGAAAACCATTGTCAGTTAACACAGTTCGTCGCTACATCTACAAGTGCAAGTTAAAACTCTATCACGCAAAGTGAAAGCCATACATCAACAACATCCAGAAAAGGCGCTGCCTTCTCTGGGCCTGAGCTCATTTGAAATGGACAGACACAAAGTGGAAAAGTGTGCTGTGGTCTGATGAGTCCACATGTCAAATTGTTTTTGGAAATCATGGATGTTGTGTCCTCCGGACAAAAGACAAAAAAGGCCATCCAGATTGTTACCAGCGCTAAGTTAAAAAGCCAGCATCTGTGATGGTATGGGGGTGTGTTAGTGCCCATGGCATGGACAACTTACACATCTGTGATGGCACCATCAATGCTGAAAGGGACGTCCAGGTTTTGGAGCAATGTCTTTTTCAGGGACGTCCCTTCTATTTCAGCAAGACAATGCCAAGCCACATTCTGCATGTGTTACAACAGCGTGGCTTCTTAGTAAAAGAGTGCAGGTACTAGGCTGGCCTGTCTGCAGTCCAGACCTGTCACCCATTGAAAATGGGTGGCGCATTATGAAGCAAAAAATACGACAACGGAGACCCCAGACTGTTGAACAACTGAAGTCGTACATCAAGCAAGAATGGGAAAGAATTCCACCTACAAAGCTTCAACAATTGGTGCCCTCAGTTCACAAACACTTATTGAGTGTTGTTAGAAGGAAAGGTGATGTAACACAGTGGTAAACATACCACTGTCCCAGCTTTTATGAAACGTGTTGCAGGCATCCATTTCAAAATGAGCAAATATTTGCACAAAAACAATAAAGTTTATCAGTTTGAACATTAAATATCTTGTCTTTGTGGTGTATTCAATTGAATATATGTTGAATAGGATTTGCAAATCATTGTATTCGGTTTTTATTTACATTTTACACAATGTCCCAACTTCATTGGAATTGGGGTTTTGTGTGTGTGGGTATATATATATATATATATATGTACACTCTTATATATATATATATATATATATATACTTTTAATAGTTTCTGCTCATCTTCTAAATATTGCGTGACAAAAACATAAACTTGTAAATACATAAAATGTATGTTGTGTTAAATTCCTCTGTCTGTTCAGCACTCACTGAAAATTACTTTGTTTTCATTTTCAGGTAAAATCTGATTGAAAATGCTCTAATTCATCTCACTCCTGCACTGGGGTTTGGCTGATGTGTACCAAAGTCAGAGAAAATACAGAGGAGTTGGACTGTCTGCCGACTGTGACAAATAATTGAGTAAATCGATTTATTGTGACAGCACCACTCTCTTAGCAGATGAGAACGTCTCACCTGTCTTGGAAGAGATGTCCTTACAGAAAGTGATGAGTTAAGTTCCAAATGGAGGTGACTAGTGGAGCACCTGCTCTTGTAAAATAAAAAATTACTTTTCAGCTGCTGATATTTTGGATTCTTTTAACTTTGTAAAACAGCTGCTCTCAGAGATGAATACTGCAGGGTTCTCTTACTGTATTTAATTTATTTTCTTCTGATTTTTACACAACTGTATTTTGTTTAAAATCATCATGGCAGCATAATGTACTAGGTGTTATTATTATTATTAATGGTTAGCCCAGTTAACTTCTGCATGCATAAGTCGTGATTCGGCTTTACTCGCGGTAAATTTGTGGACCCCAGAAATTTAGACTACAGAATAAAAGTCAGGTTTGATTTGATTGTTTCTGGCAGGAGCAGGTGTGAGTATAAATTCAAGCCTGCCACACGCACGACAGGGATGTGCTTCTGGTGCAAGAGGCAGGTGGCGTGTAGTATAAATTCCAGCCCAATGTAACCTGGCAGGAATGAGCTAAAGAGGAAGGTCACATCCAGATGCTTAAACGAAAAACTTCCAATCATGCAGAATCGTCCACAATGACCAGGGTTCTAGCCACAGTGGGAGGTGCCAGGCAGCCCCGCCCAGTACTGCAAATTTCGACCTGGTTCAAATTGGCTGTGCCGCTCAGCACAGAATTTCTGAAAAATGAACTGAAATCAATCAATCAATCAATCAATTTATTTATATAGCGCCAAATCACAACAAACAGTTGCCCCAAGGCGCTTTATATTGTAAGGCAAGGCCATACAATAATTACGTAAAAACCCCAATGGTCAAAACGACCCCCTGTGAGCAAGCACTTGGCGACAGTGGGAAGGAAAAACTCCCTTTTAACAGGAAGAAACCTCCAGCAGAACCAGGCTCAGGGAGGGGGCAGTCTTCTGCTGGGACTGATTGGGGCTGAGGGAGAGAACCAGGAAAAAGACATGCTGTGGAGGGGAGCAGAGATCAATCACTAATGATTAAATGCAGAGTGGTGCATACAGAGCAAAAAGAGAAAGAAACACTCAGTGCATCATGGGAACCCCCCAGCAGTCTAAGTCTATAGCAGCATAACTAAGGGATGGTTCAGGGTCACCTGATCCAGCCCTAACTATAAGCTTTAGCAAAAAGGAAAGTTTTAAGCCTAATCTTAAAAGTAGAGAGGGTGTCTGTCTCCCTGATCCGAATTGGGAGCTGGTTCCACAGGAGAGGAGCCTGAAAGCTGAAGGCTCTGCCTCCCATTCTACTCTTACAAACCCTAGGAACTACAAGTAAGCCTGCAGTCTGAGAGCGAAGCGCTCTATTGGGGTGATATGGTACTATGAGGTCCCTAAGATAAGATGGGACCTGATTATTCAAAACCTTATAAGTAAGAAGAAGAATTTTAAATTCTATTCTAGAATTAACAGGAAGCCAATGAAGAGAGGCCAATATGGGTGAGATATGCTCTCTCCTTCTAGTCCCTGTCAGTACTCTAGCTGCAGCATTTTGAATTAACTGAAGGCTTTTAAGGGAACTTTTAGGACAACCTGATAATAATGAATTACAATAGTCCAGCCTAGAGGAAATAAATGCATGAATTAGTTTTTCAGCATCACTCTGAGACAAGACCTTTCTAATTTTAGAGATATTGCGTAAATACAAAAAAGCAGTCCTACATATTTGTTTAATATGCGCATTGAATGACATATCCTGATCAAAAATGACTCCAAGATTTCTCACAGTTTTACTAGAGGTCAGGGTAATGCCATCCAGAGTAAGGATCTGGTTAGACACCATGTTTCTAAGATTTGTGGGGCCAAGTACAATAACTTCAGTTTTATCTGAGTTTAAAAGCAGGAAATTAGAGGTCATCCATGTCTTTATGTCTGTAAGACAATCTTGCAGTTTAGCTAATTGGTGTGTGTCCTCTGGCTTCATGGATAGATAAAGCTGGGTATCATCTGCGTAACAATGAAAATTTAAGCAATACCGTCTAATAATACTGCCTAAGGGAAGCATGTATAAAGTGAATAAATTGGTCCTAGCACAGAATCTTGTGGAACTCCATAATTAACCTTAGTCTGTGAAGAAGATTCCCCATTTACATGAACAAATTGTAATCTATTAGATAAATATGATTCAAACCACCGCAGCGCAGTGTTGAATCATTTGTCTTGACAGTGTTCCTTAGCCTCAGTCCAGCTCATGGCACAAGAGACGTAGAGGAAACAGCGGAAATGTTGTTGAAAATGTACTAATTCAGTCGTATTTCAAGCTTAAAGCGTCATAGTTTTGAAATTTTTAAACCAATAATTAAAGTAATAAGAAATATAGTCGTCATTTTCTTCATATCAAATCGCAAACAACAGAGATCAGTCAGCGTGTTCTGTGGACTCAGAGCTGTGAAGAGTGGCTGGAAACAGCATCTCTGCTCTGAGCTGAAGAAAAAAAAAGGTCCTTCTGTATCCGTATCTGAATATACAATCAGAAATTTGGTTTATTTTACAGCTGAAAGGCTTTGTGTTTCCAAAAAGCTCAGAGTTTGAAAAACAGTAGAAGAGAGAGAGAGAAAGAGAGGGGGGGGGGGGGGGGGGGGGGGAGACAAGGTCATTGAAAGAAAAGTGAAACTTATTCACAAAGTCTTTCATTTAAAACAACAGGCTTGACAAAACTGTCCAGATTCAGCTCTTGTTCAAACAAGGAAATTTGGTGTTATATTGTTTAAAAAGAAAAAGTAATGCAATCCCACTCAAACATGTTGAGAAAAAAAAAAACTCAGGATGATAGAAAAACTGCCTGCTTCACTGGATTAAAAACTACTGTGTGTCATTTTTGAATTGTGTAAATGCTATGTCCATTAAATATTAATGTGTTTTTAATATTTTCAATGTTATTTTATGTTATTTACTTAGACTTTGACAGAACTTGCAAAAAATAACTTTGCTCTTTCAAATATTACAACATAAATATAATTTTTTTGTTTATTATTCTTGCGTTCAATGCCTCTAAAACATACGAGGAAAAGGGCCAAGAGGGTGCAGGTTTTCTTTAACCTGCACCCTCTTGGCCCTTTCTGGAATCAGTTTGACACCTATGGTCTAAAACAACGGAAAATTAGTTAAAATAAGGCTTGAATTGTTATTATTATAAACTTACCACTTACTTTCAGGCTGCTGTCATAAAAGCTGTTCTTAAGAAGCTCAGTGTGGATTCTGGGTGTCTGAAGAATGATGAACTTATTTGGGTTTTGTTTTCTCAAAAGTGCTGGAAAAGGTGGTTGCTAACCACTTCTTGCCAGTCTGTCAGAGAATTATCTTTTTTTTTAGCTGCTGCAATCAGCTTTTAGGTTTAATCATTCCACAAAGACTAAAGTGGTTACAATTAGATGCTGGCTGTATTTTCATGCAGAGAATTGAGAAATTTTATTTTATTATTTTTTTTTTTTTTTTATGTTTCTAGACATGTGATTTCATAGCTTTGATCTTAAGCCAGTCTCCCATTGAAAATTTCTGACACCCTATTGTGTAGGTTTTTGATGAGAGAAAAAAACAAAAAAACAATTGAATACCAAATTGGGGCATGAAAATGTGTGCTCTTAATCTGGAAAGTTTTGAAAATTAAAAAATATAATCATAATAATAAAGTCATGATGTGTCACAACATCATTTTTCACTTTAAAGTGAAAAATCTGATTTAATTTGTGCAGATGGTTGGTAATATGTGCCATTTACTTTGATTTTATAAGTGGGTTTTTTTTTTTTATTTTGTTAGCGCATCTTGAAATAAATAATTTTTGCTTGAATGTAAATTTTGTTGCTTAGTCATTTTGATGTCAGGTTACAATAAAATACAATAAAATTAAAATACAATGCAGATTTGGGTAATGGGTAGTGGGTGATGTCTTTGCAGTGGGTGAAAATGACTGGAATGGGCAGCACTGTAGTGAGTCTGCATGCAGGGTGGTGCATTCAAAGACTCAGTGTTGCACCATTCCAAGATTCCCCACTCACATCCACAGAAGCCTATCATTCTTTCAGAGCTGTCATGTTGCCCAGCATGGTCACTTGGTTTAACAGAACTACATACCAGACAAATATTTGCCCTATAGTACTGTCATGCTCGGCCCCGGCTCGGGGTTTAGGTCTTAGCCCTTGGCGTATTTCTTTTGTGATTTTCTGGCTTTACTTTTCAGTAGTTCATGCTTTATCATGTTAGTATCAGTTTGGTTCTGTTTATTGTTTTGCTTTGTTTATTATTTAGTCACTGGTTTCATTCAGCACCTCATCATTTAGTTTGCAGTCATTCAGTTATTCGTTGCTTTTCCTTGTGTTACACTTTCGTCACTGGTTCATTCTTTGCTTATCATTTATGGTGTAGTTTGTATTTGTTTACTCTGGGTCTTTTAATTACTTTAGTCTTAGTTTTGTTCTCTTTATCACATTTGTTGCATGTTTAGTCCCAGGTTTTTGTTTGTTTTAATCTTCAGTGTTGCTCATCAGATTATGTTCCATTTGTCATTTACTGCATTATTCAGTAGTCAGCGGTTTTGTTTTCTGTTCATCACTTATTCTCCATTTAACCAATAGTTTGTTTTGCCATTTTTATTGTATTCACTTTTCTGTACCAGTCAAAATCAGTCAAAATTCTAGTTTTAGTTTTAATCATTAGTTTTCTTGTTTTCCCCTTTTTGACTTGTCACGTTAGCTCTTAGGTTTGCCCCTTTTGCTCACATTAATTATTTGAGCACGTTCTCACAGTTAGTTTTTCTGTCACTCACTTCACCAGGGTTGGCGACCCCTGCTCCAGACCCACGAGCGCACGTGTCCCCATAAATACAGAAGCACCATCCAACATCCTGTGCAGGACTGGTGGATAGAGTGGGCTGGTAACCACAGGGTTTCGCTGAGACACATGGAAGAGAGTGTATTTTCATGGAATGTGGAAGAAATGGTAAATGGACTGCATTTATATAGCACTTTTCCATCTGCATCAGACGCTCAAAGTGCTTTACAATTCACTTCCCCCTGATGAGAGGTGAAGAACGAATCTAATGGCTCCTGGTTCAATAATTTGTGACACTGGAAGGGGTCCAACAAAACGTGTAGCCAGCACACAGCTGAACAAGAAATCCAGTGTGAGCAACCAGACCTGTTGACCAGTCTGGTACTGGGACTTCACAGAACGATGCTTGTTGGTGCCTCTGGTATAGTTCAGAGGAGCTCAACACTTCCACCTGTGGCTGCTGTGTCTGTGTTGCTGGGCATTTTTTTTCCCACATTTTTTTTCACATTTTTTTCCCACATGGCACAGCCTGCCAATGTGCACGCTTCATTCATGTCATTTCATGACTATACGTCTATGACCATGGGTCATATACAGAGGAACAGAGGGATCATACTTGTAGTGTCTGCTTGATAAGAGGGGTTAAATTTTTTTGTGTGTTTTTGTTCCCCAACAGCAGCAGCAGGATGTGGTGTCACACGTTCCAGGTGCTTGCACTACATTCATGTGCGCGCACAAGCATGCATGGAACTGTCACCATGTATCATTCACACCTGTCTGGCCGTGTGTCCCTCTCGACAGCAGGTGGAATGTTTCATGGTTCATATTGTTTGAGCAAGCAGCCAGCTGATGTCACACTGCCTTTCTTTTCTCTAACTGATCTTCACCAAGTGTTTCCCACCATCCCTCGTGCAAGTTGGGGGAAGCCCCCTAGTGAGCTGATGTCACTGCCAAATATAGGTCATGGCTGTCTGATCATTTGAAATTCTCCCCTTAGGGGGAAAAAATCTAAATTGTTTCGAGACCCAAATTTTGATCATATTGGCAATATCAAATTATGAATCACTTATTTAAATGCTCAGGAATAAAATTAAAGTTGTACCAAAGAAAATTCTCTTCATGACTTAAATCTTGAAAAACCCAGAGGCCATACAGCTTTAAGACAGAAGCAAGGTCAAATTTTCAACTACTGGTCACAACAAAACACAAAAACAGAAGGCATAAAACTTCTGCCCCCCCCCCCAAAAAAAAAAACCCCTCTAGGAACAAGAACTACAATAGGAACACAAGAATAGCATCGGAATACAGACTTACCAGTAAGAGAGCACAAACTCTATCCTTATGATGTGGCCACAAAGCAATCACCATAATTACTGGCAAGGAGTGAGTAATTAACTAAACGCAGGTGCAAGTGATGACACAAGAGAAGAAACCAAAAATAACTCAGGAATATGAATGCACCAGTGTCATGGAACAATACAAACGTGCAACACCCCACAAGACCCAATGAATGCCAAATAGAGAGTGATCTGTGGAAAAGATGAAACATAATGGGTGAGTGCAGAAATAAAAGGAAAACGTCAACAGAGCAATGCCATATGGACATGCAAGATCAAAACAAACAGTGGAATGCAAAAGGGAAACTACTAAGCTGTGCTATCTGGAAACAAAATAGAGAAGGGCACAGAGCGGTGGAGAGACCATCTGGCTGAACTGAACTAAGTGAGAACATAGACAAAAGATATGGGTGGGATGTGGAACATAAAACAGACAAAAAGAGAAAATTGCCAGACCCATGAGAGTGCATGTCTCATCACAACATTAAGCATTTTTCAGTTCAGTTCATCTAAGTCTTCATTGTCATTGGACACTGGATACCAGCCACGGCTCTCCCTAAGCAATGGAATAATGGCACTACACCACTGTGCCAAAATTGCAGTGCCATCATACTGATTTTCAAATTTAGGGTGTTCCTGGGTAATTTTTTTAATTTGTTGTTCTGCAGCTGCACTGCACCATTTTGCTCTGTGCCGCTGCTTTCGTGTGAAATCCTGTTGTGAAAGTGACGTGACACGGACCCACAACAGGGGGCGTTATTGAACGGACAATGGATAAGCCAAAAGTAACAATTTAATGTTGTGAATCGCACAACAACGTACAGACAATAACAATATGGAGACTGTCAGTCATACACCAGGTGACGTGTGGGCAGGCTCGACGATAGAAGACGCCTGGAGAGAGAAGAGCTGGATCCCCACACAGCTTCCACCACCAACGGAGCTGAAGAACACCGGAGCCGCCAAGCCCTGCGCCCCAGGTGGCCGCTGTCTTCAGCAGTCAGACCCGGTACTGCTGGCAGAGAACAGAAACAGTCCTGATGAGTGTGAGTTCGCACACTCAGTAATCCCACAGTCTGTATTAAGTAAAGGAGGGAGAACCTCCACCTCCAATCACACACACTGGTGCAGCTCCTGGTCAACCACTTATCTGAGTTGGGATGTGAGGCGAAGCCGTCGCTGTCACACCAAACGCCAATCCTCCAGATAAGGAAACACTCCAGGAAAACGGCTGCAATAGAAGTTCAGGTTAAACACACACAGTGTCAGGCAGCAGAGAAATTACCTAAATGGTAGTTGATTTCTCGGCGGGGAGGTGGAGTTGCAGTCCGGCCTATATGGTGGTGGTGATGAGAAGTGAATGAGTGGCAGCTGGTATGGATGATGAGTGACAGCTGTCACTCCTGGTTGCTCCGACGCCCTCTCGTGCTTGAAGCCCGCACTTCAAGCAGGGCGCCATCTTGTGGTGGTGGGCCAGCAGTACCTCCTCTTCAGCGGCCCACACAGCAAAATCTTATGAAGCAGCATCATTTCATGAGGTTTCAATGTCTTATAGACCCACCTGTCTAACCTTACACCTTTAAAAAAAACAAAACAAAACAAAAAAAAAAACACACATTTTAATCACTGAGCGTACCGGGGTCTATCGCTCATAATGGATGATAGCAGAATGGTGACGTAATGAATGAAGGGCTGTGGTAAATGAGCCACTGTGAAACCTCTCAGCTGCTGCTGGCTCTCTGCTGTTTGCTGCTGAGCATGAAGAGAGGAGGGGGGAGGGGGAGGTTTTCTGAGCTGTTTGAGAGATGTCTCTTCTGCAGCTGAGGAGCAGTGTTCTAGCCAAATGTCCGCCTGGCTCTCAGCTTCAAATTGTCTGTGCCGCCGAGCATGGATTTTCTGAAAAATAAGCTCAATTGTTGCTGAAAATGTGTGCTGAAAAGTCAGCTGGTTCAGCATCCTGAGGCTGTGAAACGCTATGAAACGGCAGCTCAGAGTGCATCTGAGGAGCATAACTGAGCAGAGTTTCTATCTGCTGAATTGAAAAAAAACTCTATCAAACTCCACGTTAGCATAGCCGATGATACATTTAAAAATTTAAGGTTTATATTACAGTTGAAAGGCTTCATGTTTCCAAAAACTTCCAAGTTTGCTCTTAGAAGGAAAGCGAGAGAGAGAGAGAGAGAGACAGAGAGTGAGCGAGTGAGAGAGTGATCGAGAGAAACACAGAGAGTGAGGGAGAGAGACAGAGGGACGGAGACAAAGAGAAAGTGATGCAGACAGAGAGGGAGAGCGAGAATGCTGTCTTTTCTCTTTTTCGTCTATAAAAGTCTATTTAACACTAGAAGTCCCAGGGTTTTCTTAAGGTGCGCTGACACTTGTAAGACTTTGATGCACGCACTTGCATGACCTGTATCATGCAGGAGAGTAAACTCATCTTTAACAGGTGTAGATTGAATGCGAGAGGGTTGTCAGCGCGTGCAATTGCGCAAAAGAATTTTGAAATATTCAAAAAATCTTTCACGCATAAATGTCACGCAACGTGGCACGATCTGCTCACCAACACCATGTGGAGCTCATCAAGTGGAGTAAAGAAGTAAATAGAGCGAGTGTTTGTGTCAGCAGATCACATCAGAGCGCAGCTTGTCTGAACGATTATAACGAGTTGTTAAATCTATCATAAACATCCTTTTACAGCTGCACGAGAAGAAGGAAAGAACATGCAACTGTTTTACCAAGCCATGACAATGTAAACATGACAAATAATTGCCTTTTTAGACAGCTCCAAATGTTTTCACCAACTCGTTCGGCACGCGTGAATGGCTCAGGCTGGAGTGCTCCTCTGTGATTCAGGAAGTGATTAGAGCCATTTTCAGCAGCCAATTTGCAGAGAAAATGATTAATCTGCTATAAAATAATTGTTTTATATACGCAGCTTCCAGCGCTCAGCACGTGGCAGCCGGTGGAACAAAACATGCAAACTGCCTTTTTATGTTTTAATTTTAATAGTGTTTTTATTTTTGAATATGATTATATTTTATTTATATGGAAGTGTTTTGTTGCCATATTTTTTTTTTATATTCTTCTTGATAGAACTATGTTTGTGTATATGTGTAACCGCGTGGACAAAACAACCAGACAATGCCACCTAGGATTTGGTGAGTACTGGGAATTCAAATGCTAAAAGGTTCTTTGAAAAAAGACAAGCAGACAAAAAGACCAAACAATAAGACATTGACAATAATAATTTCTTACAAACAGACATGGGGTCAAATACAAAAGTATTTGTATTTGAAAATACTTAAATACATTTTTTGGAGTATTTGTATTTGTATTTTCTGATTTTGAATTCAAAGTATTTGTATTTCAAATACATCGCCGATCCCAAGTATTTCCAAATACTTTTACAAATACTTTTTCAAATACTTTTCAAACTTGGGAATCTCTGTGACACCTGTGTTGAATATAGATTGTGATAGTTTGATTATTGCCTGTGATATTATCATAGTGAATTTGTGATAACACATTCAATCCTTACTTATCAATAGTATTTGGTCATGCTATTTTCACAATAAATTGTCACCAGTTTATCAGTTTTTGTGTTGATTTGTTGTTTATAGTTCATAGAAAGTATTTGTATTTGTATTTGAAAAAGTACAAAGTATTTGTATTTGCTGACAAACACAGAAAACCCTGGTGAAAACAACAAAATAAGAAAAAAAAAAAATACAATGGTGTCCTGGGTCTTCCCCGGACACCAGCGTGTCCGGGGAAGACCCAGGACGCTGGAGGGACAACATCTCTCAGCTGGCTTGGGAACGCCTTGGGGTTTCCCCGGAGGAGCTGGGGGAGGTGTGTCTGGATCGGGAGGTCTGGGCGGCTTTGCTTGAGCTGCTGCCCCCGCGACCCGACTCCGGATAAAGCGGAAGAAAATGGATGGATAGATAAAAAATAATATAAAGATAGATGAAAAATGTAAAAGCAGGCCTACTGGGTGTGGTGTGGTGGAAGGGTGGGCGTTGGTTGTGAGCAATGACTAAACTAGGGAACCCAAGGTGTTGTGTGTTGGGGGGTGTGGCTGGATGTTTTGGTGTTCTTTTCTTTTCTTTGCTCTCCAGGTGGCATGAGGGCTGATTTGTCTGTGAAGAAGGTGCTGGCTGAAGAGTCTTCACCCTCATCAACATCATGGAAAGCACCTGTGATCGGTGCTCACGTGCAACCTGGACGACTTGCAGCTGAAGCAGATAATTGGATGGCGTTCTGCATTTAAGTCATGTGTGATTCAAGCAGAACTGCCGGGAAATCGACCTTGTGACGTTCGTTTGTGAGACGCTGAGAACCGCGCCTGGGTTTGACACATCGAGCCCGTGAAGCAGGGAGGGGTGAGGACACATGCTGTCAGCACACACGAAAGGTAATTAAGTGTTTAGGTACTTGTTGATAGTAACTTGGTGTTTTGTTACACAGTATACTGGAATTGTAAAGAGAATTGCGCAGTTTGCTTCTCACTGCTGTGGCTGTGAAGGATAAGTGATCCTCCACTTGTTGTGAGAAGCTGCTCATTTGCATAAAGTAAAAAAAGGACACTGACCTGAGTGTGTTGCTGGCAGCGTGTGTTTATTGGAAGATATAGTTGTATCTGTTGACTTACCTCACCGTCTCTTTGCTTCACAGAGAATCAGTTTGTCGTGTCCACCTGGGGGGGTGTTTGGCGGTGGTAGGAAGTCCAGGAGCGCCGGCTTTAATCCTTGCGGGCGCTGGAGAGCGAGCGCGGATCACTCCACCAGAGGGACGTTGTTTTTTATGTTTTTACACTTTTTAACACAGGTGTATAATAAATAGTTTTTGTTTGGAACCGCCTTCTGGTTATTTTTTAGCGCTGGGGTCCTGTCTGACGCAGGTTCGCTCCTCAATCCGCGTCGACACATAACACAAGGTGGATAAATAGCTTGCTCAATAGCTTGATTAATCCGCTACAAAATAATTATTTTATATACGCAGCGTCCAGCACATAACGCATGGCAGCCAGTGGAATAAAGCACGGTGTCCAGCTGGGAACAAAGCGGGTGGGATCGTCGCAACAATGTGTGTGCAAGTGCGCAGATCAAAGTCGTGCAAGTGTCAGTGCACCTTTAGAAAAGCCAAATGGCTGGGCTGTGGGATTTCTAGTGTTAAAAAGTACTTAATTCTTTCACCAAAACATCAAATTTAGACTTGCATCTTAAATGTGCCTTCTGGCAAATTGTAGCTGAACTTTCAGGTCTCATTTTTAAGAAAATCTAAATCTAAACACTTCATCATGAAGCTGTATAACTGGTGATACAAAATATCCTCATATAAAACCAACAATAATGCTATTAATATTAAAGCAAAAAGAATTCAGGTATCGGGATCGGATCGGAAGTGGAAAATATGTGGATCGGTGCATCCCTAATTTTGAGACATATGTGCAGGGGCATCAGACTGGGGGGGGAATACACAAAAAACTGGCATTAAATACATTTTTGTGTTGCATGTTATTAATGTCCATATAATTCATGTTGCGAAAGAATATACTGTAATTACAATGAATGTATAATTTCAATTTAATTCAATTTATTAATTTATATAGCGCCAACTCACGACAAAGTTGCCCCAAGGCGCTTCACACAATTCACAACACAAATTAATCTAAAAAAAAAATTAAAAGCAAGAAAAGCACAATAAAAAGATAAAACAGAAGAATAAAAGGAAATTACAAAGCAAACACAAACAAATTAAATTAATGATAAGACAGACTAAAAAAGTGGGTCTTCAGTCTTGATTTAAAAGTCTCCACCGTGTCAGACTGCCGAATAACAGCAGGTAGATCGTTCCAAAGAGTCGGACCATGGTAGGAGAAGGCTCTATACCCCACAGACTTCTTGTTCATCCTCGGAACACACAGAAGCCCTGCGCCCTGCGAACACAAGGGCCTCGCAGGTACGTAGGGCTTAACCAAGTCCGCCAGGTAAGAAGGTGCCAGTCCATGAACAATTTTATAAACCAACAATAAAACAATAAAATCCGATCTGGCAGAAACCGTTAGCCAATGAAGGGATGCCAGAATGGGAGTAATGTGGTCAAACCTTCTACTTTGTGTCAAACGTTTGGCAGCAGCATTCTGTACCAACTGAAGTCCTCGAATGCTAGACTGCGGCAGGCCAGAAAATAAAACATTACAATAATCCAGTCTGGAAGAAATAAACGCATGTATCAAAGTCTCAGCATCAGCCACAGACAGAATGGGATGAATCCTTGCCACATTTCGCAGATGAAAGAAGGCAGTCCTCGTAATGTCTCTAATGTGGGGACCAAAAGACAATGTAGGATCGAAAAATATATGTATGTATACATACATGTAATATATAAACGCAACACTTTTGGTTTTGCTCCCATTTTGTATGAGATGAACTCAAAGATCTAAAACTTTTTCCACATATACAATATCACCATTTCCCTCAAATATTGTTCACAAACCAGTCTAAATCTGTGATAGTGAGCACTTCCCCTTTGCTGAGTTAATCCATCCCACCTCACAGGTGTGCCATATCAAGATGCTGATTAGACACCATGATTAGTGCACAGGTGTGCCTTAGACTGCCCACAATAAAAGGCCACTCTGAAAGGTGCAGTTTTATCACACAGCACAATGCCACAGATGTCGCAAGATTTGAGGGAGCGTGCAATTAGCATGCTGACAGCAGGAATGTCAACCAGAGCTGTTGCTCGTGTATTGAATGTTCATTTCTCCACCATAAGTCGTCTCCAAAGGCATTTCAGAGAATTTGCAGTACATCCAACCATCCTCACAACCGCAGACCACGTGTAACCACACCAGCCCAGGACCTCCACATCCAGCATGTTCACCTCCAAGATCGTCTGAGACCAGCCACTCGGACAGCTGCTGAAACAATCGGTTTGCATAACCAAATAATTTCTGCACAAACTGTCAGAAACCGTCTCAGGGAAGCTCATCTGCATGCTCGTCGTCCTCATCGGGGTGTCGACCTGACTCCAGTTCGTCGTCGTAACCGACTTGAGTGGGCAAATGCTCACATTCGCTGGCGTTTGGCACGTTGGAGAGGTGTTCCCTTCACAGATGAATCCCGGTTCACACTGTCCAGGGCAGATGGCAGACAGCGTGTGTGGCGTCGTGTGAGTGAGCGGTTTTCTGATGTCAATGTTGTGGATCGAGTGGCCCATGGTGGCGGTGGGGTTATGGTATGTGTTGGGTATTTTCTCCTCCAAACATTCTTAAAACCTTTGATAAGACAAACAGAGTCAAGAAACACCAGTGAGACAGAAAGTCAAATTAATCACGCGCGGAGTGCGGCCAGGCTGTACACCAAGGCTACACTAAAGTCTGGCCTGTGCTCCCGCTCTTTTTATTTGAGATGCCCTCATTACATCATAAAACTTGTCCTAAGGGGGGGGGGGGGGGGGGGGGACAACGCGAGACAAGTTTCTTCCTGTAACATAAACACATACGTCAATAAGCGCAGCTGTAAGGACAAACAGTTTCTTTCTTTTACTCTTATCGTCGGAGGTCAGCACATCTCGTTCGTCTGTTGCAGTTATCAGCTGTTGTGCATCTGCCTGGAGTGTCCTGGTCTTCACACTAAGCATCACGTCACAACAGTCAAAAACAACCTTCAGGTCTATTACTCCCCAGTTCATGACTGACCCCGTCATGCTTCACTCCCAGTCGTTAGCGGCTACAAAAACAAGTTGTATAATAATAATAATAAGTACATCCAGCTCTTCATTCCCAGTTCAGATTGACCCCAGCATGCTAAAACAAGGTTGAATAACACATTCTCGGGGTTAGGTGCAAACAGCACAACACCGTTTTCATAAGAAAGAAGACGAAGGTACAAATGTTTAACAGTGATAACATATATATATATATATATATAAAATCCTTAACATTTCCCACCTGTTTATCGCCTGTTAAACATATAGTAGGCATCACCCAGCTTAGGTAGTTAGTTTATTAACTTAGTTTATTCTGTCCACGTTTTTATTAATTGAACACCACCAACAGATGGAAGATTCGAATCCAGCTGCTATTTGATCAACCAGTTTATACTCGTCAGGCACTCCTCTGGGGACTCCTATTGCGTCAATTATATGTTGGATTTCCTACTCCTTTCCAATCTCTTTTTACTCTATGTCTGGCTATGCCTTTCTGCCAATCCTCAGGAATAAGAGAGGCTGCATATGTCGTAACGTCTTCAGGGGTCATGGGTAACAATAATGATATTAATGCACAATAACCTGACACATTTCGTGGCAGTCTGTCAAAGATTCTGTATCACCACACCACCATACATCACTTCGGCTGACTGGTATAAATGAACCGTTTTTCTGTATTATTCGACTACACCACTTGTCTTATTACTTTTTCAGCTAAAGCTTCATAGGCTAAGAGTGTGTTAACTCATTCACGTCAACAGTTCAAGCTTGAACTGGAGTTGTGAGCTTTTCAATATCATCATAATTCTCAGTACAGTCATTATAGTTTTCTCCACTAAGGTCTGACTGTTTCAATGCTTGATATTTGGCATAGTTTGTTGGAAGGCCAGATTACACTGTACAAATGTATTTGACACCATTTTGCCAACCATTGTTTGATATAAGGGATCACACAACACATGCAAAGTCCAATCAGAATTAGGACTATAATAACTGGTGTCACCATTTTCAATAGTAACTGCCAACATGGTCCTGAAGTCAACCAGGACCAGGGATTCCACCGGTTCACGGCTAGGGTGTCTTTATGCATTGCATCACGAAGTTTATTCAGCTCTTCCAATGCGTCCTGCATATCCACTGAATGAATGGAGTCTGGGATGAAAGTACAGCATGTTGTGTTCTGCTGAACACAACATCTCCCTGTGAACCAGTAAGCAAGTCTAAAACCATGCGATTTTGGCATCACCATGGTACGTAAAGCATCTATTCAGTGTTTTGAGCTGCTACTATTTTTTTTAGTTACATTCATGAACAGACCCAATCGATAATTCAGAGTTTCAATCATTAATGAATTTTTTCCCACTCCTATCCAGGGGAACAATGAATGTGCTATTTTATCTCCTACAGACCACAATTTTTTGGTCCTTTAGTACATCCGAGCCCCACATGTGATCATGTGGTAACACATCTGGGTATATCAATCTCCTCCGTCTGGTGCTGCCATTCTTCTCTGTGGAGGTCCTACCACATATGTATGGTCAGTCACCTGGGTAGGTGCACACACACCACCCCCAATTTGGTGGGAGACTCATGTACAGTCTGGAACCACAAAGCCAATAGATGTCATCATACACCGGAGTACCATTACAGGTGGTAGCAAAAACTTACTAACATAAGCACATGATTCATCCGTTCCCCATGGACAGGAGCCTGTATAATTACATCCCCGTCCAATGTGATGAAGATAAGTACCATCCACATATTATGTTTTGGCTAGGCTTAAATTATTTGATAAAACATACGTTTGGGTACACAGACGTTTCTTAATTTTACCTACAGTTTTATTCCCTGTCCCGTAAAAGCAATTTGGGAATGGCCGTTGTGATGACAATTTAACGTGATGATATTTTTGCGTTTCCCTTCAGTCTAGTCAATGGAGCAGCACTTGGGCACGCTTGTACGTCCTCTGTTGAAATCCCTATCATATAAGTGGTTGCACTGAGGCAAGTGGTGTTAGAACTGCCCCGAAATACAGTTTGATTATGCATCCGTATGATAAGACATTCTGTCACCCTAGCAGGGTACGGTTTAGCCGTCAGAGCTGGGTGTGTTGAGGATATAGGTATTTGCGAACAAACATAACAATTAGTAACGTAATTCCATAGCCAATAAATGAACATATCTGTACCACATATTAGTATGGTATATATGAGGGTGTCCATCTGTCTCGTTCACATTATGAATAAACCTCTTCTGACGTTGCTTGCGTTGTTCTCTGGCTCAGTCCACAGTGAGCTGCAATTCTTGGGTCAACCACCAGGCCAGGAATCCGAGGAGCACGAAACACACTAAGATTACAACGCAACCGGCTGCCCTACCAACAGTCCGGCAGCGGCGGCGCTGAGCACGCCGCTCCAGGGTCTGCTGTAGTTCAGTCATGATTGCTAGGATACAGTGTTGTTAACCACCTCACCTAATAGTGCAAGGATCTCCCTGCTTCACTGGCATTGAGACAATCTATTGCTAATTAAATAGACTCCCTTTGTAGCCAGACTTCCCCTTACACTGTGGAGGCCGCCAACACACGCTGTATATTACAGTGATGTATCCACGTTGATCTCTCCGCTATCTTTACTGCAGTTGGTGTTGTTGACAGCACTTGGTATAGACCTTCCCAACGGACTGGACTCTGATGAACACCCAGTCTCCTGGCTAGACTACTGGAAGGCCGTCCTGTGGAAGATCAAAATTATTCGGCAGTCAATGTGTTTAAGTTATCTCTTTCTGTGTTAATGTCTTTTTCATAAAATTTGCTAATGTTTGTTCCTCATCTGCTGTTTTAGTATCCCATGTCAAAATTGGTAGACGATATGGTCGTCCATAAAGTATCTCAAATGGTGTTAACCCTGATGGTGTTGGTGCTTATTCTCATATACAATTTTACTAGGTCCAACATTCAATCCAGGTTCGTTTTGTCTCTTCTATACATTTCCTTAATCTTATTTTTATTGTGCCCTTTGTCCTTTCCACTAATCCGGCACTGTGTGGTTGATAAGCACAATGATTTTTGAGATTGACCTGTAGCGCTTCTCCTACGTATTGCACTATTGTATTAACAAAATGCGCTCCATTATCTGAATAAACTGTTTCTGGTATTCCAAATCGTGGAATGATGTCTTTGCACAATGCCTTAGCCACTGTAAGTGCATCTGCATGTTTTGTAGGGAACAATTCTACCCATTTTGAGAAGGCATCAATTACGACTAAACAAAATTCCTTCCCTTCATGTTTACTCAGCTGTATATAATCCATGTGAATCACTTGAAAGGGATATTGTGGTGTTGGAAATTTGCCTCTTTGGGGTCTCAAATTGCCTTGTGAATTGTGTTTTGCACATGTCATGCATGCTCTACAATGCTGTTTTGCATATGCATCGAACCCATAAAGACAAAAAATAGATTGCAATTGCGATATCATACCCCCTGATGAGACATGCGTCACGCCATGGCTCATAATAGCTGCCCATTTAAACACATTTTTTGGCAATATGGGTTTCTTTTGTGGGCATACGTACAAATCATTTGCATACGTAGCTCCTTTATTTATCCACATCTGTTTTTCTTTCAGTTGCCTGCTGTTGCATGTCAGCAAGCAGTGTATGACCTAAATGCAAATCTGGAGTGGTTTCCTGTACAACAAAAATAGAAGAAGCTGCTGCTGCCTCTTTTGCTGCTCTGTCAGCAAAATCATTTCCTTTTGAAATACTGTCAGAGCCCTTGGTGTGAGCCGCACATTTGCATATAGCAATTTGTTTAGGCAATTTCACAGCCTTCAGTAGTGCAGTTAGGAGTGTGGCATGAGTCACTGGCTTTCCAGATGATGTCACCATTCCACGCTCTTCCCACAGTTTTGCAAACACATGCACTGTGCTAAAAGCGTACTGGCTGTCTGTATAAATTGTTACAGCCGTACCTTTAAACAGATAGCAAGCTGCAGTTAAAGCAACTAATTCAGCTGCTTGTGCTGAAATGAGGATGGCAATGAAGCAGAATCCAATACTTCTGAATTTGTGACAACAGCATATCCAGATTGTGTTTGTCCATAAGCGTTTTTAGTGGAAGAACCATCCACATACACGATTGTACTGTTTGGGATGGGTGTGTCCTGGAGGTCTGGGCGTGCTTTCGTACAGACTGTAGCTACATCAAGACAATTGTGCGGCTCACCATCCTCAGGTAAAGGTATCAATGTGGATGGATTCAATGTTGTACAGCGCTCTACCGTAAGGTGTGGTTGTGATAATAGCAAGGACATGCACGAAAGATGTCTTGCTGGGGACAAAAGGCTCATGTTTGTCTGCAACAGAAGTGCAGAAACTGCATGTGGAACTTTCAGTGTCAACTGATGGAATAGAACAACATTACTGCTACTTTGAACAGCCATAGAGGCTGCAACAACAGCCTGTACACATGGTGGTAGAGTACTTGCCACTGCATCCAATTTAGATGAGTAGTAGGCAACTGGCCTTAATTTTGAGCCATACACTTGAACCAAAACACTAGTCATGAACTTATTCTTACAATCAGCTGTTTGAATGAATGGTTTACTATAATCTGGTAGTGCCAAAACTGTGGATGACACTAATGTTTGTTTTACTTTTACAAAAGCTTCCTCAGCATCTTTGTTCCATTCCAACACGGTTGACATTGAAATATCATCCTTGTACATCAAATCAGAAAGTGGACTAGTCAATTCTGCATAACAGGGAATCCATGCCCTGCAGTAATTAGTCAGTCCAAGAAATGACATCATCTGCTTTTTGGTCTGTGGTTTTGGAGCGTGTAAAATTGCTTCCTTCCTGTCAGACAGGATCGTGCGCCCTGTGGCTGATAATTCATGTCCTAAATATTTTACTTTATCCCTACACAACTGAACTTTGTTTTTACTCACTTTATGGCCATTATCAAATAAGAAACATAATAATGCTACTGTGTCAGTTATGCAGTTTTCTCGTGTGTCAGAGGCAATCAGAATGTCATCAACATACACTAATAGTTGGCTATCTGCCGGTGGAACGAAATTGGCTAAACATGCTGACATGACTTGAGAATAAATAGTTGGACTCTCTGCGTAACCCTGCGGTAATCTGGTGAATGTATATCGTTGTCCTTTAAAGGTAAAAGCAAACCAGAATTGACTATCTGGGTCTACTGGCACAGAGAAAAATGCATTACTTATGTCAATTACTGAGAAACTATTAGAATTTGGTCTCAGCGAATTTAACAAGGTGTGTGGATCTGGGACACATGGTGCTCTTTTAATCACAGCAGCATTTACTGCCTGCAGATCTTGAATCATTCTCCACCCCACTGAGGGCGGAGCCTTTTTTACAGGAAATATGGGTGTGTTACATGGTGAATCTGGACATGGCACTATTACTCCTGCTGTTAATAAATTCTCTATTACTGGCCTGATTCCTTCAATTGCATCAGGTTTCAATGGATACTGTCTTACACATGGTCTGTATTCTGTTTTTGGTCTTATAACTACAGGTTGTGCATTTTTAATCAGTCCTACGTCTGAAGGACCTGTTGTCCACAATCCTGATGGTACCGAAGAGAGAAGATCATCCTCTTCAGGACTCAACTGAAACACTCAGGATTGTGAAGTGGACACATCAATGTGTGTTCCAGCTGTCAGCACCAATGAGACATTAACTGGCACTTTATACAATTTAGTTGATGGACTGAACTCCGTTCGTGGTCCAACTCTGCTCCAATCAGTGGCTGACAAAGCTGTTATGACTGTCAGTCCCAATTCTTGCCATTCTGTCAAATATGGTTTACAAAGTGACACATGTAATGGCATACCTGTGAATCTCAATTTTAAAACATCTTCAGTGGCACCTGTTACTGTTATGACAGCTGTTGAGTTGCCATCATGAATCAAATCGGTCATTGTCAGCTTCACAGGTGAAATATTTTTCAATTTGTTTTCATACACTGGTGTTCCTGGCAATATGCCACTATGGACTCTAAATACACTCTCAAATCTGCATCTAAACTCTGTCCATGGTTCTCCTTCTTTCTGAGTTGTCCTGGTAATTTCAGTATAATTTATCTTTGGTCCTAACACACCTTTTGCACGTGTAATCATAGCTTCCACTCTTGTTTTCAAGACTGGATCATCATGTGGCAATGGTACGCCATCCTGGTCTGCAGGATTCCAGTCTCCGCGTATCTGACTCCATTTTAGGGCCACATGCTTTCATCCACACCTGTTGGACTTCAGGTCCACTAAGGTGGTAAGAACTTCTAATGTTTTCTATATCCTGCATAAATCCCTCAATGTCGACATGTGGCGATGGTATCATGTCGACTGCTGCTTTGATATCATCAGCATTCCATGTTCGATATACGAGCATGGTTGATCGCTGTCCTGCTGTTCCTGCACGAGGATTTGGTACTTCTATCATAGGATAGGCACCTCCCTGGTCACTGTGTTCCACCATGGGAGTGGCTGTAGGCACTTTCGCTTGACTGCGTGTTTGTGGTTTTTCTGGTTTTTCTGGTTTTTCACTTTTTACCTTAGGTTTTACTGCCAAATCATACTGTGGTGGCGGTACATCGTCATCCTCTGGTAGAGGAGATAAGGGTGTTGTTGTCACCGACGATCCAGCCGGCGGTGGTTGCTGAGGCTGTTCTGGTTCTCTGTGCTGAATTATCACATCTTCTTCTGCCTTACCTACAGCTTTCTTTTTCCTTGCTTTCTCTAATCGTCGCTTCTCTGCTCCCTTCTGTCTGTTCTCTGCTTCCTCCTCCCAAAATGCCACTAAATCTGCCCCTACTTTCTGCATCTTTTTCTCATCACCTTTATGTTCCTGTTCTAACTCCTTCTTTAGCTTCTGTATACTGATCAGGTTCAGTCGTCCGTCAAAGTCATGTTTATTTATCCAGGTCTCCAATTTCTTTGTTGCTTTTGGATTTTTTTGCTTCCATAAATTTCCAGTCGTCAGTTGATAAATTTTCCTTATTTTTAGACGTCTTACCCCCCATTTTTATTATCCCTTGTTATAATTTGGACTTCAGACGGGGGCACACCTAGGGTGTTCTAAATCTGAAGTTTTCACACTTTCTTTGGACGTGACAATTAATTTGCCGTCGTGTGGTTGATTCCTTTCACCTCCTCGTAGGAAGCGGAATCACTTGCCTCTGCTTCCACACGCACGGTTGTCACTAACGTTGTCCAAAGTATTACACTTTCACACAGTTATTTACACTTACACAAAACACTATTTACACATAGAAACACTTTTAATAATCGTACGCGTATTCTTAGCCCAGGGGAGCTCGCCCTCCCGTGAAATTTAACTAATGTCCTGCATTAGGGGACTCCGCCGTCCCTGCCAGATTTAACTGCTTTTTTACAGTGCACGTATTTCTACCCGGGATTTCCTTTACGTATTAAAACAGAGGAGTCCGTATCCTCCTTCCGGAATTTAACTATGTGCGTCCCTCGCAACCGTAGAGGAGTCCGCCCTCCTTACAGAGTTTAACTGTGTTTCATTAACAGACGATTCTGTATCATCGCTTACGGAATTTAACTGTTTATGTGATCTGATCACCACTCACTCAGTACTGTTTACAAAGAAATTTTACTCACTGACTCGACTTCCTGTCTGTCTTCTTCGGGAAAATCTCGTCAACCAGACGATGCCAACGGTGGTCGACAATTGCAGACACGATCAATCGATCGGACCTTGGCCAAGGATTTACGTCTGGACTTGACGACCTCAGCTGGACACCTCCGGTATTGTTGAGATCCCGGACGTAGCCCCCAGTCAATGTTGGGTATTTTCTCCTCCAAACATTCTTAAAACCTTTGATAAGACAAACAGAGTCAAGAAACACCAGTGAGACAGAAAGTCAAATTAATCACGCGCGGAGTGCGGCCAGGCTGTACACCAAGGCTACACTAAAGTCTGGCCTGTGCTCCCGCTCTTTTTATTAGAGATGCCCTCATTACATCATAAAACTTGTCCTAAGGGGGGGACAACGCGAGACAAGTTTCTTCCCGTAACATAAACACATACGTCAATAAGCGCAGCTGTAAGGACAAACAGTTTCTTTCTTTTACTCTTATCGTCGGAGGTCAGCACATCTCGTTCGTCTGTTGCAGTTATCAGCTGTTGTGCATCTGCCTGGAGTGTCCTGGTCTTCACACTAAGCATCACGTCACAACAGTCAAAAACAACCTTCAGGTCTATTACTCCCAGTTCATGACTGACCCCGTCATGCTTCACTCCCAGTCGTTAGCGGCTACAAAAACAAGTTGTATAATAATAATAATAAGTACATCCAGCTCTTCATTCCCAGTTCAGATTGACCCCAGCATGCTAAAACAAGGTTGAATAACACATTCTCGGGGTTAGGTGCAAACAGCACAACACCGTTTTCATAAGAAAGAAGACGAAGGTACAAATGTTTAACAGTGATAACATATATATATATATATATATATAAAATCCTTAACAGTATGGGCAGGCGTCTGTTATGGACGAAGAACACAGGTGCATTTTGAATGCACAGAGATACCGTGATGAGATCCTGAGGCCCATTGTTGTGCCATACATCCAAGAACATCACCTCATGTTGCAGCAGGATAATGCACGGCCCCATGTTGCAAGGATCTGTACACAATTCTTGGAAGCTGAAAATGTCCCAGTTCTTGCATGGCCGGCATACTCACCGGACAGGTCACCCATTGAGCATGTTTGGGATGCTCTGGACCGACGTATACAACAGTGTGTACCAGTTCCTGCCAATATCCAGCAACTTCGCACAGCCATTGAAGAGGAGTGGACCAACATTCCACAGGCCACAACTGACAACCTGATCAACTCTATGCGAATGAGATGTGTTGCACTGCATGAGGCAAATAGTGGTCACACCAGATACTGACTGGTATTCCCCCCCCAATAAAACAAAACTGCACCTTTCAGAGTGGCCTTTTTTTGTGGGCAGTCTAAGGCACACCTGTGCACTAATCATGGTGTCTAATCAGCATCTTGGTATGGCACACCTGTGAGGTGGGATGGATTATCTCAGCAAAGGAGAAGTGCTCACTATCACAGATTTAGACTGGTTTGTGAACAATATTTGAGGGAAATGGTGATATTGTGTATGTGGAAAAAGTTTTAGATCTTTGAGTTCATCTCATACAAAATGGGAGCAAAACCAAAAGTGTTGCGTTTATATTTTTGTTGAGTGTATAAGGGTGATTCTTTAACTACGGGCACTATTGGCCTTGTAAATGTAATTTCCACCACACCATTGCCTTACAATATAAAGCACCTTGGGGCCAAGCAGCTGCACAAAATCATCGGCCATGTCAACCCGTGGCTGAATGATGCGTTTGCGGCAGGCTTCACACCAGCAGCCAAATGTCATTGAATGCCGGATGAATGACCATTTGACCCACTCTCGGCTGGTGTTGGCTGGAGTCCAGATGCCACTCACGAACATCCAACACCATTCATGGGGCACTTAGAAAAGGCTGGGCTGTTTGCACCTCCAGCACGAGAGTAGAGAGCAGTTTCGACCTGGCTGTGCGAATGGCCCCACATGTTCTAAGTGCCCCTCGAGTGTGCCGTTACCAAGCGACACACATATTAGGCAAGCCCCCCCACAACACGTGGCTGTGAGTGTGTCCCCCCCCACAACACAGATGTCAGGAAGAGTGTGTTGTCCTCACCTCCATGCCATGATCGAACACTGTCAGGTGTAGCTGAGGTGGCTGGAGTACGATTGCTGTCCAGCCCACCGCACATCTGGATGGCTGTAATGTCCAGCTGGAAGAGCTGACTGCTGTGTACTCACAACTCAGCTGGAGGACATATGTGGTGCCATCAACAACATGAGCAACACTCCGCTCAATGGGTGATTCTTTAACTACGGGCACTATTGGCCTTGTAAATGTAATTTCCACCACACCATTGCCTTACAATATAAAGCACCTTGGGGCAAGTGTTTGTTGTGATTTGGCGCTATATACATGTGCTCTGATGTCACTGTTTATCTCCATAGAAACTACCCAAACAATCTTTCATACAAACTGTTTAAAGGAACATTACAGTGTTGTGGTGGAAATTACGGCAATAGTGTGGGACAACTACATTTTGTTCAAAAAAATCACAACAGTTGTATGACATTGAATACCCCAATTATGTTTTGATTATTTTACTGATATTTTATTCGGAGATATTTTAAAACATTAGAAAAAACGTTTCTTTACCATTCATTTTTATCATTGAAGATCAAAAGTCTGGGTGTGGGACAAGCACAAAACGGCAATATTTGCATATAATGATGCTGAAAAAAGGTGAAAAAGTCATCATAGACTACTAGAACAAATTTCTTAACACACTTTCATTGTAAAGATAATTATAAAAGTGTGAAATGTCCCCTTTTTTCTGTTTTTCATACAATATGATCAAAGGACATAATAAGTGCCCGTAGTCTAAGAATCACCCATAAATGCTGTGAAACATAATTCTGCTCTAACAATAATACTGAAAGATCTCTGAGGGCCCTTCCCACCCCTGCACAGTTGTGCAATGGTTTAGCCCAGGCACACAGGTAGCACACTGCCACACACACACATCCCAAACATGATCTGACAGTATGAGGAGAGGTGTTTAGTAGAGCTGAAACAACTAATCGATTTAATCGATTAAAATAGTTGTCACCTAATTTAGTCATTGATTAGTTTCTAAATAACCGTTTGGCCGCAAATGTTTTGTTTCTTCCATGTAATCAACCGTTTCTGCAGTGCAGCTTTGCTTTGAATCTTGAACCAATGAAGCAGTGCTTCGATCTGCTGCTTTGTTGGTTCTTTGTTTTATTTCACTTTATCTTAATTTTCCCCCACTAAAACCCCAAAAAGCATATGTCTGTGAGTAATATTTACATTTTTTATGTTAAACCGACCTGTTATGGTCTTCTGAAACAGTTGATAGATGTATTTCATAACTTAAAAACGGGGCCAATGCTAACACGTTAGCATGTCTACGGCATTTTCAGTGTTAAAGTTAGCATTAAGCTGTTCGCATCTCAGCACGTTTGTGCGCATTTCTTTTCTGTGTAATAATTAATGGCTCAGCGTTTGTTGTCATAAAGAGTCAAATGTATTACAAATTGTAATATTTTTTAAATTTATTTTTATTTATATATTAATAATAGCAACAACAACATCAACAATAATAATAATAATAACTAATAATGTTACAATACAATTTTAGAGAAAGAGACAAAAGAACCTGATAAAACAAAACACAACAGAAAAGATAAAACCAACCAACAATGGACATAAATAAATAAATAAACATAGAACAAAATAACCTAGTGACTCTTACACCTCCATTTCATCCCTGTTTTATGTCAGTTTAATGACAATTTTTTTCAGTCAAACCACATCTAAGCTGTGTTTTGACACAAGAAAAAATAAAATGCAGTAAAGTGCACATTTGTGTCTTTTTTCATGAAAATAACTTATTAAAGATCACATATTACACTTTAGTCAGGCCTTTAAAATACTTTCGTGGACTCTTGCTGCAATATGTTGTCAGTGGTTGAGATTGCTGCAGTAGGCATCTAAAAAAAATGCTCATAATCGGGTGAAACCTGATGGAAATCTCTTTGTGTTGTGTCAGTGATATATGTATGTCAAAATAAAAGAAACACCACTCCAGGTATGTTTTTGACGAGAATAAAAAAGAACATAACCGTGTGTGTGTGTGTGTGTGGGGGGGGGGGGGGGGGGGGCTTCAATATGACGAGTACCTAGGGCCTAGAAATTGGTGCTACGCCCCTGTGTATGTGTCTCATTCTGGTGGAGAAGTTGTGGTGTACACTGATAACAGTCCCTTGTCTTTCTTGGCCAAGCTCAAAACACCAAACAAAAGGGTGTTCAGGTGGTCACAGTGTTGTATAAAGTACCGGAAAATCACACTTAAGTAAAAGTACAGATACCCATTAAAAAAAGAATGACTTTGGTAGAAGTTCAAGTCACCGATTGAAATGCTACTCAAGTAAAAGTCTTAAAGTATCTAGTATTTATTGTACTTAAGTATGACAAGTAATGTACAACTAAATGTACTCAAGTATTGAACGTAAAAGTACAAGTAAATGTTAATCAAAAACGGACTGATTTTTTAATATAAAGTTTATCTAGGCTTGTAAATGACTGGTAGTATTGGTCAAAACACTGAAAATTGTGCACATCACACAAAAACACTTCAGAAACACCGTTTCAAAACCTAAACGAGAGTAGGCTACTCATTAGGTGTTCACAGGAAACAGTTATTTATTTCTATATGTATTTATTTATTTTCATTGTTACATGGTTTTATCTTTTCTGTTGTGTTTTGTTTCATTAGGTTTTTTTTGTCTCTTTCTCTAAAATTGTAACATTATTAGTCTATTATTATTGACTATTATTGTCTGTTATGTAGACTATTATTAATATATGAATAAAAATAAATTTAAAAAATTACAATTTGATTCTTTTACGACAATGAACGCTGAACCATTAATTATACAGAAAACAAATCAACACAAACAGGCTGATGAGAACAGCTTAATGTTAACTTTAACATTGAAAATGCCATAGACATGCTAACGCATTAGCATCGGCCCCGTTTTAAGTTATAAAATACATGTATCAACTGTTTCAGAAGACCATAACAGGTTGGTTTAACATAAAAATATTAAATATTACTCACAGACATATGTTCTTCAGGATAGGATAAAGCGAAATAATGAATCCACGAATCGTAAATCGAAGCACTGCTTCATGCTTCGATCTGTGAATCACTGCTTCGATTGGTTCAAGGTTCAAAGCAAAGCCGCGCCGCAGAAAAGTTGATTACAGACCCGCTGCAGGTCTGTAATCAATGTAGAGAAATTCTCATTTGCCTAACAAACAAGTGCGCAACTGCAAAAAAGCCTACCGGACATGCCTCATGACAAATCGGCCTAACTTCGTTGCAGTCAGTTGTGTCTCTGGGTGAAAACACAACTTTTTTTGTGTTGTTTTTTTTTGTAACGAGTAACGGCATGGCGCATAGAAAATGTATTGGAGTAGAAGTATGCAATTAAGGTCGGAAATGTAGTGAAGTAGAAGTGAAAGTAAGCTGAATTAAAAAAAACTCAAGTAAAGTACAAAGTCTCCCAAAACGTACTTAAGTACAGTAGTGAAGTATTTTTACTTCGTTACTATACAACATTTGGTGGTCACTACTTCTATAACTGTACAGTCTCATTGTCAGCGTGTAGAAAAATGTTGGCTGATGTGGTATCTCTTGCTAGTTGGGGATCCTACATGAGAATCCATCCCCTCTTCAATTTGTACACTTATTTCTTTCAGGATACAGGCAAATGTTTGATTATTTTAGCATCAGACATTTGTTATAAGTAAATAAAAACAGAAAAAAAGGGGGTTTTCTTTTCTTTCTTTATGGGAAGGGATGTTACGTACAACCCCAATTCCAATGAAGTTGGGACATTGTGTAAAATGTATATAAAAACAGAATACAATGATTGATGTATGGCTTAACTTGCACTTGTAGATGTAGCAATGAACTGTGTTAACTGACAATGGTTTTCTGAAGTGTTCCTGAGCACACGCGGTAAGATCCTTTACATAATATTGTCGGTTTTTAATGCAGTGCCGTCTGAGGGATCAAAGGTTATGGGCATTCAGTGTTTTCGGCCTTGCCGCTTACGTGTAGAAAGTTCTCCAGATTCTCTGAATCTTCTGATTATATTATGGACTGTAGATGATGGAATCCCTAAATTCCTTGCAATTGAACATTGAGAAACATTGTTCTTAAACTGTTGGACTATTTTTTCACAGTTGTTCACAAAGTGGTGATCTTCGCCTCATCTTTGCTTGTGAACGGCTGAGCCTTTTAGGGATGTTCCTTTTATACCCAATCATGACACTCACCTGTTTCCAATTAGCCTGTTCACCTGTGGAATGTTCCAAAAAGGTGTTCTTTGAGCATTCATCAACTTTCCTAGTCTTTTGTTGCCCCTGTCTCAGGTTTTTTGAAATGTGTTGCAGGCATCCATTTCAAAATGGGCAAATATTTGCACCAAAACAATAAAGTTTATCAGTTTGAACATTAAATATCTTGTCTTTGTGATGTATTCAACTGAATATAGGTTGAAGAGGATTTGTATTCTGTTTTTATTTACATTTCACACAACATCCCAACTTCATTGGAATTGGGGTTGTATATGTGTGTGAGGAAATTCATTTGATTATTAGGGTGGAGCGGTAGGCAGGGTTTAGGTAAGGCCAGCACTGATTGACACCTGGTGGGGAGTGTGGAAGGCTGACTCAACAGCTTGAAACAAAAGTCACATTTGTATGAAGAATAGATGGTGGTCTTTGGTGGCAGCTTCGCTGGTGAGAGACGGTGAAGGATGTTAAGAATGCATGGATGCTGCTGCACACCAAAATGGATTGTAGATATGTTTCCACCTTTAACAAAAATCCTGAACTGACTGAGTCAAAGGTGAGCTGGTCACAGGGACGATGGATAGAAGCAGCCGTGACCAAACGGAGTGGGAGATGTCAGACGGAACAAGCGGTGAGTCAACCACTCGCGCACACCTCCTCACGAACAGATTAGGTGAGACCTACTCACGTACATCAGTCGTTGCACGTAGTGAGAGTTCTTAGGTTAGGCTTGGCCTGGCGGTGGGTCAACAGACTTTAGAGACTAGCTTAGTGCTGTAACTAACTTACTGCTTCACTGTTTCACCTCAGTAAGCTTTCCACTTGTGCACTTTGACTAGTTGCATGCATATTCATGAACTTTACGTCCACTGTCTAAATAGCAGTGCACCAAGACTCAATGCATTCCAGCTCTTAAAGAATACAATGTCTTTGGTTACTATTAATTAAATGGTAAATGGACTGCATTTATATAACACGTTTCCATCTGCATCAGACGCTCAAAGCGCTTTACAGTTATGCCTCACATTCCCCCTCACACACTGATATCAGGGTGTTGCCATGCAAGGCGTTTACTACACACTGGGAGCAACTGGGGATTAAGGACCTTGCACAAGGGCCCTTAGTGATTTTCCGGTCAGGCTGGGGTTTCAACCGATGATCCTCTGGTCTCACGCCAACCGCTTAACCACTAGACCATCACCTCCCCATTCAGTTAAGTTGCTAAGGTATCTGCTTTCACCCTGGTCTGTTCCTAGACTGCAAACCGTGTAAATGACCAAGTGGAGGTGGACATACCCTAAATGCACTTGCATTATGCACTTCAGGCCATGCGCTGTAGAGCTGCAAGTGCCCATAGGATTTCAGCAAAAGCACCGCATACTTATACTGAGACCAAATAAAGGAATGTCTGATTATTGGCGAAAGTGTCACCAAAATGAAGTCTTCTGTTGTGTGTTGGGGGGTGTGGCTGGATGTTTTGGTGTTCTTTTCTTTTCTTTGCTCCTCAGGTGGCATGGAAACTGATTTGTCTGTGGAGAAGGTGCTGGCTGAAGAATCCTCACCCTCATCAACATCATGTGAAGCACCTGTGACTGGTGCTCACATGCAACCTTAAAGACTTTCAGCTGAAGCAGATAATTGGATGGCGTTCTGCTTTTAAGGCATGTGTGATTCAAGCAGAACTGCCGGGAACTCTACCTTGTGATGTTCGTTTGTGAGACGCTGAGGACCGCACCTGGGTTTGACACATCGAGCCGTGAAGCAAGGAAGGGTGAGGACACATGCTGTCAGCACACATTAAAGGTAATTAAGTATTTGACTAATTGTTGATAGTAACTTGGTGTTTTGTTACACAGTATACTTGAATTGTGATGAGAATTGTGCAGCTTGCTTCTCACTGCTGTGGCGTGCAGGATAAGTGATCCTCCACTTGTTGTGAGAAGCTGCTCATTTGCATAAAGATAAAAAGTACAGACCTGAATGTGTTGCTGATAGCGTGTGTCTTTTGAAAGATATTGTTGTAACTGCTGACTTACCTCACATCTTCTTTGCTTCACAGAGAGTCAGTTTGTCGTGTCCACCTGGGGGGTGTTTGTCTGGTGGTAGTGGGTCCAGGAGCGCCGGACTTCTCTCCTTGCGGGCGCTGGAGAGCGTGCCAGCAGTCACTCCTCCAGAAGGACGTTGGTTTTGGTTTTGTACATTTTATTTAGGCACAGGTGAAAAATAAATTGTTTTTGTTGTTGGAACCGCTTTCTGGTTATTTTTAGCGCTGGGTTCTGTCTGACGCAGGTTCGCTCCTCAATCCGCGTCGACACATAACATCTTCATCACAATGTTTAAAAAAAAAAAATAGAAGAAGAAAATAATGCCTTGAGATCTGCTGTTAAATGTGAGAAGTCTGAGGTTGTTTCTTTTGAAAGCTGCAGGGTTGACGGCAGAGCACTTTGTGCACACCCACTCACTGCCTTTGTTTCCCTGAGTGAGTGCCTGCTTATATCTAACAGGACTGAGGTAATCTGCATTCAGGGTAATAATGATGCCACCCACCTTTTTCGGTCATGTTCCAACAATTATTTTTCACATTTGAAAGCATTTAAAGGGTTTTTATTCAGTATGACTGCAAAGAGAACTTGGTCTTGTCAGTCATAATCTGACCTTTGGATTAATGTGGAGTCAGACATGCTGAATAGACGTTATGTTTCATGACAGTCTGATCGTCGAGCCACCACGGCACATTCTCCACAGGAGATTCTCCACATGTTAGTCTGTTTGTTTGGGGGTTGGGTGTCTGCAACCACCAAACTCAGAGTCAATTGGGACCACCCTGGATGGACAAGTCTGTCAGTCACCCACCAACAACAACAAAAAATAAAATAACAATAAAAAAATCACAAGCTATCATGATTACAATTTGTACAAATTTCCAATATAGATGATTCATAATAATATTGATAAACACACTGTGATTTATCTGATTTTTGCTCAAATAATTGTGAATGATTCTGGTTCATGAAATGATAAAAACAGAAACGTAAATTATATGTGTGGAGTGTTGATTACTGGACCGAACTGTGAAAGAGTGAGAAGTGGAAAAAAACCTATGCTGAACTAAAAGATGGATATACTACTTTGCACCCCCCACACCCCAGGATTAAACCAAACCAACTTTTTTAGGTTCCTTAGATGACCCCAAAACACAATCAGGATGTTCCCAAAAATAAAAACTGGCCTCAAGCCAGTTATCCAAGATGGCGTCCAAGATGGCTACCAAAATGGGGTTTTTCACTAAAACACATTTAAACAAAATATAAAAACAACTTAAATATCACAGAGATTCAATGGGAAGACCATTGCAGGTCACAGCAAACTCATTTGTGCCGAAACTAAATTCATTCATGGGTTTAAGATTCAAAATGGCATCTAAAATGGCCACCAATAGACCCTTATCATTGAATCTCTGTGATATTTAAGTTGTTTAGGCAGCACGGTGGCTTAGTGGTTAGTACTGTTGCCTCACAGCGAGAAGGTCGTGGGTTTAATTCCTATGGCCTTTCTATGTGGAGTTTGCATGTTCTCCCCGTGTTTGCGTGGGTTTCCTCCCACATCCAAAGTCATGCGGGTTAGCTGGATTGGAATCTTTAAATTGTCCTTAGGTGTGTGTGGGTGTGTCTGTGTTTGTTTGTCTGTTTGTGGCCCTGTGAAAGACTGGCGTCCTGTCCTGGTTGTACCCCGCCTCGCGCCCTATGATTGCTGGGATAGGCTCCAGCCCCCCGCGACCCTTAATTGGACTAAGCGGAGGAAGATGAATGAATATGTTATTTAAAGGTGTTTTAGTAAAAAACCCTATTTTGGCAGCCATCTTGGATAACTGGCTTGAGGCCAGTTTTTATTTTTGGGAACATCCTGATTGTGTTTTGGGGTCATCTAAGGAACCTAAAAAAGTTGGTTTGTTTAGTCCTGGGGGGGGTGCAAAGGTAGTGGTTGTATCTCCCGTAGTATACAGCGTTTCTTCAATCAACGACCGTGGAGGGTCCGAGAAGAAAGTGAAAGAAACTGTGAATTTGACTGTTATGTGTTATGTTTCGGATGCGGTCGGAGCACCGACCCAGCATTTGAAAGGACCCAGCATAAAATAAGCAGAGCACGGTTCAAAAGATAACAGAATTTAATAAACATAACAGTGTGCAGTGCTAAACAACGAAAAAGTCCGCGGTCTGGTGAGGTGGAAACACGGCGCGCTCTCAACAGCGCAAACGGTCCGGAGCCACAGCAGTTCGGACCCAGGGACCCCGCCGACACCCCCCAGGTGGCCGCGACAAACCAAGTCTGTGAAGAAAGAAAACATGAGGTGAGTCCAACTCCACACAGAGAGACACAACTCAAAGGTGCACGCAGTCAGCAAACACTTCCTGGCTTAAAGCTATACATCAGCTTCTTACCCTGCAGGCACGGAACAACTCAGTTCAAATCTCCACTGCAGCAGAAGCTGATTAGACAATTAGCATAACGTGACAGCTCACTAACACAAGGTGTGAGGGACACCAAATCCACTGTCATTACTTCATAAAAGTCACCAAAAACCGAATTACCTCAGGAAGTGTGCTGAAGAGCGTGAGACCTCACCCAATCCTCCACAGACTGTGGCGTCAAACCTGGAGCGGTCTCTGCGTCCGTGATGGTGAGATTGTTCTCCTGACGTCGATCTCACACGTCTGCTCACAAGGTCGAGTCTCTGGCAATCACACACTGTGCATTCAAGGTTTAAATGCAGCAATCTCTGATTAAGACAAAATACACCACAGCTGTGAGTCCTGATGACCTGCACGTGATAACAAGCCTCAGGTGTTCAGGGTGAGGTCCTAATGCTCAGCCACTCAGTCCTGAATGCATACCACCTCGTGGGAGAAACAGAAAACAAAAACCAAGCCAGCCAAACACCCCAGCCCACAACAGTTATGGATAACTGATGTTGGATATGAGTTGTGTGTCCTGCAGGTAACAATAATAAACAGTCTCTAGACTTTAGAATGTTGAGTCTATACTTGTATTTAGTGCATAAAGAAGGTGCAGAAAGTTTTTAAATCCTATTCAGTAGCCTGATATTAAAAGTGCATGCATTTAGCCTGCACTTGCTTTGCAGCCCTGCGCTTTATTCACGTGAGTTCATTCTTTCTGTGTCAAACTACGTTATATTTGCATATTCAGCAGTTCAAATTTTTTAATATCCCGGTGGAGAAATCCCTAATTAAATAAGACGTTACACTTCTGGCCTAAAATAATGTGCCTCCCCAGAGCAATGCAAGGTCCCTCCACAAATCTGTGTCTGGTGCTGGTCTGTAACAGCTGAAAACATGCACATGAGCAAGCAATATAAGAAAAGACCTGTAAATATTTGGAAGGATGGACTGCACCCCCACCACCAACCCATACATGCAAAAAATAAGTGGTGGAGAGGGAGGGGGTGCATTCAATCCTTCCAAATAATTCCAGCTCCAGGGGGAGCAAAGAAATGTATTTTTTATTTTTTGACAGATCAGCAGAGCTGTGGATGCACATTTGAAGAGTTTATTTTTATTTCTGCTTTTTATTAAACTGCCATCCTCACCTGAGAAAAGTGCACATTAATTCACAGTTCCTGATAGGAAGAGTGTTGAATTTTCAAACATTTACCTGCATAAATAATTAAAAATTTTCATCTCAACATATTGGCATAAAACTAAGCATTAATTCAATATTTTTGCATTTTAGAAATAAAGGGTCATTTTATTTTCTCCAGAAGCTATGCCCATGGGAATACGCTCTCCCAGTGAAAACCAGCTGCAGCACATGTAGTCCAGCATTTAGTCTGTGGCTTTGGAAAAGTTATTGTGCGTTATAGTGGCAGAGTTCGGGAATTGTGGGTTGGAGCTGTGTTGTGTCATTGTGTATGTTTTTGAATGGCTCTTGATTAAGGTACTTTACCACCATTACTCCTATTCACACTGGTGTCCTTTTTCTTTTCTACAACTCGGTCCAGAGTGCAACACTGAGAAGGGAGTTAAAACATGAAACTACTGTAAAATGCCAGTGAAAACCACTGAATAGACCCTTTGGACATGTTGGACCCTATCTTGACCATCTATAGGACTTGGCCTATCGTGGATAGTACAGGTGCATTTTGGGCACGTGCAGCTTCCCTTTGTTATTTACAGGGTGATGTGATTGAAAATTTTAAACTGATCTGAGGGATAATTAAAGAGCATCACATGTCCTGCCTGAGGTTTCAAAAGATGTTACTCCAAACTTGGGAGATGGACTTTGTTCCATGTTTGTGGTTATATCAAGGGTAAATTCTGATCATGAAGATGAGGTACAGGTTTTAGTTTATAGCTGTGCTAATTTAGAGCTAGAAACAGTGATCAATCAAGCTGGACACTTTGTCTGCTGTCACCTTTGCAAGCCAACAACTACAATCCTGAATATAAACTGCTATGTCGGCCATTTGTATTTTACAGTGATGTTACATATGTTTCACATTAGTTGAAAACAGAACAAATTTAAAAATCAATATTTCAATTTTTTTTTAACACGACAGTCGTTCGTGGTTATAAACAATCTTTATTTACTAAGAGACAACTGTATTTCTCTGTGTGTGTGTGTATATATATATATATATATATATATATATATATATATATATATATATATATATATATATATATATATATATATATATATATATAGTGATTTTGGCCCATTTGTTCACACAAACAGTCTTTAAATCTTGAAGGTTCTGTGGACCTCTTCTATGATCTCTGATCTTTAGTTCTTTACATTGATTTTCTATTGGATTCAAGTCAGATGATTGGCTGGACCATCTTACCAGTTTTATTTTCATTCTCTGAAACCAGTCTTTCCTTGGCTGTGTTTGGGATGGTGGCTAATCTGCTAGTATACATTCTAAAACATAAGAATAAAGCATACCAAACATGTGTTGTCTTACCAGTTTCATAATATTACACAGTTACATCATTGAGATGAAAATGGCACAGAGAGACAAACTGACAGAGGAGAAAATGTCTCAGAACCCTTCAGACAGCTGGGATGTCTGACCAGGACCTCCTCCAAGTAATCAGTATTTTAACTATCTGGGCTTCACTTGCCATGACCCTGTCTTTGTGTGGTGGGAGTCCATCTACAGATGTACTCATTCCATATATGATTTTAATAAATTCAATCAATCAATCAATCAATTTTTTTTTTATATAGCGCCAAATCACAACAAACAGTTGCCCCAAGGCGCTTTATATTGTAAGGCAAGGCCATACAATAATTATGTAAAACCCCAACGGTCAAAACGACCCCCTGTGAGCAAGCACTTGGCTACAGTGGGAAGGAAAAACTCCCTTTTAACAGGAAGAAACCTCCAGCAGAACCAGGCTCAGGGAGGGGCAGTCTTCTGCTGGGACTGGTTGGGGCTGAGGGAGAGAACCAGGAAAAAGACATGCTGTGGAGGGGAGCAGAGATTGATCACTAATGATTAAATGCAGAGTGGTGCATACAGAGCAAAAAGAGAAAGAAACAGTGCATCATGGGAACCCCCCAGCAGTCTACGTCTATAGCAGCATAACTAAGGGATGGTTCAGGGTCACCTGATCCAGCCCTAACTATAAGCTTTAGCAAAAAGGAAAGTTTTAAGCCTAATCTTAAAAGTAGAGAGGGTGTCTGTCTCCCTGATCTGAATTGGGAGCTGGTTCCACAGGAGAGGAGCCTGAAAGCTGAAGGCTCTGCCTCCCATTCTACTCTTACAAACCCTAGGAACTACAAGTAAGCCTGCAGTCTGAGAGCGAAGCGCTCTATTGGGGTGATATGGTACTACGAGGTCCCTAAGATAAGATGGGACCTGATTATTCAAAACCTTATAAGTAAGAAGAAGAATTTTAAATTCTATTCTAGAATTAACAGGAAGCCAATGAAGAGAGGCCAATATGGGTGAGATATGCTCTCTCCTTCTAGTCCCCGTCAGTACTCTAGCTGCAGCATTTTGAATTAACTGAAGGCTTTTTAGGGAACTTTTAGGACAACCTGATAATAATGAATTACAATAGTCCAGCCTAGAGGAAATAAATGCATGAATTAGTTTTTCAGCATCACTCTGAGACAAAACCTTTCTGATTTTAGAGATATTGCGTAAATGCAAAAAAGCAGTCCTACATATTTGTTTAATATGCGCTTTGAATGACATATCCTGATCAAAAATGACTCCAAGATTTCTCACAGTATTACTAGAGGTCAGGGTAATGCCATCCAGAGTAAGGATCTGGTTAGACACCATGTTTCTAAGATTTGTGGGGCCAAGTACAATAACTTCAGTTTTATCTGAGTTTAAAAGCAGGAAATTAGAGGTCATCCATGTCTTTATGTCTGTAAGACAATCCTGCAGTTTAGCTAATTGGTGTGTGTCCTCTGGCTTCATGGATAGATAAAGCTGGGTATCATCTGCGTAACAATGAAAATTTAAGCAATACCGTCTAATAATACTGCCTAAGGGAAGCATATATAAAGTGAATAAAATTGGTCCTAGCACAGAACCTTGTGGAACTCCATAATTAACTTTAGTCTGTGAAGAAGATTCCCCATTTACATGAACAAATTGTAATCTATTAGACAAATATGATTCAAACCACCGCAGCGCAGTGCCTTTAATACCTATGGCATGCTCTAATCTCTGTAATAAAATTTTATGGTCAACAGTATCAAAAGCAGCACTGAGGTCTAACAGAACAAGCACAGAGATGAGTCCACTGTCCAAGGCCATAAGAAGATCATTTGTAACCTTCACTAATGCTGTTTCTGTACTATGATAAATTCTAAAACCTGACTGAAACTCTTCAAATAGACCATTCCTCTGCAGATGATCAGTTAGCTGTTTTACAACTACCTTTTCAAGAATTTTTGAGAGAAAAGGAAGGTTGGAGATTGGCCTATAATTAGCTAAGATAGCTGGGTCAAGTGATGGCTTTTTAAGTAATGGTTCAGACAGTTCTTTGATTCATACCTTTGTTGTGTCAGACATTTCAGCCACAGCGGCTCGTCTGAGCACAAAGTAAGGCACACTGTTATATGGCTGGGGGGGGGCCTGGCTGCCGGTTTGTTTGTCTTTTTGTTTTCCTCCCAGGTGGCGTGCATTTGGGACTGAGTGGCTGTGTTGCTGAGGCTGTCAGGACCTCACCCTGATCACCTGCGACTCGTCAGGACTCACAGCTGAGGTGCATCTGGATGGATTGGAGCATGTTGGCATTTAAGACTGGAGTGCACAGTGTGTATTTGCCAGAGACTCGACCTTGTGACCAGACGGGTGAGATCGTCGTCTTGGGAGCCATCTCATCAGCAGCGGATGCTGAGAAACGTCCAGGTTTGATGCACGGTCTGTGAAAGAGGAGGGGGTGAGGTCTCACGCTCGTCAGCACACTTCCTGAGGTACGTTGGATTTTGTGACTAACAGTTATACAGTCAGTAAATGTGGTGTCCCTCACACCTTATTGTATTGAGCTGTATGTTAGTCATGTATCAGCTTCCACTGCGGTGGAGTTTTGTGAACGGGATGTTCCATGCCTGCAGGTTGGGAAGCTGATCAGTAATCAAGCCAGGAAGTGTTTGCTGTTTGTACACCTTTAAGTGTTCTGTGTGTAGAGTGTGGACTCACATAATGGTTCCTTCTTTCACAGACTCGGTTGTTGCGGCCACCTGGGGGGTGTCGGCGGGGTCCTTGGGTCCGAAACAGCTTCTGGCTCCGGACCGTTAGCGCTGCTGGGAGCGCACCACGCCAGGCCGCACCTTTCTGTTATTACATTTTCACTGTTATGTATTAAATTCAGTTAGCCTTTGTACCGTGCTCTGCTTATTTCATACGGGGTCCTTCAAACGCTGGTCGGTTCTCCGAGCTGCGTCCGACACATAACACACACTGCACAAAGGAGCTGCCTTTAGTCACTTAATTATTCATGGGTTTGTTTCAGGCATAACATGGAATAAACCAATCAAACAGATAGACTGACAGAGAGCTTTTCAAATTGTTTTCCGGCATGTGGTGAAACGTTTCAAAATGATCGTCCATCCTGTATTTCATGTAGATTTTAGCCATAAACATTTTAGAACTTCTATGCACTCACTTCTAATTGCTGTTTGTGTTACAGTACTTGGTTTGCTTTTGTCTTGTTGCATTCATTAGTGTACTCTAGTCTAAAATGCAATGTCAGCAGTGTACTAACACAGCACTGACTTATCCCTGGTGTGCACATCAGTGGATTCTGTAAATGAACCTGCTTCTATTCAGACCTAATAGTCCATATTACAATTATTGTCCTACTTTGTGACAACTCAGCCTACACTATAAAACGACACACTGTCCAAAAATAAAAATACAGGAGAAATGCATTTTTTTAATATCAGGCACGTAATCACCCCTCCTGTGTGGGGGTAGTGTAAATAATAAATGAAAAGTCCAGTCAGTGTGACAATTTTTCAGGTGGCAGCACTGCACCTGCTTCAGAGAAATACATCATCATCTTGGCAGCAAACATCTTTCATTCTTTGGAGGCGAAGCTCCTGGATGTTTCAGCGGTTTAGATTTGTTTCATGACCAGTTTGATGTGTCAAGCACATGTCTCGTGCGATGTCCATTTCACTTAAATAAGCCCCAGGGTCGACTTAACCAAACTGTGCCTCAATATGTTGTAGCTCCAAGAAGCTTCATGGTTAAACGAGATGATACTGAGTCAGTCACTGCAGCTGTCCAGCTCTCCAGGAAAGTGCAGCGCTGACAGATATCTGGATCTATTCACTCGTCTCTTGTATTATGATGGACCGTTCGGTCACTGTTCAGTTCATTATCAATTTCAATTCAATTTCAATTCAATCAGCTTATAATGCGCCAAATCACAACAAAAGCCGTCTCAAGGCGCCTCACACAGAACAATTTGACATAAAAATTAAATAATTAGAAATGAATAAAAAAAAAAATCAAATACATAATTAAAAACAGAAGTAAAAGAATAAAACAGATAAAAAATAAAAACTATTCATGAGAAAGAGAATAAAATGTTTTTTTAAGTATTGACTTAAAAATGCCCATGGACTCCGTCTGCCTCACGGTCACAGGAAGACGTTCCACAGGGTGGGTGCACAATGAAAAAAAGCTCTTTGACCTGCTGACTTCTTCTTCACCCTGGGAACGCAGAGAAGTCCCACATCCTGCAACCGCAAAGCCCGGGCCGGCACGTAAGGTTCCACCAGATCAGCCAGATAAGATGGCGCCAATCCATGAACAATTTCATAAGTAAATAACAAAACCTTAAAATCTGCTCTCACAGAGACAGGGAGCCAGTGAAAGAGGCCAAAATGGGTGTGATATGTTCAGACCTTCTGGTACGTGTCAAAAGTCTGGCGGCAGCATTCTGAACCAGATGAAGACCCCTAATGCTGGACTGCGGCAACCCTGAAAACAGACCTTTACAATAATCTAGTCAAGAAGAAACAAACACATGAATCAGGGTCTCAGCTTCAACCATAGACAGGATGGGACGAATCTTCGCTATATTTCACAGGTGGAAGAAAGCAGTCCTCATAATATCTCTAATGTGGAGGTCAAAGGACAATGTAGGATCAAAAATCACCCCAAAGTTCCTCACTTTATCAGCGAGATGTATGACACACAAACCTAGGATAAGTGTTAACTGGACAAATTGATGCCGATGTCTCACTGGACCAAGAACCAGCATTTCAGTCTTATCAGAGTTTAAAAGTAGGAAGTTTCTAGATATCCAGCTTCTCACTGATGCAAGGCAATCTTCTAAGGATTTTATGTGGATGAGATTACCAGGAGTTATCGGCATGTATAACTGAATATCATCAGCATAGCAGTGAAAGGTAATCCCAAAACACCGCAGTATGTGCCCAAGGGGTGCTATATAAAGGGAGGAAAGCAGGGGGCCTAAGACGGACCCCCGTGGAACCCCAAATCTCATGTCACTAAGGTTAGAGGTAATATCCTCGTGGCACTCACTCCCGTGCTGGAGTGCAGCTGCACCGTTTTTTGCTGTGCTGCACAAAGGAAACCCTCCACCTGGAAAGTGTTTGGGCTTTATCAATAGCAGGATAATCGACAGCATTCCAGCTTCACTTTGCAGCTTCCAGAAATATCAGATTTAGGCTTCAATCTTTCATGTCCCTTCTGGCAAACTGCAGCTGAAACATCAATCAATCAATCAATTTTTTTATATAGCGCCAAATCACAACAAACAGTTGCCCCAAGGCGCTTTATATTGTAAGGCAAGGCCATACAATAATTATGTAAAACCCCAACGGTCAAAACGACCCCCTGTGAGCAAGCACTTGGCTACAGTGGGAAGGAAAAACTCCCTTTTAACAGGAAGAAACCTCCAGCAGAACCAGGCTCAGGGAGGGGCAGTCTTCTGCTGGGACTGGTTGGGGCTGAGGGAGAGAACCAGGAAAAAGACATGCTGTGGAGGGGAGCAGAGATCGATCACTAATGATTAAATGCAGAGTGGTGCATACAGAGCAAAAAGAGAAAGAAACAGTGCATCATGGGAACCCCCCAGCAGTCTACGTCTATAGCAGCATAACTAAGGGATGGTTCAGGGTCACCTGATCCAGCCCTAACTATAAGCTTTAGCAAAAAGGAAAGTTTTAAGCCTAATCTTAAAAGTAGAGAGGGTGTCTGTCTCCCTGATCTGAATTGGGAGCTGGTTCCACAGGAGAGGAGCCTGAAAGCTGAAGGCTCTGCCTCCCATTCTACTCTTACAAACCCTAGGAACTACAAGTAAGCCTGCAGTCTGAGAGCGAAGCGCTCTATTGGGGTGATATGGTACTACGAGGTCCCTAAGATAAGATGGGACCTGATTATTCAAAACCTTCTAAGTAAGAAGAAGAATTTTAAATTCTATTCTAGAATTAACAGGAAGCCAATGAAGAGAGGCCAATATGGGTGAGATATGCTCTCTCCTTCTAGTCCCCGTCAGTACTCTAGCTGCAGCATTTTGAATTAACTGAAGGCTTTTTAGGGAACTTTTAGGACAACCTGATAATAATGAATTACAATAGTCCAGCCTAGAGGAAATAATGCATGAATTAGTTTTTCAGCATCACTCTGAGACAAGACCTTTCTGATTTTAGAGATATTGCGTAAATGCAAAAAAGCAGTCCTACATATTTGTTTAATATGCGCTTTGAATGACATATCCTGATCAAAAATAACTCCAAGATTTCTCACAGTATTACTAGAGGTCAGGGTAATGCCATCCAGAGTAAGGATCTGGTTAGACACCATGTTTCTAAGATTTGTGGGGCCAAGTACAATAACTTCAGTTTTATCTGAGTTTAAAAGCAGGAAATTAGAGGTCATCCATGTCTTTATGTCTGTAAGACAATCCTGCAGTTTAGCTAATTGGTGTGTGTCCTCTGGCTTCATGGATAGATAAAGCTGGGTATCATCTGCGTAACAATGAAAATTTAAGCAATACTGTCTAATAATACTGCCTAAGGGAAGCATGTATAAAGTGAATAAAATTGGTCCTAGCACAGAACCTTGAGGAACTCCATAATTAACTTTAGTCTGTGAAGAAGATTCCCCATTTACATGAACAAATTGTAATCTATTAGACAAATATGATTCAAACCACCGCAGCACAGTGCCTTTAATACCTATGGCATGCTCTAATCTCTGTAATAAAATTTATGGTCAACAGTATCAAAAGCAGCACTGAGGTCTAACAGAACAAGCACAGAGATGAGTCCACTGTCCGAGGCCATAAGAAGATCATTTGTAACCTTCACTAATGCTGTTTCTGTACTATGATGAATTCTAAAACCTGACTGAAACTCTTCAAATAGACCATTCCTCTGCAGATGATCAGTTAGCTGTTTTACAACTACCCTTTCAAGAATTTTTGAGAGAAAAGGAAGGTTGGAGATTGGCCTATAATTAGCTAAGATAGCTGGGTCAAGTGATGGCTTTTTAAGTAATGGTTTAATTACTGCCACCTTAAAAGCCTGTGGTACATAGCCAACTAACAAAGATAGATTGATCATATTTAAGATCAAAGCATTAAATAATGGTAGGGCTTCCTTGAGCAGCCTGGTAGGAATGGGGTCTAATAAACATGTTGATGGTTTGGATGAAGTAACTAATGAAAATAACTCAGACAGAACAATCGGAGAGAAAGAGTCTAACCAAATACCGGCATCACTGAAAGCAGCCAAAGATAACGATACGTCTTTGGGATGGTTATGAGTAATTTTTTCTCTAATAGTTAATATTTTGTTAGCAAAGAAAGTCATGAAGTCATTACTAGTTAAAGTTAATGGAATACTCAGCTCAATAGAGCTCTGACTCTTTGTCAGCCTGGCTACAGTGCTGAAAAGAAACCTGGGGTTGTTCTTATTTTCTTCAATTGGTGATGAGTAGAAAGATGTCCTAGCTTTACGGAGGGCTTTTTTTATAGAGCAACAGACTCTTTTTCCAGGCTAAGTGAAGATCTTCTAAATTAGTGAGACGCCATTTCCTCTCCAACTTACGGGTTATCTGCTTTAAGCTACGAGTTTGTGAGTTATACCACGGAGTCAGGCACTTCTGATTTAAAGCTCTCTTTTTTAGAGGAGCTACAGCATCCAAAGTTGTCTTCAATGAGGATGTAAAACTATTGACGAGATACTCTATCTCACTTACAGAGTTTAGGTAGCTACTCTGCACTGTGTTGGTATATGGCATTAGAGAACATAAAGAAGGAATCATATCCTTAAACCTAGTTACAGCACTTTCTGAAAGACCTCTAGTGTAATGAAACTTATTTCCCACTGCTGGGTAGTCCATCAGAGTAAATGTAAATGTTATTAAGAAATGATCAGACAGAAGGGAGTTTTCAGGGAATACTGTTAAGTCTTCTATTTCCATACCATAAGTCAGAACAAGATCTAAGATATGATTAAAGTGGTGGGCGGACTCATTTACTTTTTGAGCAAAGCCAATAGAGTCTAATAATAGATTAAATGCAGTGTTGAGGCTGTCATTCTCAGCATCTGTGTGGATGTTAAAATCGCCCACTATAATTATCTTATCTGAGCTAAGCACTAAGTCAGACAAAAGGTCTGAAAATTCACAGAGAAACTCACAGTAACGACCAGGTGGACGATAGATAATAACAAATAAAACTGGTTTTTGGGACTTCCAATTTGGATGGACAAGACTAAGAGTCAAGCTTTCAAATGAATTAAAGCTCTGTCTGGGTTTTTGATTAATTAATAAGCTGGAATGGAAGATTGCTGCTAATCCTCCGCCCCGGCCCGTGCTACGAGTATTCTGACAGTTAGTGTGACTCGGGGGTGTTGACTCATTTAAACTAACATATTCATCCTGCTGTAACCAGGTTTCTGTAAGGCAGAATAAATCAATATGTTGATCAATTATTATATCATTTACCAACAGGGACTTAGAAGAGAGAGACCTAATGTTTAATAGACCACATTTAACTGTTTTAGTCTGTGGTGCAGTTGAAGGTGCTATATTATTTTTTCTTTTTGAATTTTTATGCTTAAATAGATTTTTGCTGGTTATTGGTGGTCTGGGAGCAGGCACCGTCTCTACGGGGATGGGGTAGTGAGGGGATGGCAGGGGGAGAGAAGCTGCAGAGAGGTGTGTAAGACTACAGAAAGAAACATAAGGTATTCAGACAAACAGAGCACATGATAGCGCACGTCCAGACCCTGCACTGTTTCTTTTAAATATTAAGCTTATAACTTAATAAGAATGCACATTTTATAAGTGCAACAGGCATGGGTCGAGCCAAGATTTTCTTAAGGGGGGGAAGTGAACAAGTGCCATTTCTTTCATTTTTGTGCATATTTCACCATAAAATACAACCACAAAGAAAAGATAATTTATGACCTGTTGTTTTTATTATTATTATTATTATTAATGTGAACTTGTATTGTACAGTGTTGAATGTGATGATGAGAAACAACAGAGAACATTTTAAAAGTCTGTGGCTGAAAAAGTGAACACCTTTGCTCCACCTTGTTGAGTGATGGTCTGGTATAAATGTATCTAGCTGAGTAAGTCTGGACTTGAAAGTCTCTACACAATCTGATTGTTTTATTGATGCAGGGAGATCATTCCACAGAACAGGGGCACGATAAGAGAAAGGTCTGTGATCTGCAGACTTTTTATTCACCCTAGGGACACACAGTAGTCCTGCACCCCGAGAACGCAAAGCCTGGGCCGGTATGTAAGGTTTAATTAGGTCAGCATTAGGTCAGCTAGGTAGGGAGGTGCTAGTCTGTGAACAATTTTATAGGCTAGTAGCAGAACCTTAAAATCTGATCTCACAGGGACAGGAAGCCAGTGAAGAGATGCTAAAATGGGTGTAATGTGGTCAAACTTTCTGCTTTGTATCAAAACTCAGCAGCAGCATTTTGAGCCAATTGGAGACCCCTAATGCTGGACTGCAATAAACCAGAAAATAGAACATTGCAGTAGTCCAATCTACAAGAAACACATGCATGAATCAGGGTCTCAGCATCAGCCATAGTAAGGATGTGACGAATCTTCACTATATTTCGCAGGTGGAAGAAAGCAGTCCTCATAATATCTCTAATGTGGAGGCAAATTTTTGTGTGGAGTTTGTGTGTTCTCCTCATGTTTGCGTGGGTTCTCTCTGGGTGCTCTGGCATCCTCCCACATCCAAAGACATGCAGGTTAGGTGGATTGGAAACTTTAAATTGTCTGTAGGTGTCTGTGCGGGTGTGACTATGTTTGTTTGTCTATATGTGGCCCTGTGACAGCCTGGCGTCCTGTCCAGGGTGTACCAGGCCACAGGCTCTATGACTGCTGGGATAAGATCCCGCGACCCTTATTTGGACTAAGCAGTTGAAGATAAGTGTGTGTGTGTGTTCAGACAAAAAGGAGCACATACCCTTTTCCAATGACTGTCCACCTGCTTTGCAAATATCATATAAGTATTTACTTCATACACAGAAATGAATCAAACTGTGGGAAAGATTTCTATGTCATGCACAGGCAAAAGTATTTTTTCTATTTTTTCTTTTGCTCCCTAAGCTCTGTGGCTCCATGCTTCCTGGATGTGCAGAGTTTTTTTTTTCTTTGTTTCTGTGTAGGCTCTCAGTTGTCCAGGTGGTTTCCATAGTAGAGAAGCTTGAATCTTCGACAGGACTGGGTTGCTTGACACGAGGACGTTTCGCTTCAAATCACAGAAGCTTCCTCAGCTAAAATTCTTGCTCTGATAGTGTGACTTCTGTCTGACTCTTGTAGAGAAGAATAAAACAGAAGCCAACAAAAGCTGGAGTTTTAAACCTAACCAGACCCCTCCTACTGAGAGGCAGACTGCTATAGGCTAGTGACTAAACAATAGCTCTAATTAGCAACTATTGTGCTCTAGTTAGCACACCTAATGACAGGACAGCTGTCCCTCTAATGATGGGATGGATGCCTTTCTGATGGCTCCCTTGATGACGTGAATGACTCATTACCATGAACAAAAGACTGAAACTCCTTTGACCTGAGTGCCCCATTGTAAACAGGGGATAAAGCGTGTCTCAGACCCCCTCCCCTGTTAAGGCTGGGTTTCAAATGTTTCACAAAGAATGCCTCCTTGACCCCTCTCTCAAACCATTTCTTCTCTCTAGCTAATATTTTAACTTCCTTGTCCTCAAACGTGTGGTTAGTGTCTTTAAGGTGGAAATGAACTGCAGACTGAGGTCCACTGGCGCCCTCTCTGCGGTGCTGGTATAGCCTTTTGTGTAAAGGTTGCTTCGTTTCACCTATGTAGTGTTCGTTGTAGTGTTCGAAAACTGTTATTACAGAAAATAGCGCGGCCAGGTTACCTCAAGGAGAAGCTGCGGAATGCTCAGGATTCACCTCGAGGAATCCTCTGTGTAATCTCTCAGTAGATTCCACCACTGACGAGCTGAAGGCCAGGGTTTAAGTGCACTGCTGATCATCAGAGGCAGATGACTCACAGGTGTGAGAAGCAGATGAAACTCAGGTGTGAGAACAGGCTCTGCTGCGTGTAACCTGGAGGGAAAACAGACAAACAACACACAAAAGGCGAGACAAAGTCAGGGGGCCAAGGCAGCCCATGACAGTATGTCAACGTTTGAGCACAACTGTTTGGTCAGAAATTCATCACTGCCATGAATCCCATGGCAATTTGGGGTTTAAATGACTTCTAATTGGGCCTGAAATGATTCTGGGGCAGAATGGGAGTGTGCAACATACAGAAAAAATGTGCAAGAATTTGGAACGAAGTTTGAATTATTGTAAAAGCAACGCAGGGTCAAAATTACTCATACAGGGACAAAACTGTAATTACAGCCACTTAGATTATTATTTCAATGGTCCTGAAAGTTTGAAAATGTTTTTTAACTTGCCATGACCTCTTAATTTCCTATTAGCAATCATGACTGATTACAGCTGGTGGCTTCTGTGTGCCAAAACAAAAAGATCCAAGTCACAATCTGTCCATTGTCCTTGTCTTATCTTCTGTCTACTTAAGGTTGTTGGATATGATTTTTGGAAGTGGGGCATTCCACTGTTCTTTGTTTTCAACTTTAGCCATGCACAAAACAAACAAACAAACAAACAAAAAAAAAACAATGTTACACATTCAAATCATGTAGCTTTAACATAATGTAGCAAGGTGAACTCCGGATTGAAAGGATGTCCACATTTTATTTTATTTATTTTACCTTATGTTTATATTAGTTTTACATATACTCTGAATAATTTACCGTTAAATTTCACTATCTTTTATAATGGCTAAAAATTACTCGCACCACAGAAAGCACCTTTTTGGAGTTGCACTCAAATCTCATTGTAATGCAAATTACAATGACAATAAAGGCGATTCTGATTCTGATACTGACTCTGATTTCAGTGATTGTGTGGGTCCTTCGTGTGTGATTTGTTACATTTTTATTCATGGTATGTTTTAGTTTGTGCTCACTCTGGTTTCATTGTACTTTGACATTTCACTCTGTGTCGTTCTGTCTCTGTATGGTTCTCCCACTCACTCTTGTCGTGTTTAGTTCTGCTGGTGTTAACAGCTCTGAAGTGTTTGTCGCTCATAGTTCTATCAGGGGGCTGGTACATGTCCTACATGCTCATCACACCATGATATAAATGTACACATAAATACACATGTGTCTGTAATGGTGTTTTTGACCATGTATGACTTCATCATATCCCTGGTTCCAGGGTACCAGGGTGCCATCCCTGATTCTCAAGGCCAGGCACCTAAGTGGCTCTACTCTTCTTTTTTTAGATATTTAGATATACTTTAGTATACACTAGTAGAGTTCTACCTTAGAATTGGTATGTATATTAGAAGATATATCTTACTGAATTTTCATATGAAATCTAGGTGGCTACATTATGAAGTCATTCATACTATATGCATTCTATCTTCCATTTCAGTGGCTTGGTTGCTGAGATGTATAATAAAGTTGTTTTTCAGATCGTGTTTACCTTGACCTTTGACCTGTGACCAAACTAATCCAAATTATAATCAGCTCTATATATTTATTCAAGTAATAGTCCCACCATTTTTGAAGGAAATCCATCCATCCATTTTTGTGTTCAGTTGTCCACAGACAGACACACGGACACACGCCAATAAAAGCAATGTCCTGCTCTGCTGCATCACTGGCATGCAGGGTAGCAAATCAGTGAGCACGAAAGCAGAAGTAAAAAAATTAAAACAAACAAGAGAAGTAGCTGTCAAAATAAAACTGGATGTGAGAATGGAACCTAGACCATGACGAGTAGTAGATACCAAATTATATCAACTGAACTAAAAATCTATCCATAATAATAATAATAATAATGATAACCTAAATCAACTGCAATATTATACAAACTGAAATTTCCCTGAGGCCTCCAAATGCTGATTAAAATCAGCAAATGTCCATGTAATCTGAGAGGAGTTTGTATTACTCCAATTATGGGTCATGGGGACATCCATGGCATCCATTGCGCGAAAGTTGGGGTACACCCTGGACAGGCTGCCAGTCTATCGCAGGGCCACATAGAGACAACAACCTCCACTCACACCTACAACCCCTGGCAAAAATTATGGAATCACCGGCCTCGGAGGATGTTCATTCAGTTGTTTAATTTTGTAGACAAAAAGCTGATCACAGACATGACATGTACTCATTGGAGCACCCAGGGGGCTATTCAAACGGGCCAACTAGTAACTAGTATCACTCCTGAAAACGATCTTTGGCTTTTTACGTGACGTAAATCTGCCCTACGATTGGATTTTGGAAAACCATGTGACAGTGAACCAATTCTGATTGGACACTCACATTGCGCACGTCATCACACAGCTTCTATGAGGAGTACAAAGATGGCCAATGGCTGGCTCGAAAGTCAGCGGAGTTAACTTTGCAGCAAAAAAAAAAAAGTAAGTTTCTATCTCATATCATCAAAAAGTTATTTATTTTAGTAAAGCTTGGTCTTAGCCATCGTATACGACGGCGTCAGCCCCAGAGTGTTAATGTGTCTGAGTGACCTTGACCTTCAAGGTTGTACAACCCCTGGCAAAAATTATGGAATAACCAGCCTCGGAGGATGTTCATTCAGTTGTTTAATTTTGTAGAAAAAAAGCAGATCACAGACATGACACAAAACTAAAGTCATTTCAAATGGCAACTATCTGGCTTTAAGAAACACTATAAGAAATCAGGAAAAACAATTGTGGCAGTCAGTAACGGTAATTTTTTCAGACCAAGCAGAGGGAAAAAAATATGGAATCACTCAATTCTGAGGAAAAAATTATGGAATCATGAAAAACAAAAGAACGCTGCAACACATCACTAGTATTTTGTTGCACCACCTCTGGCTTTTATAACAGCTTGCAGTCTCTGAGGCATGGACTTAATGAGTGACAAACAGTACTCTTCATCAATCTGGCTTCAACTTTCTCTGATTGCTGTTGCCAGATCAGCGTTGCAGGTTGGAGCCTTGTCATGGACCATTTTCTTCAACTTCCACCAAAGATTTTCAATTGGATTAAGATCCAGACTATTTGCAGGCCATGACATTGACCCTATGTGTCTTTTTGCAAGGAATGTTTTCACAGTTTTTGCTCTATGGCAAGATGCATTATCATCTTGAGAAATGATTTCATCATCCCCAAACATCCTTTCAATTGATGGGATAAGAAAAGTGTCCAAAATATCAACATAAACTTGTGCATTTATTGATGATGTAATGACAGCCATCTCCCCAATGCCTTTACCTGACATGCAGTCCCATATCATCAATGACTGTGGAAATTTACATGTTCGCTTCAGACAGTCATCTTTATAAATCTCATTGGAACGGCACCAAACAAAAGTTCCAGCATCATCACCTTGCCAAATGCAGATTCGAGATTCATCACTGAATATGACTTTCATCCAGTCATCCACAGTCCACGATTGCTTTTCCTTAGCCCATTGTAACCTTGTTTTTTTTCTGTTTAGGTGTTGATGGCTTTCGTTTAGCTTTTCTGTATGTAAATCCCATTTCCTTTAGGCGGTTTATTACAGTTCGGTCACAGACGTTGACTCCAGTTGCCTCCCATTCGTTCCTCATTTGTTTTGTTGTACATTTTCGATTTTTGAGACATACTGCTTTAAGTTTTCTGTTATGTGCTGACGCGGGTCAGAGAACCGAACCAGCATCTGACAATGGCCCAGCACTAAATAACCAGAAAGCGGTTCCAAGAAACAAATTTATTTCCCCTCATGTGCAATAATTCGTGCACAACATAAATAGTCAGCTGTCTTGGCAAGGTGAAGGACGGCGCGCTCTCCAGCGCCCAAATGGATCAAAGCCCGGCACTTCTGGACTCAGATTCACCGCTGAACACCCCCCAGGTGGATACGACAAACTGACTCTGTGAAGGACGGAAAAGGTGAGGTAAGTCAACAGAGCTACAGCAAATATCCTTCAGAGGCACACACTATCAGCAACACATTCTGGTCTGAATTTAAGCCTTATGTAAATGAGCAGCTTCTCACAACAGGTGGAGGATCATCAATCCGTACGCCACGGCAGTGAGAAGCAAACTGCACAATTCTCATCAATGTTCAAATATACTGCGTAACAAAACGCCAAATTACTATTAACGATTATTCAGACGATAATCACCTCTGATGTGTGCTGACAGCATGTGTCCCTCACCCGTCCTCCTTCACAGGCACGATGTGTCAAACCCTGGCGCGGTTCTCAGCGTCTCACAACCGAACGTCACAAGGTCGAGTTCCTGGCAATTCTGCTCAAATCACTCATGGCTTAAATGCAGAACGCCATCTCATTATCTGCTTCAGCTGAAAGTCTTTAAGTCTGCACGTGAGCATCATCCACAGGTGCTGCAAGTTGTTAGGCCTGCACGTGAACATCCTCCACAGGTGCAGCCAATAGTTCTGATGAGGGTGAAGGACTCTTCCGCCAGCACCTTCTCCACAGAAAAAACCAGTTTGCATACCACCTGGAGAGCAAAGAAAAGAAAACAGCACCCAAATGTCCAGCCAAACCCCCCAACACACAACAGTACCCCCCCATCAACGGGAAGGCTCCCAGCGACCGAACAGACCAGGCCCGAGAACAGCACCCCACTCCGGGGTCCACGACAGGAAGCAGACGGTGTAACGCCCCCAAAGTCCACAGCAGACAGCAGGACAGGGCACCGCGGCTGGAAGGCCGGCTGGCATCAACAAAAACCCCAAAAGAGTCCCAAGTACAACCTAACATACAAGAAAAATACAAAACCCACCCAAACCCTCCCCAGGGGACCGTCCCATCCAACCCCGGGAAGAAAAGAAAAACTCCCAAATCCAATAACCCAACATAGCCCCGAACACACAATACAAACACAATTTCACAAAGAAAAATAACAAACAACCCCTCCAGATGACGTGCAGAGCTCAACACCCCCCAGAAAACCTTTACCGCCAGTTCCAGGAGTAATAACCAAAGCCGGAATCCCACAGAGGTCCCCAGGTATACATGGAGCAACAGCGCCCCCCAGAGGACTGTACCATCAACCCCAGGAGGCACCCTCCCCACAACCCAGGAACCCCAGACCAGGCCACACTTGGCTAGTCGGCCCCACAATCAATTCCCCCCCAGAGGGCCGTCCCATCAACCATGGAGGTGGAACCTGGAAGGAAACATAAAAAACACAAAAATCTAACCCCCAGCGGACTCCACTAAACCACCCCGGGGGCAAAGAAAACAACCGGAATCCCTGTTACCCTCCCCAGCACCCCGAAAGACCCCAGATTACTCCCAGAGCCTATCGTCAGTACAATTTTGGCGAACGGCACAATACTACCAAGCCGGGGAAGGAAACAGGAAAAACTAACCCAGTCCCATCCCCTAAGCGCAGCGGAAAACCGGAAATACGTCCGGTGCCCCTAAACCGACCATACCAGCAGTCTATCGGGAGGGGTGGAACTACCGAAATGGCGAACGGCACAGATCGGCCCACCACTCCGACTGAGGTACGTTCCCGCTGCACTACACACCGGTAACGCCAATGACGAAAGGTCAAAGGCCCACCGGGGCTGGAGTGGAACCAGGTAACAACCAAACCCAAAAAAACGCCCCTGACAACCCCCCCCTAGGCGCAGAGGTTTTCTGAGAAGCGCTCAGCGTAACCAACCTACACCACCCCACAACCCAAAAGACAAACGGTCTTAGAGTACGTGAGGTTGGGGTTAGGGAAACAGGGAAATAAAAAACAACAAAACAAAACGACCCAATCCACAAACAAAAATTACCTAAGTTCAAATAATGAAGACATACGATTACCTGAGTCCAGCCGAGCTCCGAACAGCCAGTCGTTCACCCAACCAGAACAGCCTCTAATTCCCTAAACACTTTATAACCCCTACATGAAAACAAAAACAGACCAAATAACTAAATAACCAGAGGTCTGCCCCCTTTTATATATATATATATATATATATATATATATATATATATATATATATATATATATATATATATATGGGTGATTCTTTAACTACGGGCACTATTGGCCTTGTAAATGTAATTTCCACCACACCATTGCCTTACAATATAAAGCGCCTTGGGGCAACTGTTTGTTGTGATTTGGCACTATATACATGCGCTCTGATGTCACTGTTTATCTCCATAGAAACTACCCAAACAATCTTTCATACAAACTGTTTAAAGGGACATTACAGTGTTGTGGTGGAAATTACGGCAATAGTGTGGGACAACTACATTTTGTTTAAAAAAATCACAACAGTTGTATGACATTGAATACCCCAATTATGTTTTGATTATTTTACTGATATTTTATTCAGAGATATTTTAAAACATTAGAAAAAACGTTTCTTTACCATTCATTTTTATCATTGAAGATCAAAAGTCTGGGTGTGGGACAAGCACAAAATGGCAATATTTGCATATAATGATGCTGAAAAAAGGTGAAAAAGTCATCATAGACTACTAGAACAAATTTCTTAACACACTTTCATTGTAAAGATAACTATAAAAGCATGAAATTTCCCCTTTTTTCTGTTTTTCATACAATATGATCAAAGGACATAATAAGTGCCCGTAGTCTAAGAATCACCCATATATTATGCCTGTCCAAAAACACCTGGAGATACGTCATCGTTATCTTTCTTGACGCTTATGTGACCGGGGCAATATGGCTGTTTCAGCTCGTCCGAGCTGCATGGGCTCATCCGCAAGAGGAGCCAGAGGTCCCGTCGGAGGAGTCTCAGTGGGGCGAAGAAGAGGCGGCCCTGATCTGTGTCGGGGAAAGCCCCGAGACGGAAAGACCCGCTCAGATGTCTGCCCTCTCTCGCGTCCACACTCCTTTATCTGATCATCTAGACGAATAACCAAAGATATTAGCTCATCTAAATCTTTTGGTTCGTCACGGACTGCTAGCTCGTCTTTTAATAAATCGTTCAAACATCCACAAACACTCCTCTCAAAGCTGCGGCATTCCAACCGGACTGAGCAGAAAAAATTCGGAAATCAACGGAATAATCCGCCGCACTCCGCCACCCCTGCCTGAGATTCAGCAACCTTTGGGCAACGGTATTTGTTTTCACCGGATGGTGAAAAACCAATCGGAACTCCCGGGAGAAATCCTTAAAGGATCCTAACAATGGAGAGTTATTGCTCCACAACGCAGTGACCCAAGCTAAGGCGTCACCTCGAAGCAAATTTGTCACATATGAGACACAGCTACCATCAGAAGAGAAGGAAGCCGGTTGCTGAGCAAAAACCAGAGAACATTGCATCAAAAACGGAGCACAGGCTTCAGCGTTTCCTGCATAAGGTTCCGGATGACAAATAATTGGTTCGGAAGCCGACTCTCTGGGTGATGGAGTTATCTGCACCGGTATCGATGGTGCCGCAGCTGGAGCAGCAGGAAGCGGAACGGCTTGTGCTGCGAGCTCCGTAACGCAGGCATCTGTTTGTTTAATTTGGTTTGCGAGATGCTGTAATTGCTCCCATATCTTCTCCAAGTGTTCTTGAACTTGTTCCGCAAATGGAACCACTTCTGCCGCTGGGTCCATTTTGTACTGGCCGGGAACTACTGTTATGTGCTGACGCGGGTCAGAGAACCGAACCAGCATCTGACAATGGCCCAGCACTAAATAACCAGAAAGCGGTTCCAAGAAACAAATTTATTCCCCCTCATGTGCAATAATTCGTGTACAACATAAATAGTCAGCTGTCTTGGCAAGGTGAAGGACGGCGCGCTCTCCAGCACCCAAATCGATCAAAGCCCAGCACTTCTGGACTCAGATTCACCGCCGAATACCCCCCAGGTGGATACGACAAACTGACTCTGTGAAGGACGGAAAAGGTGAGGTAAGTCAACAGAGCTACAACAAATATCCTTCAGAGGCACACACTATCAGCAACACATTCAGGTCTGAATTTAAGCCTTATGTAAATGAGCAGCTTCTCACAACAGGTGGAGGATCATCAAGCCGTACGCCACGGCAGTGAGAAGCAAACTGCACAATTCTCATCAATGTTCAAATATACTGCATAACAAAACGCCAAATTACTATTAACGATTATTCAGACGATAATCACCTCTGATGTGTGCTGACAGCATGTGTCCCTCACCCGTCCTCCTTCACAGGCACGATGTGTCAAACCCTGGCGCGGTCCTCAGCGTCTCACAACCGAACGTCACAAGGTCGAGTTCCCGGCAATTCTGCTCAAATCACTCATGGCTTAAATGCAGAACGCCATCTCATTATCTGCTTCAGCTGAAAGTCTTTAAGTCTGCACGTGAGCATCATCCACAGGTGCTGCAAGTTGTTAGGCCTGCACGTGAACATCCTCCACAGGTGCAGCCAATAGTTCTGATGAGGGTGAAGGACTCTTCCGCCAGCACCTTCTCCACAGAAAAAAAACAGTTTGCATACCACCTGGAGAGCAAAGAAAACAGCACCCAAATGTCCAGCCAAACCCCCCAACACACAACATTTTCTGTCTTGATGCTTTGATGTCTTCCTTGGTCTACCAGTATGTTTGCCTTTAACAACCTTCCCATGTTGTTTGTATTTGGTCCAGAGTTTAGACACAGCTGACTGTGAAAAACCAACATCTTTTGCAACATTGCGTGATGATTTACCCTCTTTTAAGAGTTTGATAATCCTCTCCTTTGTTTCAATTGACATCTCTCGTGTTGGAGCCATGACTCATGTCAGTCCACTTGCTGCAACAGCTCTCCAAGGTGTGATCACTCCTTTTTAGATGCAGACTAACGAGCAGATCTGATTTGATGCAGGTGTTAGTTTTGGGGATGAAAATTTACTGGGTGATTCCATAATTTATTCCTCAGAATTGAGTGAGTCCATATTTTTTTCCCTCTGCTTGGTCTAAAAAAGTAACCGTTACTGACTGCCACAATTTTTTTTTCTTGATTTCTTATAGTGTTTCTTAAAGCCAGAAAATTGCCATTTGAAATGACTTTAGTTTTGTGTCATGTCTGTGATCTGCTTTTTTTCTACAAAATTAAACAACTGAATGAACATCCTCCGAGGCCGGTGATTCCATAATTATTGCCAGGGGTTGTACAGTCAATTTAGAGTTTCCAGTTCACATAACGTGTAAGTCTTTGGAAGTGGGAGGAAGTGGGAGCATCTGGGGGATCCCACGCTAACATAAAAGCCCAGACAGGAAGCGATCCCAGGCCCTTCTTGCTGTAAGGCAACAGGCAACATTTTATTTTACTTTTTAAGATAAAGAATGACACTGATTAATGTGCCACACAGCCATAATGTCCAGTGGCGGCACCAAGGAGGGCTTGGGGGGCTTAAACCTCTGGGGCCGACGCTATCGTATATGACAGCTAAGACCAAGCTTTACTAAATTATACATAACGTTTGAATGATATGAGATAGAAACTTACATTTTGTTTTTGCTGAAAAGTTAACTCCGCGGACTTACGAGCCAGCCATCGGCCATCTTTGTACTCCTCATAGAAGCTGTGTGATGATGTGCGCAATGTGAGTGTCCAATCGGAATTGGTTCATCGTCACATGGTTTTCCAAAATCCAATCGTAGGGCAGATTTACCTCACGTGAAAAGCCAAAGATCGTTTTCAGGAGTGATATGTTACTAGTTGGCCCGTTTGAATAGCCCCCTGGGTGCTCCAATGAGTACATACTATTAGTACATACTCAGTGCGCCCTGCGCCATTACACACAGCGATCAGTGAAAGCAGGAGCAGACGGAGAGCCTCTGATGACAATCTCACATGCTCAAACAAAAAGTGTGTAACTAACAAGATTGCTCCACTAGTTTGCATGTGAATGTTACTGGATAACTCTGATGCTTTCTCTGCGTAAAGTACTGTTTACCATATTAATGGATAACAAAACGCATAGACCATTTTGTATATATTATTCAAAATGTGCATTTGTGTTTATTGTTTGAACCTTTTTGTTGTACAGTCTTTCACACAAGACCTCAAATTACCTTTATAAAGTGTCAAAAGAGTTGTTTATTATAGTTTGCTGTGTGTTTTGAATAAATGTGTGTGGAAAATTATTTTTCACTTTATTTTTTCCTTGCCTATTTTTGATTGTAAACCTTTATTACACTTATAAAACACAACAAAAACATATATATATATCTGAAAGCATGGGTTGTCCTGAAAAAAAGAGAGACATAAAACTTGACTGTGGGATGCAGGGAGAGCTGTTAACAGCAATAATAAAACATTTATGCTAGGTGAGTGAACTGTCCAAAAAATGCCCTCGGACCCCAGAGGGTTAAGCCCACCCAATAATGAGCCAAGCTCCCCCTCAGCACCCAATAATTCTGCCAATAATATGAATAGCGACAGACATATTTGTGGATCTCAACTGCAGTTTTGCACTGAGAATGTCTCAATATTGCGTAACTGAGCAAAGTGATGAATGTGTGTGTTCGGTGATCCACCAATGCTGAATCACCCTTCACAAACAGAATTTTCAGTTTTCCAAATAAACATTTATTTGTAAAGAACCCACACACAAGTTACAAATCAGAAATTTGTGCTTGTGGGTCACAAAGCACGTGTACAAATCAAAGGATATTTGTAAATCACCCTCTGTGCATTTGCAAGTATTAATGAGACAAATTTAACTCCATACTCCAAATATTTAGGTTTCCTAAATATTTATTACGGCCACTCTTAAAGGAGACCTGCATTGAAAAAAAATGCAGTCAGATTTTTTTGAACAAAAAATGACTTACATTTACACATGAGATCCTTCTGAATGTAGTAAAGTAAATCTGCAAGCCCAGATCTGTCATTCAACGGAGAAATCTTCATTTGAAAATGACAAATTTACAGCTAACATTTAGCCCTCCCCAAACTGTCCCTCTCATCATGGACGCTGCCGAGACGTCACGGACAAGACCCTCTCCCAGCATGCATTGCGCCAATTGTAATTTGTGGATTTACGTCAGTTTGCATCTGCACCTTTTTCTTGTCTTATACGGAAGGATCTACTTTTTATAAAACTTCATATTGTCTTGCGGCACGTTTGGTGAGTACACATTTCTTTTATTTGTCCTTGCAGCAACAGGTGTACCGGCCGCTTCACATTAAAACAGCAAGCGTAATCTCAGGACTTGTGCCAAGTGTGCTGCAGCTCCATTCAGTAGACAGAGAGGTGATGCCGGTGTTGTGCGCTGAATCTGGCACAACACCGGCTGCAAAGCAGACACGGGCGGTGTGAGTGGCCCGCGTCGGCGGTTAACAAGCTCGTTAACGAGCCCACAGACTTAATAAGCGCAGCGGAGGCAGAGAGCAGGAGAGGAAGAACGGCGCCCGCTGTCGATGTTGTTGCTGATCTGAGCACACAGATCTGTATCTCACATTCATTGCAGCTTGCTTTTGGATGTTGAAACCAGGACGTGTATATGTAACATTACTAACAGATAAAATCAATTTCAATGCGGGATCAGACTGAAGGCGGGAGCGCGTCGTCTTGTCCCTGTCGTCATGGAAATGATACGGCTGTACAAACTGTTTTCACAGAGGGCTAAATTTTAGCTGCAAATTTGTCATATTTAAACAAAGATTTCTCCGCTGAATTACAAATTTGGGCTTACAGATTTACTTTACTGCATTCACAAGGGTCTTATAAATACATATCAGCTATTTCTTTCTGAAATCTGACCACATTTATTTCAATGCAGGTCTACTTTAATCTTCACTTATCTTGATTTATACCTATGTGCAAGTTTACTGAACTTGTAATCATTCTAAGTGATGTGTGTGTGCATTGATACCACATTTTAGAGGAGCACCGGTGACTAAAACATATACCATGGTATTTATAAAGCAATTTACTATATAATGTTTATTTCAACCACATTTTGTGGAGCCCCTCCAACCTTTACCCCAGCCCCCCCTCAGCTCCCCCAATAAAAATTTCCTGGCGCCGCCACTGATAATGTTAGAGCTGATGTTTCTTCATGACACAAACAGTACACCACAACAGAGTCTCCTGAAGGAACCTTTCAGTTTGCATAAAGTCGTTGCAGCAGTAACCAAGGATCATCTGTAGATACCTAGTTCCGTGGACATTAAGTATGGAGTTGGACACAACCATTTAGATCAGTGGTTAGCATCCAAACTTTGCAATCACTGAGTAATTCTGGACACACCAAGACCCTAAAGACCTTAATTTTCCCGTGAAGGTATCCGCATTGCCAGTGGCCTCATGCCTCCATAAACTCCTCCCAGCTATCTTTCAATCTCAACAGCCAGACTCTCAGAGACATGAATGTCACTGTTGAGATGAGTCAGTTTTGTAGTTTCACAACAAACAGATACACTTCTGATAGCTTACTCCAGGAACTTTTTGAAAGCCTGGTCCTAAGTCCTGATCCAAAACAACCATATTCCCAGACACTCTAACTCCTCAGGGTATTTGTTGTTTCCACAAATCACAGCTACAAATGTAAAGTCAAACGTAGTGAACCTTTCCTCACTAATAGGTAAAGTGACTGGACACCAAAGCCCCCTCTCCCCCCCAAAAGAAGCCGCAATGGCATTAGGTCTTCCACCATTCAGAAGATTCAGACGGCTTTCGGTGGCTTTTTAGTCGAGTGAGTATCTGAGAAATTGTGGAGAGCTGGGCATGTGACATGTCCCGTGAGACTTCCAACACGGACTTGCTTTTGTTCTCCGCCATTGCGGCTTCGTCCCGACACGCGAATGCCTCCGCACGTCTTTCATTACAAAATCTCCTGTAACAGTGGAATCTGACGAAAAATGGCTGATGTCCACCTTTTCTGCCATTTCTCTGGTAGTCACACGACGTCCCGGATCAACACAGCCTTCACTTTGGAAATGATCTGGTCATTTCAGCCTGTCGATGGCCGCTCGAAGTGCGGCGCACCCTCAGCCGCTGTGGGCCGTCTTTAATCTGGTTGTAATGCTCCTTAATCTGTGTGATGCCCATAAGATCTTCACCGAAAGCCATCTGAAGTTTCCGAATGGTTTCCACCTGGCTGTCTCACACAGTTTCTTGAAAAATTTGATGCAGCGCTGCTCCAGCCGTTCAGACATTTTCCTGACAATGAAAATCCAATGAGAGGGGTGGACCAGTGCTCACTCAAAGCCTGCCCACAGGCGAATGACGCAACCGACAGGCGTGAAAAAAACTCACGCATGCGCATGAAGGTTCAAGCTTGGCTGATGCAAGCGCACATGATTCAAATCCATATCGTTTTTGCAAAAAATAAAAAGGTCTGATACTTTTCTAACAGACCTCATATTAAACAAGCATGAATATGTTTTAAAAAGGAGCCAAAGGATTAAAATTAGCCACTTCGTATCCATAGACAACAAACCCTTTTCCTGGATCACTTAGCTGCTGTTGAAGAGTTGTTTCATCCATCGTGGATATTCAGGCTCTGGGCAGTGTGAGCTCACCTGGGTCGGAGGGGTTATCTCAGAGGTGTACCCGAGTGATCCCAGGGCTTGTGTCGGCTGGCTTTCCGACAGTTAGCTGCTTGCAGTCAGGTTTGAAATCAGCTCCGTTGTCAGCTTGCAGGAACCCAGAGGTAGAAAGTGTTTGTTAAAAATGGTAGCTGGTCTGGTAGCTTAAAAAAATTGTTGGAGCCAAATTAAAGTCTTTGTGAATTTAGAAAAAGTAAAGCTTTAAGAGCATTGAAAATTATGAAAAGGAGAAGTCGCTTTTCTGTAAATTTGCTCTTAATTTGAAAAGCTCAGCTCAGAAGTTCTCTTAACAATTCAAAAGACTTGACACACCTTAAAGGGTCAGGTTAAACTTTAAGTCTGTCAAAAGTAAAGAATGAATGAATGTCATGTGGTAGCTTAGCTTAGCTTAGCAATGGGGCCTGGGTCCAAAAATAAAATAAAGCGTTTACAAAGAAGAAAGCAAATGAAGAAGGCAGAAGGGAGAAGGCAGCAGAAGAAGGGCTGAGCGAGACTCTGTCCTAATTTCTTAAAGGGGGACTGACATTACCAAACTCCGCCCATTTAGGGTGTGTGTAATCTCACAGAAACTTCATGTCCTCAGAGCAGACTCAAATGATTCAACTATTTAAACTCATTAATTAATTTGCGGTATGCTGTTATTCTAAGACACTCAAATGGACACATCGTCACTTAAACACATTCTCTGGGTTAAAACAGAATACTTCATCAACATTTGACGATGGAGGCAGAATCACACTTAACATCAGTGGCAAGAACACATATCAATAAATGGAATGACTACATGCAAAGCATTTTGTTTGAATAATCACTGCAAACAAGCATTATAAGTCTTTAGATATCAATGAAAGAAGTACTGACCTAAAATTTTATTTCAAACCAAAGATCTTTTCCTTTGCTTTAAACCTCAAGATAAAAAGCTGATTGTCAGGACAAAGTTTATGACCACGTGTTATCATGGGGGAAGGGATATCGTCTTGTAGTCTTGAGACCATAAGGTGGGTTCTTCAAGTCTGGAGAAGCTCAGATTCTGACGTGAAACCATTATAATGTCATGTAATTCATAATGACTGAAATTTAACCGAGAAAAGGCAAGGGCTTCCCTTTGAAGAACTTTGAATTACAGCTTTGCTTTTCCTCTGCAAACCAGTGTTGGACCATTGGGGGACGTCTCCAAAACTTATCTGAAGATCTCCAGATGACTTAGGAATTTCTCAACTGGGAGTGGAAATGCAGTCTCTGTCTCCAGTTGTTTTGTTGTTGAGACAGGATTAATATGTTTTATTTAATCAGGGCGAATCTAGGCCATGGCGCTACACCTGGTTAGTACTTGGATGGGAGACCTCTTTGGAACACCAGCGGCTGTGTGTGTTTCTCCAGGTAAAACTGAAGTTGCATCAGGAAGAGCATCCAGCGTAAATCCTGTGCCAAATACCAATGCGGATGTGGCTGTATCTGCTGTGGCAACCCTGAACAATAGGAGCAGCCGAATGGACAACAACAACATAAATAAAGTTCTTTCTTATTCTTACAAAACCTAGTCTATAGAAGCAATGAATAGAATGGGAGTCAGATCATATAGCTAACAAACACCAAAATTCATCAGGAAGAAGTCAACAATCTGCCTCTACTCTGCAAAGCATCCAAAGTACCTGTGTATAGGCCAGCTGTGATATTGAGGAACTTGTTTGGGATCCCACAAATTCTCAGGATGTCCCACTGAGCTTCCCAATCAACTATTCAAAGACACTGCCAACATCAACATATGCTGCAAAAAAACAAAACAAAACAAAAAAACAGCAACAACAACAAAAAGAAACAAAAAGCACTGTCAATATTCATGCTTGTACTCAATATACTTGTTGACCTGAGATGCTTTAGATGATTGACTTCTTGCCCATGAAGCCATCCTGTTCTGGTTGCTGAGCAGCAATTAAGTAGGAATTAATGCTGTTAAGAATGAAAAATTGCAAATTTCTAGCATGATACAGAATAACTGCTCCAGTCAAAGCAATTACCCTCACCAGTCCCAAGTTCCTTCTCCCACTCTTTTAGGGTGATACCTGTCTCTCAGATGGGAGGAATGATTGCTTGCAGTTCAATCCTTCATTCCACAGATTTCTGCTGCTTTCCCCACCCTCGGGTATTTCACCAACTTTGTGATCTCACTAAAATTTGTTACTTTGTTGGAGACTGGTGAGTTCAACCAACGGAACCATGGCGGCAGAGCTGTCCAACATCCTGGCAGGAGGATGAGGAGTCTTATACAACTGATCAAATTTGCTGGCCCAGCAGGACCGTACAGCAAAAACAGTGTTCAGGTCACAGCTGTTATCCTGCCATGGATGCAATTAGATGACGATCCATTCACAAATGACCCAAAACTGACCAATGCTTTAATTCAACAAAACTGCAACTCTAACTATGAATGTTAATCATAACAAAATGATGCCCAACCTATGATGCAACCTGCAAAATGGTATCACAATTTGTCCACAGAACGCAACCAGCATTGATGTCATCTTCATGAACAACTTCTTCAAATACTTCACTCATCTTTATGTTTGTCTTGCTTGAGCTGCTCCTGTGTAATCTCAATGTCCATTTTTCAGTTACCCATATTGTGTCATGAACTGTGTTTTGTCCTGTTTTCTGCCATGTTTAGTTTAGGTCTTTGTTTCATTTGTACTGTTTGGGTTTTGCTTTTATTGTTTTCTTAGTTTAGATTTTGGATTGTGGTGTCTATGTGACTTCTCTGGCTGAGTGTTTCCTTTTTGCTGTCCCTGTTTCTCTTCTATGTCCCTCTTGGAACTTGGTGGGGAGCGTAACACTCTGTTTGGTTCACACCCTGTTTTGGATCTTTCCCCACGTGTTTCCAATCTGCAGCTCATCACTAGGTGTATTTAAGCTCCACTGGTTGCACTGGTTTTTCACCTGATCATTACTCCTTGTGCATTCGCTTCTAGCTCTGTTTCATTGTGTTCTCAAATCCTGCTGCCACGTTGTGTTTTGACCACCTGCCTGTTTATCCCAACCATGCCATTTGCCAGATGATTCTGATCTGTTTGCTTCTGTTGGACTGCCTTTCTGTGTACCAGACCCCACTGAGTAATTCAGTAAATGCCTCTTTGAACCAGAGCTACTGTGTCGAGTCCCGCATTTGTCTCTAGTCTTCACTGGTTGACAAACCTGATAGAACGATCAGGCCAACGATGGAGTCAGTGGACTCAAACCCATTCCAGTTGGCAGTTCATCACCATAGCCGCCAGCTAGTGGAACAGGTGAATTGCTTCACGGCATTAAGTGCCGGTATCACCGACCTCACCGAGAGGCAGGATGCCATCATGACCTCAGTAAGCACACAGATCGACCAGCTTGTAGCTACCTTAACTCATCAGGCCTTGTCTGCCTCTGCCTCCGCCTCCACCAACCAGCCACTTCCGGGACCAAGTACTGCCCCTACAGCTGCCCCTATTGTCTGCAACCAGCTGTCTCAACCAGAGCGTTTCTCCGGAGAATCTGGACACGTAAAGCCTTTCCTCACACAGTGCAACCTTCACTTTGAGTTAATGTCAGCAATGTTTACATCTGACAGGACGAAGATAGCATTCATTATAACTCACCTGACCAGCTGGGCAGCGGCGTGGGCTTTGGCAGAGTGGAGCAGGCAGTCTCCAGCATGTGACTCTCTCCAGGCGTTCAAGACTGCACTCCTCCAAGTGTTCCAGCATACATCACCGGGCCGTGAGGCAGCCCATTTCCTGATGCAGCTTCGGCAGGGAAGCAGACGTGTCGTCGATTACACCATCGACTTCCGCATCCTGGCGGCTAAGAGCAAGTGGAACCCAGCGGCGCTCCACTATGTGTTTTTCCAAGGCCTTTTGACACAGATTCAGGATCAGCTGGCGGACCGGCCTTGACATGATGTGCGCCTCCCAGCCCAGTGCTTGGAGATGCCTCCTGCTCAACACGGCGCTTCCTCCTCCTCCAGCTCTGGCTCTTCTCATCCATTTCCAGAGGAACCTATGCAGCTGGGTCAAACCTGGCTGACCACCGAGGAGCGGCAGCGCCGACAAGACCAGGGCCTGTGGTTCTATTGTGGACAAGCTGGGCATGTGGTCACTGAATGTCAAGCCAGGGGTGCCCCCACGCAGTCACAACCGGTATGATGGGGGAGTCAAAATTCTATTTATTCAGTTACTCCCCAAAATGTGATCACAGCCAGCTTTATCTCCAATCATTCTTCCTGTTCCGTACCAGTATTTATTGATTCTGGTTCTGACCCTAATTTACCACAATCCTCACTCGCCAGGTCCCTGCACCTCAAGCTGTACCGCATCTCACGTCCACTGGTTATGCATGCAGTGATGGTCATAAGCTTGGTCACATCACTCACCGCACCCAGTCGGTTCAGCTAATCATAGCTGGCACTCATTCTGAAACTATAAGTTTTCACATATTCGATAAAATGATTCACTCTGCCATTTTGGGGCATCCCTGGTTAAAAAAGCACTGTCCTCAGATAATCTGGTCTGAGGGACGAATCAGTTCTTGTGGCCCCACCTGTGCAGGCTGCTGTGTTGTCACAGCCGCAAAAATCACCAGTTCACCTAATCCTGATCTTACTGGCGTTCCTCCGTGTTATCACAATCTCGCAAATGTTTTCAGTAAAGCCAAGGCAAAATCACTGCCTCCACATCGAGCATATGACTGCACCATTGAGCTACTTCCAGGTGCCAGTTCCCCACGGGGGAAGTTGTTTTCTCTGACTGCCCCTGAACACATTGTCATGAACGATTATATCTAGGAATCTTTAGAAGCTGGTTTGATCCATCCTTTGTCCTCTCCCTCAGGGGTGGGGTTTTTCTTTGTAGAAAAGAAAGATGTCACTCCATCCTTGTATTGACTATCGTGGACTGAATGATGCAACTGTTAAGAACCATTACCCCCTGCCACTGATTGCTACCGCTTTTGAGCTGCTAGAGGGTGCCACAATCTTTACAAAACTTGATCTCCGCAATGCTTACCATTTAGTGCAGATTAGACAAGGAGATGAATGGAAAACTGCTTTCAATGCTCCCACCAGCCATTATGAGTATCTACACTCAACAAAAATATAAACGCAACACTTTTGGTTTTGCTCCCATTTTGTATGAAATGAACTCAAAGATCTAAAACTTTTTCCACATACACAATATCACCATTTCTCTCAAATATTGTTTACAAACCAGTCTAAATCTGTGATAGTGAGCACTTCTCCTTTACTGAGATAATTCATCCCACCTCACAGGTGTGCCATATCAAGATGCTGATTAGACACCATGATTAGTGCACAGGTGTGCCTTAGACTGCCCACAATAAAAGTTTTGTTTTATTGGGGGGATACCAGTCAGTATCTGGTGTGACCACCCTTTGCCTCATGCAGTGCAACACATCTCCTTCGCATAGAGTTGATCAGGTTGTCAATTGTGGCCTGTGGAATGTTGGTCCACTCCTCTTCAATGGCTGTGCGAAGTTGCTGGATATTGGCAGGAACTGGTACACGCTGTCGTATACGCCGGTCCAGAGCATCCCAAACATGCTCAATCGGTGACATGTCCAGTGAGTATGCCGGCCATGCAAGAACTGGGACATTTTCAGCTTCCAAGAATTGTGTACAGATCCTTACAACATGGGGCCGTGCATTATCCTGCTGCAACATGAGGTGACGTTCTTGGATGTATGGCACAACAATGGGCCTCAGGATCTCGTCACGGTATGTCTGTGCATTCAAAATGCCATCAATAAAATGCACCTGTGTTCTTCGTCCATAACAGACGCCTGCCCATACCATAACCCCACCGCCACCATGGGCCACTCGATCCACAACACTGACATCAGAAAACCTCTCACCCACACGACGCCACACACGCTGTCTGCCATCTGCCCTGAACAGTGTGAATCTGGATTCATCCGTGAAGAGAACACCTCTCCAACATGCCAAACACCAGCGAATGTGAGCACTTGCCCACTCAAGTCGGTTACGACGACGAACTGGAGTCAGGTCAAGACCCCGATGAGGACGACGAGCATGCAGATGAGCTTCCCTGAGACGGTTTCTGACAGTTTGTGCAGAAATTCTTTGGTTATGCAAATCGATTTGTTCCAGCAGCTGTCCGAGTGGATGGTCTCAGACGATCTTGGAGGTGAACATGCTGGATGTGGAGGTCCTGGGCTGGTGTGGTTACACGTGGTCTACGGTTGTGAGGCTGGTTGGATGTACTACCAAATTCTCTGAAACGCCTTTGGAGACGGCTTATGGTAGAGAAATTAACATTCAATACACGAGCAACAGCTCTGGTTGACATTCCTACTGTCAGCATGCCAATTGCACACTCCCTCAAATCTTGCGACATCTGTGGCATTGTGCTGTGTGACAAAAACTGCACCTTTCAGAGTGGCCTTTTATTGTGGGCAGTCTAAGGCACACCGGTGCACTAATCATGGTGTCTAATCAGCATCTTGATATGGCACACCTGTGAGGTGGGATGGATTATCTCAGCAAAGGAGAAGTGCTCACTATCACAGATTTAGACTGGTTTGTGAATAATATTTGAGGGAAATGGTGATATTGTGTATGTGGAAAACGTTTTAGATCTTTGAGTTCATCTCATACAAAATGGGAGCAAAACCAAAAGTGTTTATATTTTTGTTGAGTGTAGATTATGCCTTTCGGCTTAACCAGTGCACCCACTGTATTTCAAAACCTGGTCAGTGACATTCTACGTCACTTCCTGAATAAGTTTAGACGACATCCTGATCTTTTCCCCAGATGAAGGTACTCACTCCCGACATGTGCGTCTAGGACTCGAGACTTTATTACGCATCCATTTATTTGTTAAAGCAGAGAAATGTGAATTTCATAAATCCACTGTATCATTTTTGGGATTCGTTATTGCACCAGGAACAGTCCAGATGGACCTGGAGAAGGTAGCTGCAGTGTGTGTGCGCCACCCCAAAAGACCGTAGGGAGGTCCCAAGGTTCCTGGGCTTTGCCAACTTTTACAGTAAGTTCATTCGAAATTTCAGTTTGGTGGCAGCTCCTCTGCATAACGTAACCTCATCCCTCCAGACCTTCCACTGGTCACCGGAGTGTGATGAGGCATTCTGGGTCCTAAAGAAATGCTTCACAGCAGCCCCATACTACTCCTCCCTGACCCCGCCCAACAGTTCGTGGTTGAAGTGGATGCTTCCGATGTGGGGGTCGGAGCCGTTTTGTCCCAAATTGATCCTGTTGATAAGAAGTTACATCCCTGTGCTTTTTTGTCCAAAAAATGAACTCCAGCTGAACGTAATTACCACATCGGCAACCGAGAACTGTTGGTGGTCAAAGTGGCCTTGGAGGAGTGGCGCCACTGGCTGGAAGGGGCACAAGTACCACTTTTAGTGTGGACTGATCATAAGAATCTTGAATACCTGCGCTCAGCTAAATGACTCAATTCCAGACAAGCTCGGTGGTCAATTTTCTTCAGTCGTTTTAACTTTGTATTATTTATACCGTCCTGGTTCTAAAAACAGCAAACCCAATACACTCTCCCAACAGGAAGACCCGTCTGAAGAACCGTCAGCACCTGCTACCAACTTGCCCACATCCTGCTTCCTCTCCGCCCTCACCTGGGACACTGAGACCAGGGTCCGGTCCACGACGCGCGATGTTCCCGTACCTCAGGGTTGGCCTGCGGGGAGGTTGTTCGTACCAGATGCACTACGGTGGGAGGTCATTTGTTGGGCTCGTAACAGTCGTTTCGCTTGTCATCTGGGCATCAGGAACACTGTTAATATCATCCGGGAAAGGTTTTGGTGGCTTCAATTACTCCCTGATGAAACTGAATATATCAGGGCATGTCCGATCTATGTGCAAATCCTATGTGCAAATCCTCCACCTGACCACCTACTGGCAAACTCCATCCTTTACAAATTTACACGACCTTGGCCACACATCTCAGTGGACTTGGTAACAGGATTGCCACCGTCCAAGGGACATACTGTAATTCTTACTGTTGTTGACCGCCTGTCCAAAATGGTGCATTTTGTTCCCTTACCTAAACTGCCAACTGCAAAAGAAACCGCTGAAGCCTTATTAAACCACGTTTTTAAGTTATCGATCAGGGTCCAGAGTTTGTCTCGTGGTTTTGGGGGGAGTTTTGTCGACTGCTGGGGGTCTCCTCCAGCCTCACCTCCGGGTATCATCTGCAGGCGAATGTACAATCCGAGAGGGTCAATCAGGAATTAGAAAAGGGCCTTCGTATCCTCACCTCATAGCAACCGGCCTCCTGGTCTTCCCAGTAAGTAAGGATTAAGCTCGCCCACAACTGTACCATCCGCATCCACTGGCTACGCTCCGTTCCATGTGTCGCATGGTTTTCAGCCTGTTCTGTTCTTTTCCACAGACTTGACTTCATGTGTGCCCTTGGCCCTGTCCCTCATCCTCAGCTGGTCGATGGACCTGGGAGTGGGCCCGTCAGTCTATGCTGTGATCATCGGTGGCTTACAAGGTCGCAGCCAACAAGAATAGGTCACAAGGGCCTGTCTACTCTACTAGACAACGGGTGTGGCTCTCCACCCGTCATCTGCCCATCCGTGGTCTGCCAAGGAAGCTCGCTCCCAGGTTCATTGGTCTGTTTCCCATCTCAAAGATTATTAACTTGGTTTCTGTCTGCCTTCGGTTGCCCAAGTCTATAAGGATACACCCTGACCTGATTACGAACTTCCATGCTCGGCATCCTAGTTCCCTTCGGCCTTTTCCATCCGCATCAGATGTTCAAAGCACTTTACAATAATGCCTCACATTCACCCTGATGTGAGGGTGCTGCCATACAAGGTACTCACTATACACCAGGAGCAACTAGGGGCTTAAGGACCTGCCCAAGGGCCCTTAGTGATTTACGGTCAAGCTGTGATTTGAACCAAGGATCCTCTGGTCTCAAGCCCATCGCTTAACCAATAGATCATCACTTCCCCCGAACCACATAGTCACCTACAAATGAATGTAGGGGCCACAGTATTATTATTATTATTGCACAATTATGCAGGTGTCTGTGGTCAGCACACACTGCATCTTTTCATGACTGGACTTATTCAACCAACAACATTTTTGGAAACATGAAAGAATCAAAAAATACAAATGTGATGACGGCTGTCAGATGTTTAATGACTGTGATGTTGAACTCATGGAACGTTGAAATATTGAAGCACAAAAGCCCTGTGAAGCATGAAGCACCACCGGGCAGCATGATGACATCCTACATGCCTATGTGTTACTTCAGGAAAAGTATAACCCCAATTCCAATGAAGTTGGGACGTTGTGTGAAATGTAAATAAAAACAGAATATAATGATTTGTAAATCCTCTTCAACCTATATTCAATTGAATAAACCACAAAGACAAGATATTTGTTGTGTGGGCCGCAGGAGAGGAGGTACTGCTGGCCCACCACCAGTGGGCGCCCTGCCTGAAGTGCGGGCTTCAGGCACGAGAGGGCGCTGCCGCCACAGACACAGCCGGGGGTGACAGCTGTCACTCATTATCTCTTGACAGCTGTCACCCATCTACTCTACATCATCTCACTCCATAAAGACCAGACGTCATCTCCACCTCGTTGCCGAGATATCGTACTTCTTTGGAGGTAATATCCTCAGCCGTTTGTGTTACAATATAATCTGTATATTGTGAGTGTTTGCAGGAGTACCGGTTCCTCTTTCCGTGGAAGCTGAGTGAGTGCAGGACGGCACTCTTTTCCCCTGAGGAATCACTGTGGTACTCTACAGAATATTGAGTGAGAGGTGGAGGTGGCATTCCCACTGTTGTCATTACGGGGTGTACACACACCCACACTTGACTGTCTTTGTTCTTCGCCAGCAGTACCAGATCCGACAGTCGGGGACGGTGATCACCTGGGAATTCGGGACTTGGCGGCTCCAGTATTCACCAGGTTCGGTGGCGGTGGAAATCGTGTGGTTCCGGCTCTTCTCAGGACAGACGTCTTCTATCCTCGAGCCTGCCCACACGTCACCTTTGTGGATTGACTGTAATCATATTCTGAGATTGTCTGTATGTTCGTTGTGCACCTTCACAACATTAAATTGTTATTTTTTGGCTCATCTATTGACCGTTCATTTGCGCCCCCTGTTGTGGGTCCGTGTCACTACACTTTCACAACAGGATATCTCGGCCAGCGTCATGGACTCCGAGGGGCGTCACCCGGCTGTTGAACGACCAATGGGAGAGCAGGGAGCGCAGGCGTCTGCAGGAGGCGTGATTGGTGAGCTGCAGCACATTCTCACCGCCTTTACGGCTCGGTTGGATCAAATGGCCGAGCAAAACATCCTCCTGAACCGCAGGGTGGAGGCTCTCTCCGCGCAGGTGGTGGCGAGCATTCAGGGCGCTGCTGCAGCTCCTCCTCCTGCCGACCCTGTGCAGGATATGAACATTCCAGTGGTGGTTCAACAACCCCTCCCACCATCCCCTGAAGCATACATAAGCCCTCCTAAGCCGTACGGAGGTTGTGTGGAGACGTGCGCGGACTTTCTCATGCAGCTCAAAGGAACACACACAGAAAAACTGCCCCAAATGGCCACAACAACAACCGCCCTCAGAGACTGGGCTAAGGGGGGGTCAAAACATTCACGTGGGACACACACAGATTGCCATACGACTCCCAGTTACAATCCTGAGCGGGGATTTAACCCTTCACGCCCCAGCACTGGTGGACACGGGGTCAGAAGGGAATTTGCTAGACAGCAGATGGGCAAGGGAGGTAGGGCTCCCTCTCGTGGCGCTTCCTTCGCCATTGCAGGTGCGGGCACTAGATGGCACCCTCCTCCCTTTAGTCACACACAAGACACAACCAGTAACTCTGGTGGTGTCTGGAAACCATCGGGAGGAGATTGAGTTTTTTGTAACTCCTTCTACCTCCCGCGTGATTTTGGGCTTCCCATGGATGTTGAAGCACAATCCCCGGATTGATTGGCTGTCTGGGGTGGTGGTTCAGTGGAGCGAAACCTGCCATCGGGTGTGTTTAGGATCCTCGGTTCCTCCCGGTTTACAGGCTAAGGAGGAGGTCAAAGTCCCTCCCAATCTGACGGCAGTGCCGGTTTAGTACCACGATCTTGCTGACGTCTTCAGCAAGGATCTGGCACTCACCCTTCCCCCGCACCGTCCGTACGATTGTGCCATTGATTTGGTTCCAGGTGCTGAGTTCCCGTCCAGCAGGCTGTACAACCTCTCACGACCTGAGCGCAAATCAATGGAGACCTACATCCGGGACTCATTAGCTGCCGGGCTGATCTGGAACTCCACCTCCCCGATGGGGGCAGGTTTCTTTTTTGTGGGCAAGAAAGATGGCGGACTCCGTCCATGCATTGATTACAGGGGGCTGAATGAGATTACGGTTCGCAACCGATACCCGTTGCCATTGTTGGATTCCGTGTTCACCCCCCTGCATGGAGCCAAAATCTTTACTAAGCTGGATCTTAGAAATGCGTATCACCTGGTTCGGATCCGGAAGGGAGACGAATGGAAGACGGCATTTAACACCCCGTTAGGTCACTTTGAGTACCTGGTCATGCTGTTCGGCCTTACCAACGCCCCCGCAACGTTCCAAGCCTTGGTTAACGACGTCTTGCGGGACTTCCTGCACCGATTCGTCTTCGTATATCTGGACGATATTCTCATCTTTTCTCCGGATCCTGAGACCCATGTCCAGCATGTACGTCAGGTCCTGCAGCGGTTGTTAGAGAACCGACTGTTTGTGAAGGGCGAGAAGTGCGAGTTTCACCGCACGTCTTTGTCCTTCCTGGGGTTTATCATCTCCTCTAACTCCGTCGCCCCTGATCCGGCCAAGGTTGCGACGGTGAGAGATTGGCCCCAACCAACAAGCCGTAGGAAGCTGCAACAGTTCCTCGGCTTCGCTAATTTCTATAGGAGGTTCATTAAGGGCTACAGTCAGGTAGTTAGCCCCATGACAGCCCTGACCTCTCCAAAAGTCCCCTTCACCTGGTCGGATCGGTGCGAAGCCGCGTTCAAGGAGTTGAAACGGCGGTTCTCTACTGCGCCAGTTTTGGTGCAGCCCGACCCTAGCCACCAGTTCGTGGTTGAAGTGGACGCCTCTAACTCAGGGATAGGAGCCGTGCTATCCCAGAGCAGAGAGAATGATAAGGTTCTTCACCCGTGTGCCTACTTTTCACGCAGGTTGACCCCGGCTGAACGGAACTATGACGTCGGCAATCGAGAACTCCTTGCGGTGAAAGAGGCTCTTGAGGAGTGGAGACACCTGTTGGAGGGAGCGTCTGTGCTGTTCACGGTTTGCACTGACCATCGGAACCTGGAGTATATCAGGACCGCCAAGCGGCTGAACCCCAGGCAAGCCCGCTGGTCACTGTTCTTCGGGTGTTTTGACTTCTGGATCACCTATCGCCCCGGGACCAAGAACCAGAGGTCGGATGCCTTGTCCCGGGTACACGAAGAGGAGGTCAAAACCGCACTGTCGGATCCACCGGATCCCATCCTGCCTGAGTCCATTATCGTGGCCACCCTCACCTGGGACGTGGAGAAGATCGTCCGGGAGGCCCTGGCATGGAGCCCGGACCTAGGAACAGGTCCGAAGAACCGATTGTACGTCCCACCAGAGGCCAGAGCTGCAGTCTTGGACTTCTGTCACGGTTCCAAGCTCTCCTGTCATCCAGGGGTGCGAAGGACCGTGGCAGTTGTCCGGCAGCGCTTCTGGTGGGCGTCTATGGAGGCCGACGTCCGGGAGTACATCCAGGCCTGCACCACCTGTGCCAGGGGCAAGGCAGACCATAAAAGGTCTCAAGGACATCTCCAGCCGCTACCTGTGCCTCATCGCCCCTGGTCCCACATCGGCCTGGATTTCGTCACGGGCCTCCCGCCGTCCCAGGGCAACACCACCATCTTCACGATAGTGGACCGATTCTCCATGTTGGCCCACTTCGTGGCCCTCCCAAAGCTCCCAACAGCCCAGGAGACAGCATACCTCCTGGTCCACCACGTCGTCCGTCTGCATGGGATACCCATCGACATCGACTCTGATCGTGGTCCCCAGTTCTCCTCACACGTCTGGAGGAACTTCTGCCGGGAACTGGGGGCTACTGTGAGCCTCTCGTCCGGGTATCATCCGCAGACCAATGGACAGGCAGAACAGGCCAATCAGGAATTGGAGCAAGCTCTGCGCTGTGTGACGTCCGCACACCCGACGGCCTGGAGTAAACATCTGGCCTGGATCGAGTATGCGCATAACAGCCAGGTGTCCTCTGCCACCGGCCTCTCCCCATTTGAGGTGTGTTTGGGGTATCAGCCCCCGTTGTTTCCTGTGGTGGAGGGAGAGGTCGGTGTGCCCTCGGTCCAGGCCCACCTGCGGATGTGCCGTCGGGTGTGGCGCTCCGCCCGATCTGCCTTGTTGAAGGCCCGGACGAGGGCGAAGACCCATGCAGACTGCCGGCGATCCCCGGCCCCTGCTTACCAGCCCGGGCAGGAGGTGTGACTTTCCACGAAGGACATCCCCCTCCAGGTGGACTCCCCAAAACTTAAGGACAGATATATCGGACCATTCAAGATCCTCCAAGTCCTCAGTCCTGCCGCAGTGAAGCTCCAACTCCCGGCTTCACTGCGGATCCACCCGGTTTTTCACGTGTCACAGATCAAACCTCACCACACCTCATCCCTCTGTGCTCCCGGACCGGCACCGCCTCCTGCTCGGATCATCGACGGGGAGCGGGCTTGGACGGTGCGCCGGCTCCTGGACGTCCGTCGGATGGGCCGGGGGTTTCAGTACCTGGTGGACTGGGAGGGGTATGGACCCGAAGAACGCTCCTGGGTGAAGAGGAGCTTCATCCTGGATCCGGCCCTCCTGGCCGACTTCTACCACCGTCACCCGAACAAGCCTGGTCGGGCTCCAGGAGGCACCCATTGAGGGGGGGGTCCTGTTGTGTGGGCCGCCAGAAGAGGAGGTACTGCTGGCCCACCACCAGTGGGCGCCCTGCCTGAAGTACGGGCTTCAGGCACGAGAGGGCGCTGCCGCCACGGACACAGCCGGGGGTGACAGCTGTCACTCATTATCTCTTGACAGCTGTCACCCATCTACTCTACATCATCTCACTCCATAAAGACCAGACGTCATCTCCACCTCGTTGCCGAGATATCGTACTTCTTTGGAGGTAATATCCTCAGCCGTTTGTGTTACAATATAATCTGTATATTGTGAGTGTTTGCAGGAGTACCAGTTCCTCTTTCCGTGGAAGCTGAGTGAGTGCAGGACGGCACTCTTTTCCCCTGAGGAATCACTGCGGTACTCTACAGAATATTGAGTGAGAGGTGGAGGTGGCATTCCCACCGTTGTTGTTATGGGGTGTACACACACCCACACTTGACTGTCTTTGTTCTTCACCAGCAGTACCAGATCCGACAGTCGGGGACGGTGATCACCTGGGAATTCGGGACTTGGTGGCTCCAGTATTCACCAGGTTCGGTGGCGGCGGAAATCGTGTGGTTCCGGCTCTTCTCAGGACAGACGTCTTCTATCCTCGAGCCTGCCCACACGTCACCTTTGTGGATTGACTGTAATCATATTCTGAGATTGTCTGTATGTTCGTTGTGCACCTTCACAACATTAAATTGTTATTTTTTGGCTCATCTATTGACCGTTCATTTGCGCCCCCTGTTGTGGGTCCGTGTCACTACACTTTCACAACAATATTTAATGTTCAAACTGATAAACTTTATTGTTTTTGTGCAGATATTTACTCATTTTGAAATGGATGCCTGCAGCGTGCTCCAAAAAAGCTGGGACAAAAGACTGGGAAAGTTGATGAATGCTCAAAGAACACTTGTTTGGAATGTTCAACCGGTGAACAGGTTAATTAGAAACAGGTGAGTGTCATGATTGGGTATAAAAGGAGCATCCCCAAAAGGCGCAGCTGTTCACGAGCAAAGATGTGGTGAGGATCACCACTTTGTGAACAGCTGCGTGAAAAAATAATCCAGCAGTTTAAGAACAATGTTTCTCAATGTTCAATTGCAAGGAATTTAGAGATTCAATCATCTACAGTCCATAATGTAACCAGAAGATTCAGAGAATCTGGAGAACTTTCTACATGTAAGAAGCAAGGCCAAAAACCAACATTGAATGCCCGTGACCTTCAATCCCTCAGGCAAAACTGCATTAAAAACCAACATCACTGTGTAAAGGATCTTACCGCGTGGGGTCAGGAACATTTCAGAAAACCATTGTCAGTTAACACAGTTCGTCACTACATCTACAAGTGCAAGTTAAAACTCTCCCATGCAAAGCGAAAGTCATACATCAACAACATCCAGAAACGCCACCGCCTTCTCTGGGCCTGAGCTCATTTGAAATGGACAGACGCAAAGTGGAAAAGTGTACTGTGGTCTCATGAGTCCACATTTCAAATTGGTTTTGGAAATCATGGACATCGTGTCCTCTGGACAAAAGAGGAAAAAGACCATCCAGATTGCTACCAGCGCAAAGTTCAGAAGCCAACATCTGTGATGGTATGGGGGTGTGTTAGTGCCCATAGCATAGGCAACTTACACATATGTGATGGCATCATCAATGCTGAAAGGTACATCCAGGTTTTGGAGCAACACATGATGCCATCTAAGCAAACGTCTTTTTCAGGGACTTCCCTGCTTATTTCAGCAAGACGATGAAAAGCCACATTCTGCACGTGTTACAACAGCGTGGCTTCGTAGTAAAAGAGTGCAGGTACTAGACTGGCCTGTCTGCAGTCCAGACCTGTCACCCATTGAAATGTGTGGTGCATTATAAAGCGCAAAATAGGACAACAGAGACCCCGGACTGTGGCACAGCTGAAGTCGTACAACAAGCAAGAATGGGAAAGAATTCCATCTACAAAGCTTCAACAATTAGTGTCCTCAGTTCCCAAACACTTATTGAGTGTTGTTAGAAGGAAAGGTGATGTAACACAGTGGTAAACATACCACTGTCCTAGTTTTTGGGAGGATGGAGTGGGAGTGGAGTGAAGAGGAGTGGGAGGATGCACAAGCGCACGGCCAATATTATGTTCATCAGAAGGCCCACCGTTCCATATAAACAAGAAAATGTCTGATTTCATCACAGATATCTCAACCATTTAGGGTCAAACGGTACCAGATCTGTTCCACCTTGTGCGCAACTCTCTTACTATGAACTCGCAAACTGCCATCGTCATGTGACAACTGCTGATTAAAAAAAAAACATTGTGTGCATGTGAAAAATATACTCAACAAAAATATAAACGCAACACTTTTGGTTTTGCTCCCATTTTGTATGAAATGAACTCAAAGATCTAAAATGTCTTCCACATACACAATATCACCATTTCCCTAGAATATTGTTCACAAACCAGTCTAAATCTGTGATAGTGAGCACTTCTCATTTGCTGAGATAATCCATCCCACCTCACAGGTGTGCCATATCAAGATGCTGATTAGACACCATGATTAGTGCACAGGTGTGCCTTAGACTGCCCACAATAAAAGGCCACTCTGAAAGGTGCAGTTTTGTTTTATTGGGGGGGGGGATACCAGTCAGTATCTGGTGTGACCACCATTTGCCTCATGCAGTGCAACACATCTCCTTCGCATAGAGTTGATCAGGTTGTCAATTGTGGCCTGTGGAATGTTGGTCCACTCCTCTTTAATGGCTGTGCGAAGTTCCGACAACGAACTGGAGTCAGGTCGAGACCCCGATGAGGACGACGAGCATGCAGATGAGCTTCCCTGAGACGGTTTCTGACAGTTTGTGCAGAAATTATTTGGTTATGCAAACCGATTGTTTCAGTAGCTGTCCGAGTGGCTGGTCTCAGACGATCTTGGAGGTGAACATGCTGGATGTGGAGGTCCTAGGCTGGTGTGGTTACACGTGGTCTGCAGTTGTGAGGCTGGTTGGATGTACTGCCAAATTCTCTGAAACGCCTTTGGAGACGGCTTATGGTAGAGAAATGAACATTCAATACACGAGCAACAGCTCTGGTTGACATTCCTGCTGTCAGCATGCCAATTGCACGCTCCCTCAAATCTTGCGACATCTGTGGCATTGTGCTGTGTGATAAAACTGCACCTTTCAGAGTGGCCTTTTATTGTGGGCAGTCTAAGGCACACCTGTGCACTAATCATGGTGTCTAATCAGCATCTTGATATGGCACACCTGTGAGGTGGGATGGATTATCTCAGCAAAGGAGAAGTGCTCACTATCACAGATTTAGACTGGTTTGTGAACAATATTTCAGGGGAAATGGTGATATTGTGTATGTGGAAAAAGTTTTAGATCTTTGAGTTCATCTCATACAAAATGGGAGCAAAACCAAAAGTGTTGCGTTTATATTTTTGTTGAGTAGTTAATGAATTAAAAAAAAACCCAGTTTATGTGGGTTTCCTGGCACATTTACAGAACTTGGGACACACAAATAACTTTGTCACAAGTAAGACTCAGAAGCGACGAGAAAAACCTCATGAAAACTCTCTGTTTTTTGCTTTTTACCATGTGCTGGGGTCATGAAATTAAATTCATATAGGGTGGGTGTTTAATCAACTTCAATAAAATTTGAGATGGGTGTGTGTTAGGCTGGTCCTCTACAGTATGCCAAAAATAAAAGTATGACTTTCTTAAGGTGCTTCCTGACAAAATTGTTCATCTTAATGAGAAAATGTTTTGTGTAAAATTTGATTTCGATATGACTGTTCCAACCACTGCTGCAGGCGGGGTGGAAATTGCAATAGTTGCAAACCAATAGTTGCAAACCAATAGTTGCAAACAGTAATGTACCTGTTCACAAGTGAAATACAAATTGAAGCAACAATCCTTTCTCCTTTAACTGACCATACAGGAGAGATTAAAAAGTATTACATGTCACCGTTCACCTATTTGGTGAAAACAAACAGTCATGGGGAGTTGCGTTTGGTTCAGATTTTCTTCACCTTAGGGAACTGACATTGTCACTCAACAACTTCATTAGGATTTGATTGTAATCCTGGATAAGTGCAACTCCATCCATCCATCCATTTTCTTCCGCTTTATCCAGAGTCACATTGTGGGGGCAGCAGCTCAAGCAAAGCCACCCAGACCTCCCGATCAACACACACCTCCCCCAGCTGCTCCGGGCGAACTCCGAGGTGTTCCCAAGCCAGCCGAGAGACGTAGTCCCTCCAGTGTGTCCTGGGTCTTCCCTGGGGCTTCCTCCCAATGGGACGTGCCCGGAACACCTCTCCAGCAAGGCGTCCATGGGGCATCTGGAAAAGATGCCCGAGCCACCTCAGCTGGCTCCTTTCGACATGGAGGAGCAGCGGCTTGACTCCGAGCTCCTCACAAGTGACCGAGCTCCTCACCCTAAATCTAAGGGAGCGCCCAGCCACCCTGCGGAGGAAACTCATCTCGGCCGCTTATACTCGTGATCTTGTTCTTTCAGTCATGAGCCAAAACTCATGACCATAGGTGAGGATCGGAACGTAGATTGATCAGTAAATCGAGAGCTTTGCCCCCCTACTCAGCTCTCTCTTCACCACGACGGTCCGATACAGCGACCCCCATCACTGCAGACACTGCACCGATCCGTCTGTCGATCTCACGCTCCATCCGTCCCTCGCTCGTGAACAAGACCCCGAGATACTTAAACTCCTCCACTTGAAGCAAGGACACTCCACCAACCTGAAGAGGGCAAGGCACCTTTTTCCGGTTGAGAACCATGGCCTCGGAGTGCAATTCCTCGTTCAGCAAAATCACTGACAGCAGCAACAAGGACCTGCTGTGATGACTGGAATGACGGGTCATCCTCCCACTCTGAGGGATCCTTGATCAGGAAGTCCATGTTGGAGTTGAATGCCTCAAAAATGTGATGTTTCTGTGTAGGCTCTTAGTTGTCCAGGTGGTTTCCATAGTAAAGAAGCTTGAATCTTTGACTGGACCCAACCCAGTCCAGTCGAAGATTCAAGCTTCTCTACTATCAAAAATGTGACCTGAGGCAGATGGATCAAAATCTGCCACTAATGAACTAGTATATCCAGTCCAGAACTCAAAATGTCACTCGCATAACACAAAAAACAGGGGCCGGGCGGGAGTGGTTAATATTTTTCAAATCTCATGAAATTTCACCCAATTTATTTTTTCCCCTAAAGGAACCAAAAAAATTAAGACGCTCCTTGAAAAAGTTGGTTTGTATTTTCTAGACCACCCTGGTGTTTAAGTAGCTTTCATTAAATAAAGGGGGGAGGGCAGATGTTGTGTTTTTGGCTGTTAGGTTATGGTTAAGGTTAGGGTTGGGGGTAGGAGTAGGGTTAGTAATAGTGAGTTAAAAAAAAAAAAGCCCATCATGAAAATTTGAATCATAATGTGACAGGAGCACGAAAAAAAAACCGTTGCTACTGTCGCCCCGTGGACCGCCTACTCTGCATTTATTGACGTCTGCCTGCACAATTGAGAATAAATATGGTTTGTGGCACCTTTCTGTGGTGTCTTCAGTCATACTAAACAACATATTACATGTAAAAGACCAGCTGGAGACAGATGGAGTTTGGTGCAGTTATGACACAAATTTTTTTTTTTTTTTTTTTAACACCACTATCACCCTTGTTACAAAGTTTAGCTGTAACGGACCACATGGTGTGTAATTTTACTCAGCTTTTATAAGGCACTTAACAGCATAAACATTCCGCTTTAGAGTGCATTTTCCAAGACCTTTTAAGGGCGTGAAGCTTTTCCACAGACTGAGGAGTGAAAAAGAACATATGATTCCTGAGGAAATAATAAAAAAAATCACCCAGGACACACAGCAGGCAATTAGAACGAATCTATCCAATTCCCTCAGCACCCCCACACACATTTCAACAGTCACTACCGAGACAGATTCTCTGTGATTCATTACATTTCTGTGCGATTCATCACCAGTTCGTTGTCAGGCGAGAAATTATTACCCCACCAGAATGCAAATATTCTGAAAATGAAGTGTCAATATGCGATGTCACGCCTTTGTGATACAGTCACTTGATGAAGATCCTTTGTGGTTATGAGACAGTCAAGGTCACAACAGCATGTTGTCTTTGAAAAAACATGCAGTGACATTTACACTTACTTTAATTTCTGCTTTATTGCAGACAATATGAATCCAAGATATTTCACATTTTCTGTGGTCAAATTAATTTATTTTGTTACTATACATCCATTTTTGCCTTTAAAGCCTGCAATGTATTAAAAAACAATCTGGAAATCCCTGGCTTCAGTGAGTAAAAGTCCTACGATGTCCAGCTGTGCACCCAAAACAGAATTTTTCACTAATTATCTCATCTATCTGACTGTCTAATTAGTTCAGCTAACCAGGCAGGGTTGAACTAATTAAAATCAGCTCATTTAGTGGGTGCATGGAACAAATATATGGTCGGATTTTTACTCATTTCAGTATATTTCTATTCACTTCATTTATATTGCGCCAAATCACATGAAAGTTGCCTCAAGGCGCTTCACACAAATAAGGTCTAACCTTGCCAACCCACACAGGCAACAATGGTAAGAAAAAACTCCCTCTGATGATTTGAGGAAGAAACCTCAAGCAGACCAGATGACTCAGAAGGGTGACCCTCTGCTTAGGCTGTTCTAACAATTACATGATTTTTGCAGTTTTGAAGTTTTACAGAGCTGAAAAAACAGAAAACAGCGAATCAAACAACACAACTTTGCAAAAAAAAAAAAAAAAAAAAAAAAAAAAAAAAAAAAAGATTCATTTTATGAAAAGTCCATGCAGGTGTTTGCACCACAGGCAGGGGTCATCCAGCAGTACTCATGCCATTCAGTGGGACTGTTCCCACAGCACAGTCTATTGTCCGTTTAAGAAACTATGCAGTCATCAAATCCAGCCCATGATGTCATTCGCACCTTGGACAGAGAGAGAGAGAGAGAGAGAGAGAGAGAGAGAGAGAGAAAAACAGAATCAGTCAGCCAGAAAAACTACACCTATGGTAAAATTTATTAGCATTAAGCAACAGGTAAGCAGAGAAAATATTAGTGATCTCTGGCCACTAGCCCCAAGTTTCACTAACAGACCCAGAATTAGATTACGTTGAGGCCAGACCCACTCCATTTACTAGTAGAATTAATTTAAAAGCATAGGATGTGTAGTACCACACTATGCCAGTATGCTAGCCACACAAAAGAGATAATAAATGCGTCTTACGTCTGGACTTGAAATTCTCTACAGAATCTGGCTGTTTTATTGATGCAGGGAGATCATTCCACAGAACAGGAGCATAAGAGAAAGCACTATGATCCGCAGACTTTTTATTCAACCTAGGGACACAAACTAGTCCTGCACCCTGAAAACGCAGAGCCCGTGTGCGGCGAGAATGGCGCACCAATGGGTGCCACCAACACATCACGCACAGGCCATTTCTGTGAGAGGGGCTTCAGGAATCCTAAATATCAGAGGTCACAGTGACTGAACTGTGTTTTGTAAGACCCTTCTGCAGTAAAGTGTCACATGTCAATAGTGGGTTTGAGCAGTTTTTATGCTTGTTTTCACCAGAATTTCAATGTGACAGAGGCAGCCACACAAACCTCACCTGTCAGCTGCATGCAGCAGCTTTAAAATGTAAGAAAAACCCCTCTAGGACCAAAACATCAGCTATTTTTCAGCGGGGAAGTCGATGGTGTCTGCTGTTGTAATGACAAATGACCCAGGCTGACCTCTGACCTGCAAACACAGCAGCCTGAGAGAACACAGGCTCACAACTGTAATGTGCAGTCTACATACTGAAACTGTTTTTTGGTTTGTTTTTAGTTATAATTCTGTTAGCCAAATGTCATCTAAATATACTTCAAAATTAATAAAACCTGAACCCCCCATTAATTACATTAGATAGAGATTAGTTCGAACTTTATTGATCTTTTGGGAAGACTCCCTCAGGGAAATTGAGGTTCCGGCAGCATTGTATAACAGCACACAGGGTAAGAAGCAAAACCAGTGTGCAATATAAATACACAATGTAATACAATGAATACACAATATAAATACCAGAATGGTCAATACTGGTTTACTGGCTACTACTGTTCCTCTCGTTCCTCTAATAGTTGATCCTTACTTCTAAATGTCACTGTGTTCAGTGTTGGAGCTGAAGTACAGAGCATGTTCTGTTTCTGTTTGGACAGAGCCAAGTGTGTGTTTTATGCCTCACATATGTTTGAACTAAATGCTTATAAAGAGGATCTGTGCGTTGGGGCTCAGTGCCTGAGGTATTTGAGGCTCACATTTTACTGAATGTTCCATTTCTCACCAGCAACCTGTAAATTCTGCCTTGAGGGCTTCGTTGTGTTGAGACTGAGTGCTGTTCTGCATCACTGATGAATATTTGTACAAACAGAAAACTCACAGAGGACTCTGGAACATCTGACATTATCCTCCCTCAGCCCCAAGTGCTCTTTTTATTAAAAGTAAGTTCCTTTGTTGTCTTTTGTGCAAGAGTTGGTCTCAGTTATTAATGTGTTTCTGGTGTTGACGGAGGACTGCGAGAAGATGATAAAACCAAACTTCTGTTTTGGAAAATATCACTGCCTGATAATGAGAGAAATGCCAAAAGCATTTTTCAGTTCTGGGAGAATGGAGTGTGAAATACCAGAATGTTGCCTGGCAGAGGACCCATGACCTGGCATCAGTCCACCCCCTTATTTGACAAAAGTTGGTTAAATGCCCACCTGAAATTAAAATATATTACAGAAGTGACACATCTATTGAATGACAAAAGGACAAAAAACCAACATAAACAGCTGAGTTATTTGTGGTTTACTTTTTTTAGGGGCAGCATGGTGGCTTAGTGGTTAGCACAGTTGCCTTACAGCGAGAAGGTCATGGAATCGATTCCCATCTGTGGCCTTTCTGTGTGGAGTTTGCATGTTCTTCCCGTGTTTGTGTGGGTTTCCTCCGGGTGCTCCGGCTTCCTCCCACATACAAAGACAGACAGGTTAGGTGGATTGGAAACTTTAAATTGTCCGTAGGTGTGTGTGTGAATGTGTTTGTTTGTCTGTATGTGGCCCTGCGACAGACTGGTGTCCTGGTGTACCCCGCCTCGCGCTCTATGACTGCTGCAATAGGCTCCAGCTCCCCGTGACCCTTAATTGGAGTAAGTGGTTGAACCTGAGCGAGTGTGTGAGTGATGAAATCAGACATTTGATTGAACTGGGCGTTTTGACCAACATAATACTGGCCACACTTGTGCATCAGCCCAACCCCTCTTCAGACAGAATTTCATGTGGAGAGTCCTGGGTGCCAACAGGCAAATACGGTACTGTTTGAAAACATAAGACAAAATTTGTCAGAAAACATCAATTACCGAGCGTTAAGAAAATAAAGTAAATCAGTGAGGACTCCCCACCCCCCTCCCTTGCCCTCCAAATGTTCACTTCATGGTTATAGCCTTGAGCTACAGTGTGTCCTGAAAGTATTCACGGGGCCTCACTTTTTCCACATTTTGTTATGCTACAGCCTTATACTAAAATGGAGTAATTAATTTTTTCCCTCAAAATTCTCCTCACAACACCCCATAATGACATTTAATTTTTGTTTTCAAATTTATTAAAAATAAAAAAGTAAGAAATCACATGTACGTAAATATTCACATCCTTTACTCAATACTTTGTTGATGCACCTTTGGCAGCAATTACAGCCTCAAGAATATGATACCACAAGCTTGGTGCACACATCTCTGGGCAGTTTTGTCCATTCCTCTTTGCAGCACCTCTCAAGCTCCATCAGGTTGGATGGGAAACGTCGGTGCACAGACATTTGTAGATCTCTCCAGAGATGTTCAATCAGATTCAGGTCTGGACTCTGGCTGGACCACTCAAGGACATTCACAGAGTTGTCCTGAAGCCACTCCTTTGATATGTTGACTACGTGCTACGTAGAGTTGCGTAATGCCGCGTACCAACTACGCTGAACCTATGCAGCCCTACATGTATTTCACCCCTGTGAAATGGATGCAAAAATTAAACGTTTAATTTTTTTTCACAGACTGATCATTGGGTTCTTGGTCACCTCCGTAACTAAGACCCTTCTCCCCTGATTGTTCAGTTTAGATGGGTGGGCAGCTCTAGGAAGAGTCCTGGTGGATCTGAATTTTTTCCATTTACGGATGATTGAGGTCACTGTGCTCATTGGGACCTTCAAAGCAGTAGAAATGTTTCTGTACCCTTCCCGAGATTTGTCCATTGAGACAATCCTGTCTCAGAGGTCCACAGACAATTCCTTTGACTTCATGCTTGGTTTGTGTTCTGATATGCACTGTTAACTGTGGAACCTAATATGTACACAGGTGTCTTTCCAAATCATGTCCAATTAACTGAATTTACCCCAGGTGGACTCCAGTTAAGCTGTAGAAACATCTCAAGGATGATCAGTGGAAACAGGATGAACCTGAGCTCAGTTTTGAGCTTCAATGCAAAGGCTGTCAGTACTTATGTACATGTGATTTCTTAGTTTTGTTTTTTTTTTTAATAAATTTGCTTTTAATTAATTTAATATGTATAGAATTTTGAGGGAAAAAATTAATTTCATCCATTTTGGAATAAGGGTGTAACAACAAAATGTGGAAGAAGTGAAGCGCTGTCAATACTTTCTGGATGCACTGTATAGTTCAAAAGCTGCATGTAAATCCAACAGCAGCAACACTGAATTGATATCTGAATCCACAGTGAGCAGGTCATTCACCAATTTAAGGAATGCAGTTTCTGTGGAGTGCTGACTGTAATTTTTGGAGGCTGATACATATATCAGGGATTTTTTTTTTTTACAATACTGATATATATGCATCATGACTAGTAATGATTCTGGCCATTTTGTTAACAAACCCGTATGACAAATAAACAAAACTGAAGCTTGATGTTTTACAGTTTAAACATGAACTCCAGTGTCTTCACTTGGATTGGCAGTCCCCATGTTACATCGCTCAGCATCGGCATAAAAGACTTCTCATTAGAGTGCCCTCTGCTGGAAAAGCTATTTAATAACACTATTTTCAACAGAAAGTATTTTTATGGATAGATTATTCTGTAAAATAAGTTCTCATATCAGTAAAAACAACAGATGTTCATAAAAGACCCATATCATCTGATATTTTCAACCCACATATCGGTCAGGATCTAATTATTCTTATTGTTCCTGTGAGGTGCACAGCAATCAGATGGAGGGCAAAGTAACTCATCACCGGCTTTCTGGTGTTTAGTATCTTCTTCTTTGGGCTGCTGCTGTTCAGAGTCGCCACAGCACATCATCAGTCTCCTTTCATGTTGTCTTCAGCATCTTCTTCAGTCTCACACACATCTGCATGTGCTCCGTCACCACATCAGAAACTTCCTTTGGGCTCCCTCTTCCCTTACCAAGCAGCTCCATCCTCAGCATCTTTCTCCCTCTGTAACCCTCCTCATAATTCCTGATCATGTTGATCTCACCTCTTACTGTCACTAAACCATCCTGCCCCTCTCTGTCCCTCTGGCAATTTCAGATTTATATGGAACAATATAATATTGTGCATGGTTTATAGAAGTATCAATAACAAGTCTCAGACAAAAAACAAAACAAAAACTTAAAAAAAAGTCCAGGTTATACAGTTATGGATCCACCACAAAAAAAAAAAAAAAAAAAAAAAAAAAAAAAAAATCACCTCTGAAGTTCCTGGCTCTGAACCCGGTCTCAAATGTCATACTTTGTTCTAGGAAAGGCCCAAACTTCAGACCAAGCTGAAGTCATTCTCGAAAGAAAGAGAAAAACCAACAGATGTGGGTGCAAACATAACCTTTGTGGCAGTGGTAATAAAAAGCAAAAGAAAGGTCATGTCCAGATTGTGGTACTGTCCTGACTGCCCCCCACTGTTCCTGGCTTTGATCGGCCGCAGCTCTCCTGTGCAGCTCCAAGAGTTTCTGAAGGCCAACCGCCAGGACGTTTTTAATCTTCAAATGTCAACCTCACACTTAAAAAGTATCTGTGTGCAATGTACACAATGCTGTGCATTGCATTCACAAATGACAAAGTAAATGTTTCCCACCACATTGATTATGGTGAAATTAATAGACCTGCTGTACTGCATGTGTTTTTACTTAATTGTTGCAGATCAGATGACAGTCCAGTTAAATAAAATGATTAAGTGCAACAAACTTAGATTTTACGACTAGAATTACAAAACTATCAATTAAAGCACGTTGTTGCTGCAGACTGGAATGTTAGATCGCAAATTCAGTGAAACAGCTGACGGTGTGGAAACTTATAGGGAATTGGAGCTGAGCTCCTTCAGGTGGAGGGAGATGTTGTTCTGGCATTGCAAACAGTCTTTGTCTCTGAGAGATGCGTATCATATAGACACAGCACTACAGATGCAATGTTTGCTCTGAGAGTACTGATGGAGAAGGCCAGAAGCTGTTACATTGTGTTTGTGGATTTAGTGAAAAATTATGACAGGGTGACGAAAGAACAGTTGTGGTATTGCATGAGGAAGTCTGGAGTGACAGAAGTATGTGAAGGTGACACAGGACATGTACAAGGACAGTATGGCAGCTATTAGATGCGCAGTAGTAATGACAGATACAGCAATTTTCTTCTGAAATGATGAGGACAGAAACATTTGGAATGAACACATCAGAGGCACAGCACAGGTGGGACAGTTTGGAGACAAAGTCACAGACAAAACTGAGATGGTTTGGGCACGTGCAGAGGAGGGACCCAGGGAATGTAGTAAAACAGATGCCGAAGGTGGAGCCACCATGCAGGAGGGAGTCAAAAGAGGAGGTTTATGGATGTCGTGAGGGAGCACATCCAAGTGGTTTGTGTGACAAAGATGCAGAGGACAAGTTGAGATGGAAATGCATGATGTGCTGTGGCGACTCTGAATGGTCAAGAATAAGATTCGATTCAGTTGATTGCACTGCTGTCTGGGATTTGCTGAGAATTCATGGGATCCCAGAGTTGCTGGACAGCATAGCCAGTCTTTTACACAGTGAGTGCTGTGTGGAGCAGGTCCAGAATCTAGACTTTTCCCAATGAAAACTGGCTCCTACACTGTTTGATGCTTGCATGGACTGAGTGTTTGTTAAGGATGAGGACCAGCACTTTAGCTCCCATTGCTGGTAGGGAAAGGTTTACTGACCTTCATATCGGTGAGCCACAATCTGTGCAAATTCAATGGATACCCTGATTGTAGCACTTGAGAAGCTGAGGGAGGAATAGGATTTCCTTGGTTTGTGACTGTACTGGATTAAGATGACCTTTCAGGCTTTCAATGCCTTCCTGAACGGCCATCATAAACGTACCCATATTAGTGTTTCACCTATCTTGGCAGTGATGTTAATGTCTCTGAGTCCTCAGTCTTGGAGACTGAGGGACACCTGGAAAATAATGAGGTGACTGCACAGAGGTGCTTATTGAAGCTGATACTTATGCAGGAGAACAAAGGACCAGGTTTTTGGGGTTAATCATTTCCTGTCTTACTGTATGATTGTAAAGGTGCACTGACATGAGCATGCATTTGATTCACGCACCAGCTCGAACTGTGTCGTGCTGGAGAGTAAACTCATCTTTAATGGGTGCAGACAGGATGCGAGAGGGGCGCCGGTGCGTGCTATTGCGCACAGAGAATTTTGAAATGTTCAAAAAAACCTTTCACACACAAATGTCGTGCTATGTGGCACAATCTAATCTCCAACACCACGTGCAGCTCATCAAGTGGAGTAAAGAAGTGAACAGAGCGAGTGGTGACGTCAGCGGATCGCATCAGAGCGCAGCTCCTCTGAAGGATTATAACAAGAAGTTAAATGTTATAAACAGACTTTAACAGCTGCACACAAGAAGGAAAGAACACGCAACATTTACCAAGCCATAACAATGTAAACATGACAAATAATTACCTTTTTAGATGGCTCAAAATGCTTTCTGCAGGTAGTTAGGTGCACGCGCGCAAACAGCTCCGGGTGCAGCCTCCTGTGTGATTCAGAATGAGATTACAGCCATTTTCAACAGCCAATTTGCAGAAAAAAAAGATTAATCCACCACAAAATAATTATTTTATATACACAGCGTCCAGCGCAGAGTGCGTGGCAGCCGGTAGAACAAAGAATGGCGTCCAGCTGTGAACACAGCGGGTGGGATCATCACGATGACGTGAGTTGCGTGAGTCACAGGCATGCTCGTGTCACTGCACCTTGGTTTTCTTGGGGTTGTTCTCATCCTCTAAACATGGTAAGTGGAGTTGATTCGAAAAAAAGTTCTATTCTGGTCTCATCTGATGGCAATGATGGCAAACAAAAAAATGTCCCTTATTTTATTTTAGTAATATTGCCCATTGCTAGTTTATCCACAATACCCGAAAAGCAAAACAGTTCTGTAATATTTAACACGGTCCAAGATCAGAGTAGTGGGCACGTATATGAAAACAGTGAGCAGTCAAATGTGCAGAGACTGTAACGTCTCTCGGTGGAGATGCAGAATGGATGTTCTCATCTGTGGTGGTGCTCAAATCTTTTGACCACCAAATAAATACAACCACTGTCCTAAAACATAGATGACTAAAGATGTCTGTGAAAAACAATTAGCTGCCACAAATGAAGGCACTCCAAATGTGACCATCATGACAGGTGCATTTTGAGAACTTGGGCTTGTTTTTTTAAAGAGAGGAGAATGGCTTTGGCGAGCCACAGCCATTTTTGAGTAACCAAAAAAAAAAAACCTCCCGACATTTAAAATACACACTCTCCTAACAACTACTGAAAAACAGATTAAATCATCTAACATTTTCTTCCTTATTCTATCAGCATCCTGAGATGTCTTTGGCTTTGTTGCGACGTTGGAAACGGGTGTCAGCCGGATCAAATCCTTGCTCCTGGGCTCCAAACAGAGCCCAGCTTGGGGTCTTGGCTATGTAGTCCAACGATGAGAAGCTCTGCTGTCCCCCACTGTCCTCGTGAGCCTGGATCAGCTCCTGGAAACGATCGTAGTCGATCCATGTCCACCACTCACCGTCCACCTTAAACTGAACGCAGACAAACACAAACACCAGACAGCAGATGAGTAAGTGGCTTTGACTGACAGTTTGTGTGTGGATGTGCTGGTACGTCATGAATGCACATCTAGAAAAACAAACAAACAACAACAAAAAACTAAACAAGCAGAAAAGACATGATGGCTTTCTAATGCGCCATCCAGCCAATATCTGCATTTCAGTGCCTGCCATTATAAGTCAAACTTTGTGAATACTTTATTTGCAGTCCTTAGACATAAACATAATAAAACCTTGCTTTGTACAAAAATAATTATCTTCCAAAATCAGTATATGTGCATGGCAAGGTAACCTGCTTGGAGAATTATTCTTGGACACAATACAGTTAATAAAAGCCTTCAGTCATTTTTTTACAAATCACCAATCAACAGACTATATAAATTTAACATTTGCACTGTGAAAGTGTTACTTGATAGTTTTTTGCCTTTGTTGCTGGTGGCACCATGAGGAGGTGCTACTACAACGAGGACAAACAGTAGCTACTTATTTTCAAATCTGAGTATTTTTTTTAAAATTCTGTTTCAGTCACACGTTTATTAGTGTTTTATATAACGGCTGAGTGGATACTTGTCATTTGATTGGTGCTTTGTATGTCACATGACATGGATTAATTCATCCCATTTGTGTTGCATTGTATTTAGAGTGCAAATTTGGTTCCATACGTTTGGTACCATTGCACTCTGCACACACACACACACACACACACACACACACACACACACACACACACACACACACACACACACACACACACACATCCTTGTGCACGTGCACAAACGTGATCGTGCACGCCCACATGCTCATGTAAACTGGCCCACACGTGTGTGCGCACACATGCACACACAAAACAAATCCACTGTGCTGCCTGTAGGCTGTTAGCAGGCAGAGAGAAGAAAGGCTGGACTCATTTCTGACGTGATTTTTTTTTTTCGCTGCACTGAGGACGTACACAGTCTTTTTTTGGTAGTACACGCACGCACAAGCGCTGACCAGATTGCGTGTGTGTGCGTATGCGCGGAGGACATCAACTCTCCCGAGACATAATTTGATTGAGCTAACTGACACTGCTAATTCTTGTAAGATACACACACACACACACGCACGCACGCACGCACGCACGCACGCACGCACGCACGCACACACACACACACACACACACACACACACACACACACACAAAACAAATCCACTGTGCTGTCTGGAGGATGTGAGCAGGAAGAGAAAAAGAAAAGCTGGACTCATTTCTGATGTGATTTCTTTTTTTTCGCTGCACTGAGGATGTACACAGCCGGTTGCGTGCGAGCGGGGGACAACGGCATGATGATTTGATTGAGCTAAGTGACGCTGCTACACACACACGCATACACAATATCCACTCCGCTGTAAGCCGTCTGGATGCATGAAGACCTGTTCACATGAAATACTGATGTGATTTTTGGCTGGACTGAGGAACTACACACAAGTCCGAAATCAGTGCACAGCATCACTGGACTACACAGTACAGGGGAACACCAAAATGTAAGTCCCTTTTCTGTTGTTTATAAATAAATAAAATATCAAATGACAAGGATCTATTTCAGCCGTTATATAAAACAAATACTGAATGTTTTTACATTCTTTCATACCATTCAACAAGGCAAATGTTATGTGCAGACGCAGGTTTAGGAGCGGACCAACGTCTGACCGAACCCAGCGCTAAATAACCAGAAAGCGGTTCCACATACAAAACGGTTTTATTTCCCCTCCAGTGCAATAATTAGTGTACAACATAAATATTTGGTTTGTCTGGCGGAGTGAAGGACGGCGCGCTCTCCAGCGCCCAAAAGGATCGAAGCCTCAGCGCTTCTGGACTCAGATTCACCGCCAAACACCCCCCAGGTGGACACGACAAACTGACTCTGTGAAGGATGGAAAAAGGTGAGGTAAGTCAACAGAGCTACAGCAAATATCCTTCAGACGCACACACTATCAGCAACACATTCAGGTCTGAATTTAAGCTTTATGTAAATGAGCAGCTTCTCACAACAGGTGGAGGATCATCAGTCCGTACACCACGGCAGTGAGAAGCAAACTGCATAATTCTCATCAATGTTCAAATATACTGCGTAACAGAATGCCAAATTACTATTAATGATCATTCAGCCAATAATCACCTCTGATGTGTGCTGACAGCATGTGTCCCTCACCCGTCCTCCTTCACAGGCACGATGTGTCAAACCCTGGCGCGGTCCTCAGCGTCTCACAAACGAACGTCACAAGGTCGAGTTCTGGGCAATTCTGCTTGAACCACTCATGGCTTAAATGCAGAACGCCATCTCATTATCTGCTTCAGCTGAAAGTCTAAGTTTGCACGTGAGCATCATCCACAGGTGCTGCGAGTCAGTAGGCCTGCACGTGAACATCCTCCACAGGTGCAGCTAATAATGCTGATGAGGGTGAAGGACTCTTCTGCCAGCACCTTCTCCACAGACAAAAACCAGTTTGCATACCACCTGGAGAGCAAAGAAAAGAAAACAACACAAAAACATCCAGCCAAACCCCCCAACACACAACAGTACCCCCCCATCAACGGGAAGCCTCCCGGCGACCGAACAGACCAGACCCGAGAACAACACCTCCCTCCGGGGTCCATGACAGAAAACAGACGGCAGGACAGGGCACCGCGGCTGGAAGGCCGGCTGGAATCAACAAAAACCCCAAAAAAGTCCCATATACAACCCAACATAGAAGAAAAACACAAAACCCACCCAAACCCTCCCCAGGGGACCGTCCCATCCAACCCCGGGGAGAAAAGAAAAACTCCCAAATGCAATAACCCAACACAGCCCCAAACACACAATACAAACATAAATTCACAAAGAAAAATAACAAACACCCCCCCCCCCAGAACGATATGCAGAGCCCCCCCCCCCCCCCCCCCCCAGAAGACCTTTACCGCCAGTTCCAGGAGAGACAACCAAGACCGGAATCTTACAGAGGTCCCCAGGTTTACACGGAGGAACAGCGCCCCCCAGAGGACCGTACCATCAACCCCAGGAGGCACCCTCCCCACAACCCAGGAACCCCAGAACCGGCCACACTTGGTTAATCGGCCCCACAATCAATTCCCCCCCAGAGGACCGTCCCATCAACCCTGGAGGTGGAACCTGGAAGGAAACATAACAACACAAAAATCCAACCCCCGGCAGACTTCATTAAAACACCCCGGGGGCAAAATAAAACAACTGTCAAACTCTGTTACCCCCCCCCAGCACCCCGAAAGACCCCAGATCACTCCCAGAGCCTATCATTAGCCCAATTTTGGCGAACGGCACAAAACTACTAGGCTGGGGAAGGAAACAGGAAAAACTAACCCGGTCCCATCCCCGAAGCGCAGCAGAAAACCGGAAATACGTCCGGTGCCCCTACCCGACCATACCACCAGCCCATCGGGAAGGGTGGAACTACCGAAATGGCGAACGGCAACAGATCGGCCCACCACTCCGACTGAGGTATGTTCCCGCTGCACCACACCTCGGTAACACCAATGACGAACCGTCAAAGGCCCACCGGGGCTGGAGAGGAACCGGACCCTAACCAAACCCAAAAAAACGCTCCTGACAACCCCCCCTAGGTGCAGAGGTCTTCTGAGAAACGCTCAGCGTGACCAACCTGCACCACCCCACAACCCAAAAGACAAACGGTCTCAGAGCAATGTGAGGTTGGGGTTAGGGAAGCAGGGAAATAAAAAACAACAAAACAAAACGACCCAATCCTCAAACAGAAAATACCTAAGTCCAAATAATGAAAACAAACAATTACCTGAGTCCAGCCGAGCTCCGAACTGCCAGTCGTTCACTCCACCAGAACCGCCTCTAAATCCCCAAACAATTTATAACCTCTTACAAAAAAAAAAACAAAAATAGCCCAAATAACTAAACAACCAAAGTTTTTTTTTTTTTTTTGTGTCCATTATTATGCCTGTCCCAGAACACCTGGAGATACGTCATCACTATCTTTCTTGATGCTTATGTGACCGGGGCAATATGGCGGCTTCAGCTCGTCTGAGCTGCATGGGCTCATCCGCAAGAGGAGCCAGAGGTCCCGTCGGAGGAGTCTCAGTGGGGCGAAGAAGAGGCAGCCCAGATCTGTGTCGGGGAAAGCCCCGAGACGAAAAGACCCGCTCTGATGTCCGCCCTCTCTCGCGTCCACGCTCCTTTATCCGATCATCTAGACGAATAACCAAAGATATTAGTTCATCTAAATTCTTTGGTTCATCACGGACTGCTAGCTCGTCTTTTAATGAATCGTTCAAACCATCCACAAACACTCCTCTTAAAGCTGCGGCATTCCAACAGGACTGAGCAGAAAAAATTCGGAAATCCACGGAATAATCCGCCGCACTCCGCCTCCCCTGCCTGAGATTCAGCAACCGTTGGGCAACGGTATTTGTTTTTACCGGATGGTCAAAAACCAAGCGGAACTCCCGGGAGAAATCCCTCACCCGTCCTCCTTCACAGGCACGATGGGATATTAGGTAACAATAGTGAACAATGGACACTGATAATTACATTCTGGACTCACACGCCATTCTAGCATGGTGCGGTAAATCATCTATATATTTACCCTCTCGAGTCTTGGGTATTTTTGGCCGTTTTTGACTACTTTTGGTTTTACCTTCATAATTTACCTTAAAAAACTGTTTACGTGGCCTTGTTTGGTGTCACTGTTTTCAGCACAAGCTCACCTGTGTGACTTTACTGTTTTTATTTCATTCTGACATACTGCACTAAAACAGTGACCCTAAATTCTCCCCCAAACCTAAAATTCGAATCAGAAAGTTAAGTTTTTTTTACCGTGAAAACCAGAAATATGCTTAATAAACCATTTTTCTAACTTAGAAAGCAAATATAAATTGTACATTTCAAAAATGTGTAAAAATGTAGCATAAACAAAGTTATATACAACAATTCACATTAAAATTGCAGGAAATGCTTCAGGTATTTTTTATGGCTATTTGCATGCCACACAAATTATATTTGTGCCACTCAGGAAAACAATTCCTGTCCAATGCACATCAGAAGGCCCCAAAATTTGTAGAGATATTCCACATCAATATCCATGTGTATTTTTCCTCAATTCCTTGTTTTTGTAGCATTTTTTATTGGTATTGGTACAGACTGTCCTGACTGTGTTAGTGGCAACCCCCCCCCCCCAAAAAAACTATACAAAAAGGTGTTTGGACTTGGGGGGGCTCTACCTGAACTCCTTCTACACCCCTAGAGCCTGCTTCTGCTGGGGCAGTGTGTGTCTGCACCCTGCTCATGTGCCAGGACTAGGCGCTAGAGCAGAGTTCTGCAGCATTGACTCCTGGAGAAGCTGGAAAGAGAAGCACGCAATCCCATCCACTGGACAGTTCTGTGTGCGCGTTGGTGAATCCACCTGCTCCAAAACAATCAAGTCCACTTCATCATCAGACTGATCATGCTGTGGTTCAAACTCTGATGACACGCGTCCCGCTTCGATCGTCTTCATACAGCTCAAAACAAAAGAGAAAAACTCGATGCACTGCTCCAAGACGCCTGATTATTTTGACGCACAAATAACTACACCACACACTAACTAGACATGCTAAAACACTCCACTTGTTTATTTTTTTACTCGTTTGCTGTTGCAGACAGAGAGAGACGTAAGAAAAGTCCCGTTTGCAAAGACATGCGCACACACACATACACAAGCACACCCACGTGGGATCTGTGGGTTGTCGGCAAACCCACATGGGGTTAGTGATTGTGATTGGTTAGCTCATGAGTTTTCCACCAAAGGTAACAACCCCTTTCTCCTGTTGCAGCTGAGGGAGGCATGTTTCTTTCCCCCCTCTTGCTCCTGCAGAATGAAGAAATGAGACATTTTTGCCACAGGTGTGTGTAAAACGCGCAGCAAATATAAGCATATTGTCCAGGAAAAAAAATTGTGTAAATTATTAATCATAATTCAAGTTATACTTGGTCTATTAACAAAATTTAAAAAGTGGTGCGCATGCTGAATTCCACATGTTCAACATGCATTCAAACAGAGACTCAGAGTGGAGCAGATTGTGTGCTACGTCTGCTTAATTAGGTCATGTGACTTTTGACATGGAGGCGTGTCAACTGACTCCAGAGGGTTAAAAGCCAAGTGGCCTCTGTGTACGTCTTTGCATGTGTGTAGCTTCAATCACAGAGAAACTGGGGAGAGCTGACATTTCCCATTTGGTATGCTTATGTATTTTGAGTCAATCTAGAGCCCGTTGATCCCCATGGGCAACGAACTAGTTTAATTTAATCTATTTTTAGGTGACAACAGTGTTGCTACAGTTCATTTGCCAATCACCCACATTTTCTGCAAAGGGAAAGAAAATGAGTGAAGAAAGCATAAATGCGTCAAAAACTTTCAAAGAGAATTTCGTTAGGCACTTGTTAGATCCTTTTATGAAGATGAACATTGCACAGCGCTCCGGTGGGAGCCCAGGGGCTATGCCTCGAGCAATTTTTAGTGGTTTTGAGGACAGTCCTGAGTGTTAATGTTTATTGGATTTCACTGGTCTGAAGGTATTATTTTTTGCTAATGTAGGTAGTCAGACTTATTGATGAGAATGACTGAATGATTTCTCCCCTCGTGAAAGATTATCAAAACAAGTTCATCTTTCTCTTCATTATTGGCAGTACTTCACTAAACATTCCTCATTACTCACCCTGGATATTTAAAGATCAGTGCAGACAACCAGCATCAGTTCTAAATGAACAGTTGCTCAGACAATAGTTACTCACAGGAAATCAACTGCAAAAGGTTCCTCAAAAGTGTAAGTTCTTTAAACCGATCCTATAAATACACATCAGTGTATTTGTATTAAGTAACCCTTAGGTCACTGACAGGGACTCCTGCTGGGTCTGGTGGACCCATTGCATTTTGGGGCTTTTAATTCAACATAATCAAACCTTTGTTATAATACTCAGCTTCATCCCAACTGCAAGTAATATAAACAACACATTTTTAATTTGTTCCTTTTACTTTTATTAAATTACATTTATAAATAGAAATACCACTTGTTTTTGTTTTTCTTTATTAAAATGTAACAAAATAAGGAAATGCATCATAAAACAGACATAACTGGAAAATAATTAACAAGTTTTTCCAAAACAATACTGTATTATTTATTTGAATTTCATTACAAATTTAACCTACTCAGGTAACTTTAAACATAACATCTGTCTGAACAACACATTATCCCCATTGAACATTCCGATTTTCATACTAGACTATACCACACATGGGCAGAGTATCACTGAGTGTATTGCATATTTCTTCCTCTACATCACCATCAAAACCCTCTGTCTCTTCCAATATCAACTGTAAGGCAGCGTGAATAGAGAATTGCTTTACCATCTTAATCAGTTGTGGTATGGAACCATGTTGACAGAGCTATTTATAGTGACAGGTCCCCATGATAAGTTCCCACAAGACAGAGGTGAAATGTGTGAGAATGTGGGTGCTTACACCAAGGGCTCAGTCACCTGCTTTACTCTCTCTTTCTCTCGCTCACGGGCCCAGAGAGCAGAAAGGGAAAATGAGGGAGCAAAGGACCTATGACTTCCACACTTTCACTCGCCCTGGGTCCAACCGAAGGTCGTCAATGTAATATAAATGTGAAGGGGAGTATACGGGGGGCATCACTGAAAATGTTTTGTGATTCATGTTCCTCTCAGAAAATGAGCCAAGGCTATTGAATCTTAGTTTGAAAAAAAATTTTGTGTTATTTTTCTTAAGCTAAAAAGTGAACACGGGTCCTACAGAACCGAAGACCTTATAAGGGTTAATGATCACACTGGTTAACATGATTTTTCTTGCATGCAGTTTTTAAATGTATTTTGGGGTGCTGAATCCGAATCTGGTTTTAGTTTTTGAAAATCAAATCACATTTCTGAGATATGAAAACATATTTCTCGCATCAAGCACTGAAGGAAAAGCTGTAGTCTCGCACACCTCTGTGGTACCATAAACAATATGACGACTCTTGTTAACATTTCGCGAACCTGGTTTAAAACTATGCTTTTGAAGCTGCTTTTGTGCATGATTAGTGGCGTCATGATTAGTAAGTGAATGAGCAACTTTTGCGTAATCCATCAATACGGAAAACACACACACACACACACACTGAGGCAAATAATTATTTGATCCACTGTTGATTTTGCAAGTTTTCCCACCTACAAAGAATGAAGAGGTCTGTAATTTTTAGCATAGGTACACTTCAACTGTGAGAGACAGAATCTAAAAAAAAAAAAAACAAAATTCAGAAAATCACATTGTATGATTTTGAAATAATGAATTTGCATTTCATTACATGAAAATAAGTATTTGATATAATAGAAAAACAGACCTTAATATTTGGTACAGTAGCCTTTGTTTGCAATTACAGAGGCCAGACATTTCCTGTAGTTCTTGACCATTTTTGCACACTGCAGCAGGGATTTTGGTCCACTCCTCCATAGAGATCTTCTCCAGATCTTTCAGGTTTTGAGTTTCAGCTCCCTCCAAAAATTTTTGATTGGGTGCAGGTCTGGAGACTGGCTCGGTCACTCCAGGACCTTGAAATGCTTCTTACGGAGCCCCTCCTTAGTTGCCCTGGCTGTGTGTTTGGGGTCATTGTCATGCTGGAAGACCCAGCCATGACCCATCTTCAATGCTCTTACTGAGGAAAGGAGGTTGTTTGCCAAAATCTTACGATGCATGACCCCATCCATCCTCCCTTCAATATGGTGCAGTCGTCCTGTCCCCTTTGCAGAAGATCACCCCCAAAAATGATGTTTCCAACCCCATGCTTCATGGATGGGACGGTGTTCTTGGGGTTGTTCCCATCCTTCAAATACAGTGAGCGGAGTTGATACCAAAAAGCTCTATTTTGGTCTCATCTGACCACATAACCTTCTCCCATGTCTCCTCTGGATCATCCAGATGGTCACTAGCGAACTTCAAACAGGCCTGGACATGTGCTGGCTTGAGCAGGAGGACCTTGTGTGCACTGCAGGATTTTAAACCATGACAGCATCATGTGTTACTAATGTAATCTTTGTGACTGTGGTCCCAGCTCTCTTCAGGTCACTGACCAGGTCCTCCTGTGTAGTTCTGGGCTTTCTCAGAATCATCCTTACCACATGAGGCAAGATCTTGCATGGAGCCCCAGACTGAGGAAGATTGACAGTCATCTTGTGTTTCTTCCATTTTCTAATAATTACGCCAACAGTTGTCATCTTCTCACCAAGCTACTTGCCTGTTGTCCTGTAGCTCATCCCAGCTTTGTGCAGGTCTACAATTTTGTCCCTGGTGTCCTTAGACAGCTCTTTGGTCTTGGCCATGGTGCACAGGTTGGAGTGTGATTGACTGAGTGTGTGAACAGGTTTCTTTTATACAGGTAACGAGTTCAAACAGGTGCAATTAATACAGGTAAAGAGGGCAGAATAGGAGGGCTTCTTAAAGAAAAATGAACAGGTCTGCGAGAGGCAGAATTCTTGCTGGTTGGTAGAATTCTTGGCTGGTTGTGATTTTCTGATTTTTTTTTTTTTTTTTTTTAGATTCTGTCTCTCACGGTTGAAGTGTACCTATGATAAAAATCACAGACCTCTCCATTCTTTGTTGATGGATCAAACACTTATTTACCTCACTGTATATTTAAACTAGGCATGCAATATGTTTTACTGTGAAGATTGTTTTTTTTGGTGTTTTCTTCTTTTGCTTTTACTTACTCTCTGTCACAAGTGTTTTCCTGACACCTCCATCTTACAAGGAAATTCTCTTAATCTTGAGTGCATTCCATCCAACTCAATGCTTCATTCTAACCAAGTCCACTTAAAATGGTTCTTTATACCTTTGTCAATCTGTCGGAGGCAACCCTCATCATTTCTCTCAACCATTTTGGCCATATTCCAGGCTGAGATTATAATCTTGATACAGAAATAGTTGGTAAAAACAGCTCAGAAATTCAATTATGGCACGTCCAGGAAATCCAGGAAGGCTTTTTATTAGACGTGTCCTGAATGGCAGAAATGGAGCTGTACCTGGGATGAAATTGCACGTTCTATAAACGGGTAACGCTAGTCTGGGTCATGTATGCATGTAAATGGATTTTAATAGAATAAAATGTGAGAGAGGGCACCATAACACTGTTTATTTCTACAGTGACTCGGGAGAGCGATCGACAGTGGAAAAACAGCTGTAAAGCCAGCGAGCCAGAACCACCCCCAACCCCCAAATTTTCTCAATGGTTATTTTTCAAATACAGTTGTATATAAAAGTTTGGGCACCCCTGATATTTCCATGATTTTCCTTTATAAATCAGTGGTTGTTTGGATCAGCAATTTCAGTTAAATATATCATATAGCAGACAAATACAGTGATATTTGACAAGTCAAATGAAGTTTATGTATTTTTTCTTTTGGGGTCCCCAAAAGAAAAAAAATATATCAATATTGAGTAGATCCTCCTTTTGCAGAAATAACAGCATCTAAACACTTCCGATAGCTTCCAGTGAGAGTCTGGATTCTGGTTGAAGGTATTTTTGACCATTCTTCTTTACAAAACATCCCAGGTTTGTTGGTTTCCGAGCATGGACAGCCCACTTAAAATCACACCACAGATTTTCAATAATATTCAGGTCTGGGAACTGAGATGGCCATTCCAGAATGTTGTACTTGTTCCTCTGCATGAATGCCTTAGTAGATTTTGAGCAGTGTTTAGGGTTGTTGTCTTGTTGAAAGATCCAGGCCCGGCGCAACTACAACTTTGTCACTGAATCATGAACACTATTCTCAAGAATCTGCTGATATTGACTGGAATCCATGTGACCCTTAACTTTAACAAGATTCCCAGTACCTGCACTGGCCACACAGCCCCACAGCATGATGGCATCACCTCCAAATTTTACTGTAGGTAACACGCGTTTTTCTTGGAATGCTATGTTCTTTTTCCACCATGCATACTGCCCCTGGTTATGTCCAAATAACTCAATTTTAGTTTCATCAGTCCACAGCACCTTATTCCAAAATGAAGCTGGCTTGTCCAAATGTGCTTTAGCATACATCATGCGACTCTGTTTGTGGCGTGTATGCAGAAAAGGCTTTCACTGCATTACAGTATCATACAGCATCTCTTTGTGCAAAGTGCGCTGTATAGTTGAACGATGCACAGAGACACCATCTGCAACAAGATCATGCTGTAGGTCTTTGGAGCAGGTCTGTGGTTTGACTATGACTGTTCTCACCATCCCTCGCTTCAGCTTAACTGAGATTTTTCTTGGCTTGCCACTTCGGACCTTAACAAGTACTGTGCCTGCAGTCTTCCATTTCCTCACTATGTTCCTCACAGCAGAAACTGACAGCTGAAATCTCTGAGACAGCTTTTTGAATCCTTCTCCTAAACCATGATGTTGAACAATCTTTGTTTTCAGGTCATTTGAGAGTTGTTTAGGGGCTCCCATGTTGCCACTCATTAGAAGAGATGCAAAGAGGGAAACATTTGCAAATGGCCACCTTAAATATCCTTTCTCATGATTGGATTCGCCTGTGTAAGGAGGTCAAGGGTCAATGATATTACCAAACCAATTTTGTGTTCCAATAATTAGTGCTAAATGCATTATGTAAATGCTAGAAACTTCATTTCACTTCTCAAATATCAGTGTGTTTGTCTGCTATATATTATACAGTAGTGTTCAGAATAATAGTAGTGCTATGTGACTAAAAAGATTAATCCAGGTTTTGAGTATATTTCTTATTGTTACATGGGAAACAAGGTACCAGTAGATTCAGTGGATTCTCACAAATCCAACAAGACCAAGAATTCATGATATGCACACTCTTAAGGCTATGAAATTAGGCTATTAGTAAAAAAAAAAAAAAAAAAAAGGCAGAAAAGGGGGTGTTCACAATAATAATAGCATCTGCTGTTGATGCTACAAACTCAAAACTACTATGTTCAAACTGCTTTTTTAGCAATCCTGTGAATCATTAAACTAGTATTTAGTTGTATAACCACAGTTTTTCATGATTTCATTAATTTTGTTGGTTTGGAACCAGGATTTTGCTAGGTTACTAGTGTGCTTGGGGTCATTGTCTTGTTGAAACTCCCATTTCAAGGGCATGTCCTCTTCAGCATAAGGCAACATGACCTCTTCAAGTATTTTGACATATCCAAACTGATCCATGATACCTGGTATGCGATATATAGGCCCAACACCATAGTAGGAGAAACATGCCCATATCATGATGCTTGCACCACCATGCTTCACTGTCTTCACTGTGAACTGTGGCTTGAATTCAGAGTTTGGTGTTATGTATGGACGCGGGTTGAGGAGCGAACCAGCGTCTGACAGGGACCCAGCGCTAAATAAACAGAGAGCGGTTCCAGAAAACAGATTTATTTTACAAGTGCTATGTATAAACAAAAAGTGAATTAACGGCCTGGCGGGGTGGAGGACGACGCGCTCTTCCTAGCGCCCAAGGGATTGGAGCCCGGCAGTTCTGGACCCAGAAATTCCCGCCGGCACCCCCCAGGTGGTTAATGAATCGGACAGCGCCTGTTAAGGACGAGAGGTGAGGTAAGTCACTGTTTACACAAATACTGTTTAGGATTCACACCATCAGCAAACACATTCAGGTTCTACTTCAGACTCAAATTAAAGAGACAGCTCTCACAGCCTGTGGAGGACCATCAATCCGCACACCACGGCTGTGAAGAGCGAATTTACACAACTATCAGAGTAGCTCAAATATTGCTGCGTGCAAGACGCCAAATTACTACTGTTAATTACTCAGTCATTAAAACCTTAGTTACCTCTGAGGTGTGCTGATGGAGCGTGTCCCTCACCCATCTCCTCAACAGGCACGGTGCGTCAAACCTGGAGCGATCCTCGGCGTCACAGTGTTGGACAAACGGTCATCACACAGAAGCAACAAGGTTGAGTCCCCAGCACCTTACACAGAGCAGTCATGGCTTAAATGTAGTACATCATTAGGATATCTACTTCAGCTGGAAGTCCTTTGGAACTGCACGTGAACTGCTGATCAGGATATCCACTTCAGCTGGTAGTCCTTTAGCTCTGCACATGAACTGCTCATCAGGTGCATCCACTTCAGCTGGTAGTCCTTTAGCTCTACACGTGAACTGCTCATCAGGTGCATCCTCTTCAGCTGGTAGTCCTCTAGATCTGCACATGAACTGCTCATCAGGTGCATGGGGTTGGCATGATGACAGTGGAGGGTGAGAGATGCTTCATCCATCATCACAGCCTCAGACAAGCCCCCCACAAACACACAACATTTGGGGGTCGTTTCACAAACTGTCTGCGGCCCTTGGACCCAAAAAGAACAATTTTACTCTCATCAGTCCACAAAATATTCCTCCATTTCTCTTTAGGCCAGTTGATGTGTTCTTTGGCACATTGTAACCTCTTCTGCATGTCTTTTATTTAACAGAGGGACTTTGCGGGGATTCTTGCAAATAAATTAGCTTCACACAGGCGTCTTCTAACTGTCACAGCACTTACAGGTAACTCCAGACTGTCTTTGATCATCCTGGAGCTGATCAATGGGTGAGCCTTTGCCATTCTGGTTATTCTTCTATCCATTTTGATGGTTGTTTTCTGTTTTCTTCCACGCGTCTCTGGTTTTTTGTCCATTTTAAAGCATTGGAGATCATTGTAGATGAACAGCCTATAATGTTTTGCACCTGCGTATAAGTTTTCCCCTCTCCAATCAACTTTTTAATCAAACTACGCTGTTCTTCTGAACAATGTCTTGAATGTCCCATTTTCCTCAGGCTTTCAAAGAGAAAAGCATGTTCAACAGGTACTGGCTTCATCCTTAAATAGGGGACACCTGATTCACACCTGTTTGTTCCACAAAATTGACAAACTCACTAAATGAATGTCACACTACTATTATTGTGAACACCCCTTTTCTACTTTTTTTTTTTTTACTAATAGCCCAATTTCATAGCCTTAAGATTGTGCATAACATGAATGCTTGGTCTTGTTGGATTTGTGAGAATCTACTGAATCTACTGGTACCTTGTTTCCCATGTAACAATAAGAAATATACTCAAAACCTGGATTAATCTTTTTAGTCACATAGCACTACTATTATTCTGAACACTACTGTATTTAACTGAAATTTCTGATCCAGACAACCAATGATTTATATCATCATGAAAATTATCAGCGGTGCCCAAACGTTTGCATACAACTGGAACCATTGGCCTATGGTGATGGCTTTGGTGTTAGATCTCCCAGGAAAATCATTGGGCACTGTTGGAATGTCTTCAATAAGGTGTACTACTATGAGGACATTATGACATTATTATGAGGACACTTCAGCTATGATGCAGCAGCTTTTGGCAGATATTCAATTCATCTGACTATACCACACATAGGCAGAAAGGGAAAATGAGGTATTTAGTAACATGCATCTTGCATGTTATTAAGTACTCACGTAAGAGGCAGAATTGCTCAGCTGACCCTCGTAAATGGTGCACACAGCCAGCAGTGGAGAAACTTTGTTTTTCACGGAAATGCTTGGAACCTCCAGTTTACAATCTGCTGCACATCGCCAACATGTGAATTCAGTTTGTATGATGCAGAATTTTGTCTTAACGAAACTCAGCACCTGGAAGTAATCCTGATTGCGCATCCTGTTCATGTCACCCAAAAATGGCCAGTGATGTCTTTAGGAAAAATGTCTTGATTTAGGTCACACATTTTCAAACAGTGAGAACAGCGTCTTATTTTGACCAATGTTATGATATATTCCATGTATAAATGGCCTCGGTTTCTTCAGCTCCACCTGCCAATGTCTCCTCACATCTCATCAATCACTTCTTACTCCTTCACCCATTTCTCATCCATCTCACCAAGGAGAAAAAAACATGTTAGAACTGGACAGAAGGCGAGTGAGAGGTTGAAGAGCGTGTGAATATTTATGTGAGAAAGACACCAGCAAGAGGAGAGAGAGAGAAAGAGAGAAGAGAAAGAGGAGAGAGTGAGAGAGCAGCTTGTGTGTTTGAGAGTGCAGGAAAAGCTGCTCGTATTTTTCTGTTCCTGTAATCCTGTGTGTTTCCACGTTCCCAGCATGGAAGAGCGTTCACCATCTGACACAGTAACATCTTTTTCCTCTTCACTCAGGTGCCAGAAAGAACAGGGAGCACAGATCTGTCTCAGATGTTTAATTGTGGACCAAAGTTGGAGCTTTAAAGCAGTCATTCATGAATTGATTTCTGATCTGCCAGGTTTTCTAAATGCTGTAAATTGGAAGCAAATGGCACTAAGCTGTCAACGGGGACAAATATGGTGGATTTGAGCAGTCAGCAATTAGTATGAACAGGATTTTTGATGTTCAGGAGTTTGCTGGACCCTACCATATGTAAAGCAGGACACTGTGCCAACATTATAGTGCGTCTGGAAAATATTAACAGCGCAACACTTTTTCCACATTTTGTTATGGTACAGCCTTATTACAAAATGGATGAAATTCATTTTTTTCCCTCAAAATTCTTCACACAGTACTCCATAATGACAAATTTCCCCCAAATTTATTTAAAATATAAAACTAAGAAATCATAAGTATTATTTGAGGGCGGGCGCTAAAATATGACGCATATGATGTAATTTCTCTACTTCCGGGGACAAACATGGCATTTTCTCTCAGTTTTTGGGCAAATTACACGCAAACAATGTCAAAATGCAAAGAAAAACTGACAAATAGGTGAGCAAGTGGACATGTGTTGTGGCTTGTTTATGACCTGGCGCACAAACATGTTGAGGCGGTTTTACAGGCGAGAGAATGTAGCTACTCTGGTTAGGTGTGTAGGCTAACACTTACCAACATGACATCTCCCATTTGCCTCGTCTTCTCTTCTCCACTGGGAACCGACAAAAACCCCACTTTTTACAACTGCTTCGGTGATTGCAGCCGAAAACAAAACAATACACTATTTTTCCATGTGAAGTTATGCTTTGTATATATTGCACAATGGGAGCGGCTGACCCCGTAAGTGGTCAAATCCTGCAATGTCATGCAGGGTTCAAACATGACTGTGCTGCCCTATTCACAGCCAAAATTGAGCTCAGCTGCATCCTGCTTACACTGATCATCCTTGAGATGTTTCTACAGTCTAACTGGAGTCCACCTGGGGTAGATTCAGTTGATTGGATATGATTTGGAAAGACACACACCTGTCTCCATATAGAGACAGATACATCCAGACACATCCTGGATGAAAACCTGCTCCAGAGTGCTCTTGATCTCAAACTGGGGTGACGGTTCATCTTTCAGCAGGACAATGACCCTAAGCACACAGCCAAGATATCAAAGGAGTGGCTTCAGGACAAATCAGTGAATGTCCTTGAGTGGCCTAGCCAGAGTCCAAACCTGAATCCGATTGAACATCTCTGGAGAGATCTGAAAATGGCTGTGCAAGGACACTCCTCATCCAATCTGATGGAGCTTGAGAGGTGCGGCAAAGAGGAATGGACAAAACTGCCCAAAGATAGGTGCACCATGGTTGTGGCATCAAGAAGACTTGAGGCTGTAATTGCTGCCAAAGGTGCCTCAACAAACTATTGTGCAAAGGGTGTGAATACTTACGTACGAGGCCTGTCCGAAAAGTAACAGACCTTTTTATTTTTATCAAAAACTATATGGATTTGAATCATGTGCACTTGCATCAGCCAAGCTTGAACCTTCGTGCGCATGCGTGAGTTTTTTCACGCCTGTTGGTTGCGTCATTCGCCTGTGGGCAGGCTTTGAGTGAGCACTGGTCCAGCCCCCTTGTCGGATTTTCATTGTCAGGGAAATGGCTGAGCGACTGCTGCTTTGCTCCATGAAAATTTTTTCAGAAACTGTGTGAGACAGCCAGGTGGAGCCATTCGGAAAATTCAGATGGCTTTCGGTGAAGATTCTATCGACGTCACACAGATTAAGGACCATTACAACCGGATTAAAGACGGCCCACACCGGTGGAGGGCGCGCCGCACTCCAAGCAGCCATCGATAGGCTGAAACGACCAGATCATTTCCAAAGTGAAGGCTGTGTTGATCCGGCATGTCGTGTGACTACCAGAGAAATTGCTGAAGAGTTGGACATCAGCACTTTTGCGGCACATTCCACTGTTACAGGAGATTTTGTAATGAAAGACGTGCGGAGGAATTCACGCGTCGGGACAGAGCTGCTCATGGTGCACAACAAACTTCCTCCCTGTTGGACGTCTCACAGGACATGTTGTGGCATGCCCAGCTGTTACACAATGTCTCGGATACTCACTCGACTGAAAAGCCACCAAAAGCCGCCTGAATCTTCCGAATGGCTTCCAACACGGAGGTGTTTGTTGTGCGCCATGAGCGGCTCCATCCCGACGCCCAAATTCCTCCACACGTCTTTCATTACAAAATCTCCTGTAACAGTGAAATGTGCCGCAAAAGTGCTGATGTCCAACTCTTCAGCAATTTCTCTGGTAGTCACACAACATGCCCGATCAACACAGCCTTCACTTTGGAAATGATCTGGTCGTTTCAGCCTGTCGATGGCCGCTCGGAGCTCGGCGCACTCTCCGCCGGTGTGGGCCGTCATTAATCCGGTTGTAATGGTCCTTAATCTGTGTGACGCCAATAGAATCTTCACCGAAAGCCATCTGAATTTTCCGAATGGTTTCCACCTGGCTGTCTGTCACAGTTTCTGAAAAACTTTTCATGGAGCAAAGTGGCAGTTGCTCAGCCATTTCCCTGACAATGAAAATCTGACGAGGGGGGTGGACCAGTGCTCACTCAAAGCCTGCCCACAGGCGAATGACGCAACCGACAGGCGTGAAAAAACTCACACATGCGCACGAAGGTTCAAGCTTGGCTGATGCAAGCGCACATGATTCAAATCCATATAGTTTTTGAAAAAAATAAAAAGGTCCGTTACTTTTCGGACAGACCTCGTACGTGTGATTTCTTAGGTTTGTATTTTTTTTAAATTGCAAAAAACAACAAAACAACAACAACAAAAAAACCCAAACATTTTTCAAGTTGTCACTATAGGGTGAGTTGAATTTTGAGGTAAAAAAAAATTTACTCCATTTTGGAATACGGCTGTAACATAACAAAATGTGGAAAAAGTGAAGTGATGTGAATACTTTCTGGACGCACCGTACATTCTATACACTTAATACAGAAGGACGGTGGCAATGATAATGGAAATGCTTTTCAAAATTGAATATTTTGATTTAGGGGTGGTGAAGACTCTTTACATTATAAATGGCTGGGGTGGACAGAATTAATGTTCAAATGAACCACTGCTGGATTGAAATGTCACACACTAGGTTTAATTTACAAATAAAAGCATGCACACAAAAAAAATAAAAACAAAACAAAACATGCATGCATCTTTTTCAACACAGACTGGAATTTATGAAGGAAGAAATACATACTTCAAAACATGCATTGGGGGTGGAGTCATCCATTGGCGATGGCTGACCAACATCAGGAACTGGGACCACCTAGGGTACCTTTATTGAGAGAGTAGTGTCAACTGAGAACATGGCGCCATTTTGGTGCCAACTGTGCTGAACTACTGAATCTTTTATGTTTTCAACATTTTTTAATCATTTAACCACATACAGCAACATATCCAGGTACAGGTGCTATCAAAATCAATATAAAAAGTTAAACTATCAAATTTACATAAATTTACAATTTATTTTAACTTAAAGCCTGATTTACGCTTCTGTAACTCCGTATCATGCAATGACGTGCGTGACACTTTTAAAGTTCTCTGTCACTGGATTATGCTTTATTATGGACTAATATGACCCTCAACAAGCTTTTCTTGCTATAATCATCACTTACAATTCAAAGGTAAGCTGTACAATTTCCTCTTTTTCCATCTCCGAGTTGTAAAGTTGCAGATTTTTTCTGCCAAACATATGTGATCCTGAAATGTAATCAATCAATTCAATCAATCAATTTTTTTATATAGCGCCAAATCACAACAAACAGTTGCCCCAAGGCGCTTTATATTGTAAGGCAAGGCCATACAATAATTATGTAAAACCCCAACGGTCAAAACGACCGCCTGTGAGCAAGCACTTGGCTACAGTGGGAAGGAAAAACTCCCTTTTAACAGGAAGAAACCTCCAGCAGAACCAGGCTCAGGGAGGGGCAGTCTCCTGCTGGGACTGGTTGGGGCTGAGGGAGAGAACCAGGAAAAAGACATGCTGTGGAGGGGAGCAGAGATCAATCACTAATGATTAAATGCAGAGTGGTGCATATAGAGCAAAAAGAGAAAGAAACAGTGCATCATGGGAACCCCCCAGCAGTCTACGTCTATAGCAGCATAACTAAGGGATGGTTCAGGGTCACCTGATCCAGCCCTAACTATAAGCTTTAGCAAAAAGGAAAGTTTTAAGCCTAATCTTAAAAGTAGAGAGGGTGTCTGTCTCCCTGATCTGAATTGGGAGCTGGTTCCACAGGAGAGGAGCCTGAAAGCTGAAGGCTCTGCCTCCCATTCTACTCTTACAAACCCTAGGAACTACAAGTAAGCCTGCAGTCTGAGAGCGAAGCACTCTATTGGGGTGATATGGTACTACGAGGTCCCTAAGATAAGATGGGACCTGATTATTCAAAACCTTATAAGTAAGAAGAAGAATTTTAAATTCTATTCTAGAATTAACAGGAAGCCAATGAAGAGAGGCCAATATGGGTGAGATATGCTCTCTCCTTCTAGTCAACGTCAGTACTCTAGCTGCAGCATTTTGAATTAACTGAAGGCTTTTTAGGGAACTTTTAGGACAACCTGATAATAATGAATTACAATAGTCCAGCCTAGAGGAAATAAATGCATGAATTAGTTTTTCAGCATCACTCTGAGACAAGACCTTTCTGATTTTAGAGATATTGCGTAAATGCAAAAAAGTAATCAGCGTGCACATGGCAAAAACTATTAAAATATGATGGGAGACAGAGGAGTGAAAGCGGTGTACATCAGGCTGCGGATCAGAGTCTGAGCATGGTTTGAAAAAATAAATGGCTGTTTTTTAATCACGGAAATGACTCCAGTCCCACATGCGAGGGCTTTTTTAATGGAGATACATTGCGATCGGACAGTACATTTTTTCTGATGTGAGTGAAAAATCAGTTATACACGGTGTTTATTACATGGAAAACAATACAACAACTTCGGGACTTTTTTGTCCGGTAACTGCAAGTATCCGGTTTATACGATGAAGGATTAAATGAGTTTTACTCTACATGGGACTGAACAATAAATTTACCTTGCAAAGCTTGACGATTATGTCGGCTTCCATCTCACACGGCTGACTTTATTTTCCCAAATCTTTCTTCTGTTCGGATCTGAAGGGAATCTGTACATCTTGAAGTCCTTTTTGTGTCTATTTGTGCATCCAAACGCACAACAACCTGCCATTTTCAGCGAATAATTAAATAAAATAGGTGGATTTACATGCAGACCAATTAACAGTGAATGCTATTTTGGCCCAAAGATCGCACCACAAGTCACATGACTGTTTTTTTTTTTTTACTTGTCATGTCTCTACTCTCTAAATAAAGGGACTCTAGGACCACCACCATGAATGCCATGCCCCCAAACCCTGTCACACACAAATTCCATTGTCCTGCAGTAACATACATGCCATATTTTCTAGAGTGTATCATAGTGGAGTAAATAATGGAGAAAAAAAAATGCATGTAGTGGTACAAGCACCAAAATGGGCATGGTGATTCATGGTATTTCTCAGCCTATCTGGTCGACTGGCTTCTTTAAGATTCAAGATGGTGGCCATTTTCCAAGATGGCCCATCGAAAATACATTTTTGCATAGAAATGCTCCTATTTGATCGACTGATGTCAAATTCCATTTAGTTCATATGTCATATTTAATTTGATTTGCTACCTATGGTATTTATTATGTTTTTTGCTTATATGCCAAATTAAAGTGAAGTTTGTTACATTTAGTATTAATGTATTCCACCCAGCACATGCTTTTAAAGTGTTCATCTTTTGAAACTACTGCATGGAGGCCTATGAAAAGCTGTTCCATATTGAATATAATGTGTGGTAATTTTTAATATCTGCAGTCAACATGGACAAATAGCAATTCATGCCACGAAGAGTGTCATATTGTTGTTGGAATATGAAAAATGGTATCTGGCATGCATGAAAACCTTCAATATGACAGTAAGATCACACATTCTTTTGAGATAAAAATTATTTTGACGTCAATCTGGCGGCCGTCGTGAAATTAAGCACCATCTTGGATTTTACTGGTGCTGTAAAACAGATACATTGTGTAGGAGAATTTCACTGCAAAAAGTATTTTTTCAGTAGGTCATTTTGGTGGCCATCCTGGAAAGTGGCCAACATCTTGGATTTCAAGTGTCCAATCAACCAGAATTGGTAAGTGCTATCTTGGGAATCATCACGCCAAATTTAGTGCTTGTATCAGCATTTGCATGATTTTTGAAGTTGATGTTATCTGCTCCACTATCAATGAGTTTTACCTTGTTGTGCACAATTGTAAGAGATACTGAATGAGGATGCACTGATGAATTTGCAGTGAAATGGAAAGGTCCATTACTTGAGGCAGACAACCACTGACTTCTCCTCCTGCCTTTGGACTGTATGGGTAATATCAAAATAAAAAATAAATAAATAAATAATAAAGTCCTCATCACATTCTGTAAGCGTTTTGCACAGATATGCTAAGGTCACACACTGTGCCTTGTACTGATCAATGTCTTGTCCAAAGAACTGCACAACCACACAGTATAATGACCTGAGCTTCAAATTCCAAATACCTGTTGAATTTTGACTTTGATATAACTGGATGAAGGTTAGCCAATAGAGATGATGGCATTTGCGCAAACCCAAGTTGATTATGTTCTTAATTTGTAATGTCCCCTTGAAGATAACTTTACTGTCGAATATTACCTCTGCACGTTGTCAGTTTTACGTGAGTTTGTTTTGTCCCCATTGTCGTCACTTTCGCAACACAGCTGGTCAAGCAGTCTCATGGGTTTGCAAGCACTCTCTGTCTGGTGCACTACCAACAATCTCATCCTTAATACATCCAAGTCTAAAGAACTGATTGTGGAGTTTAGGAGGTGTAAATCAGATATACAGCCCATCACAATAAATGGGGACAAGGTGGAGAGATGGTGTCAGACTTCAGGTTCCTGGGCACTTACAGTGAGGAAAATAAGTAGTTGATCCACTGTCGATTTTGCAAGTTTTCCCACTTATAAAGAATGGAGAGGTCTGTAAGTTTTATCGTAGGTACACTTCAACTGTGAGAGACAGAATCTTAAAAAAGAAAAAATCCAAAAATCATATTGTATGATTTTTAAATAATTAATTAGCATTTTATTGCATGAAATAAGTATTTGATCACCTAACAACCAGCAAAAAATAAGTTAGGTTTTAGTTAGGTTTTCTTTAAGAAACCCTCCTATTCTGCACTCTTTACCTGTATTAATGGCACCTGTTTGAACTTGTTACCTGTATAAAAGACACCTGTTCACACACTTAATTAATCACACTCCAACCTATCCACCATGGCCAAGACCAAAGAGCTGTCTAAGGACACCAGGGACAAAATTGTAGACCTCCACAAGGCTGGGATGGGCTACAGGACAACAGGCAAGCATCTTGGTGAGAAGACAACAACTGCTGGAGTAATTCTTAGAAAATCAAAGAAACACAAGATGACTGTCAATCTTCCTCAGTCTGGGGCTCCATGCAAGATCTCATCTTGTGGTGTAAGAATGATTCTGAGAAAGCCCAAAACTACACAGGAGGACCTGGTCAATGACCTGAAGACAGCTGGGACCACAGTCACAAAGATTACATTAGTAACACATGATGCTGTCATGGTTTAAAATCCTGCAGGGCAACAATGTCCCCCTGCTCAAGCCAGCACATGTCCAGGCCCGTTTGAAGTTCACCAGTGACCATCTGGATGATCCAGAAGAGGCATGGGAGAAGGTCATGTGGTCAGATGAGACCAAAATAGAGCTTTCTGATATCAACTCTACTCAGTGTGTTTGAAGGATGAGAACAACCCCAAGAACACCATCCTAACCATGAAGCATGGGGGGTAGAAACATCATTTTTGGGGGTGCTCTTCTGCAAAGGGGACATTACGACTGCACCGTATTGAAGGGAGGATGGATGGGGTCATGTATCGTGAGATTTTGGCAAACAACCTCCTTCCTTCAGTAAGAGCATTGAAGATGGGTCGTGGCCTGGGTCTTCCAGCATGACAATGACCTGAACACACAGCCAGGGCAACTAAGGAGTGGCTTCGTTTGAAGCATTTCAAGTGCTGGAGTGGCCTAGCCAGTCTCCAGACCTGAACTCAATAGAAAATCTTTGGAGGGAGCTGAAACTCCAAACCTGTAGGATCTGGAGAAGATCTGTATGGAAAAGTGGACCAAAGTCCCTTCTGCAGTGTGCAAACTTGGCCAAGAACTACAGGAAATGTCTGACCTCTGGAACTGCAAACAAAGGTTTCTGTACCAAATATTAAGGTTTGTTTTTCAGTTGGATCAAATACTTATTTCATGCAATAACATGCAAATTAATTATTTAAAAAATCATACAATGTGATTTTCTGATTTTTTTTAAAGATTCTGTCTCTTACAGTTGAAGTGTACCTATGATTAAAATTATAGACCTCTACATTCTTTGTAGGTGGGATAACTGGCGAAATTCACAGTGGATCAAATACTTATTTTCCCCACTGTACATCAGTGAAGATCTGACCTGGACTGTAAACTCCACCTCAATCCTGAAGAAGGCACAGCAGAGACTTTATTTCCTGAGGGTGCTCAGGAAAAACAGCGTGAGAACTGAGCTCTTGGTGTCCTATCGCTGCTCGGTGGAGTCGGTGCTGAGCCATGGCATTTCGCTGTGGTTCTCCAGCTGCAGTGTAGCAGAGAGGAAGCAGTTCCAGAGGGTTATAAACCCTGCTCAAAGACTGATTGGTTGCTCTCTTCCATCTCTGGAGGAGATCTGCAAGACCCGCTGCCTTCAGAGAGCCCGTAGCATCATCAGGAACCCCTCACCTTTTTGAACTTCTACCCTCAGCGAGGTGTTTCAGGGCAATAAACAGCAGAACAAACAGAATAAAGAACAGTTTTTATCCTAGAGCTGTTGCTGCCCCAGATGCTGCAGAGTAATTTAATGTGCAATATGTTTTTAATCAGTCTTTTTCAATTGTTTTGATATATTTAATGCATTTACCACACTTTAATTTTTGCACTGTCTTCGAGGACTGCTGTTTGAATTTCGTTGTGCTTCTTGTGCAATGACAACAAATGAATAAATTAATTCAAATTCAATTCAAAGCAGCCCTGCTAAAACATTGAACAACCTTGGAAGATAACCAGTTAGATAGGAGATCAATGCAATAAATTTTTACGTGTTAATCAATTTTGCTGAATTTTCAATCTGCAAGCCACAATTTTTTTATGAAGCACTGACAATACAAACTGTGTAATGACATTACATTGAACCACATGACTAGGAAACATACCAGGGTTTTGGAAACATTGTCAATACAAGCTATACACCCCAATTCCAATGAAGTTGGGACGTTGTGTAAAATGTAAATAAAAACAGAATACAATGATTAGCAAATCCTCTTCAACCTATATTCAATTGAGTATACCACAAAGGCAAGATATTTAATGTTCAATCTGATAGACGTTTTTGTGCAAATATTTGCTCATTTTGAAAAGGATGCCTGCAACACATTTCAAAAAAGTTGGGACAGGGCAACAAAAGACTGGGAAAGTTGATGAATGCTCAAAGAACACCTAATTGCAAACATGCGAGTGTCATGATTGAGTATAAAAGGAGCATCCCCAAAAGGCTCAGCCGTTCACAAGCAAAGATGAGGCGAAGATCACCACTTTGTGAACAACTGTGAAAAAATAGTCCAACAGTTTAAGAACAATGTTTCTCAATGTTCAATTGCAAGGAATTTAGGGATTCCATCATCTACAGTCCATAATATAATCAGAAGATTCAGAGAATCTGGAGAACTTTCTACACGTAAGCGGCAAGGCCGAAAACACTGAATGCCCATAACCTTTGATCCCTCAGACGGCACTGCATTAAAAACCGACAATATTATGTAAAGGATCTTACCGCGTGTGCTCAGGAACACTTCAGAAAACCATTGTCAGTTAACACAGTTCATTGCTACATCTACAAGTGCAAGTTAAGCCATACATCAACAACATCCAGAAACGCCACCTCCTTCTCTGGGCCTGAGCTCATTTGAAATGGACAGATGCAAAGTGGAAAGGTGTGCTGTGGTCTGATGAGTGCACATTTCAAATTGTTTTTGGAAATCATGGATGTCGTGTCCTCTGGACAAAACAGGAAAAAGACCATCCAGATTGTTACCAGAGCAAAGTTCAAAAGCCAGCAACTGTGATAGTATGGGGGCATGTTAGTGCCCATGGCATGGGCAACTTACATATCTGTGATGGCACGATTAATGCTGAAAGGTACATCCAGGTTTACATCCAGGAGCAACACCGGCTGCCATCCAAGCAACGTCTTTTTCCGGGATGTCCCTGCTTATTTCAGCAAGACAATGCCAAGCCACATTATGAAGCACAAAATACAACAACAGAGACCCTGGACTGTTGAACAACTGAAGTCATAAATCAAGCAAGAATGGAAAAGAATTCCACCTAAAAAGTTTCAACAATTAGTGTCCTCAGTTCCCAAACACTTATTGAGTGTTGTTAGAAGGAAAGGTGATGTAACACAGTGGTAAACATACCACTGTCCCAGCTTTTTTGAAACATGTTGCAGGCATCCATTTCAAAATGAGCAATAAAGTTTATCAGTTTGAACATTAAATATCTTGTCTTTGTGGTGTATTCAATTGAATATAGGTTGAAGAGGATTTGCACATCATTATATTCTGTTTTCATTTACATTTTACACAACGTCCCAACTTCACTGGAATTGGGGTTGTACATCACATACTTGTCACAAATGGATATCTACATTGCTTTTGTGAAACGTATACTCGTATGAAGTCTTTGACATCATTTTAGCATGAAATTACATATTCCTTAAAGAAACTGGGCAAATAATAATGGTTTCATGAAACCTTGTATGGAGTAACATTGCCTGGTGGCCATCTTCACCATTATCTTAATTTTTTCATAAATCTTCACCTATCAAAATTAGTTATTTTTGCTAGGTGGGACCCAATGCGTGAGTCAAAAATGAATTGATTTCTAAAGATCATTCTCTGTGTGGTTTATGTTCTGACATAAACACACAGATTTCATGAGACCACAAAAATACTCTGGGCTGAAGGGAGGGTAGAAAGGAATGAAAAATATCTTGTTGAGAAACTGGAGGAGAGAGAAAAATAGGAGATAAAAGAAAGCCTTTGGAGACAAAGTAGAAAGAGGGTTGAAAGAAAACCACTGAGAAAGAAAGAGAAAGATGCATATCAGTGGAAAGATCACAGAACTCGAAAAAGAACTAATGATGGCGATGTGTCATGCAGAGTGGTGATTAATCACTACTTACTGCTCTTATCTCTCTCATACAGTTGCACACACACACACAGTCGCACGCACGCGTGCGCGCACACACACACACACTCACACACACACACACACACACACACAAAGCTCTGATATTTTAAAGGCAGACATCAAATATGTCATCAGGCTTGGAGTAGAACATCTGAGAACTGTGAGAAAAAGTGTATGTGTCCACACCCACACGTATCCTGAAAATAAAGGCCCCCTGACACTTGCACAACTTTGATGCATGCACTGTGTCCTGGAGGAGAGTAAACTTATTGTTAACGGGTGTAGACTAGACATGAGAGGGCACCAGCGAGTGCAAATGCGCAAAGAGAAAATTGTTCACGCATAAATGTGCAACAAATCTGAAGCGGTAATGAACATTGCATATCACCAGTTATCCATCTTCATGATGAAGTGGTATAGAAGAGGATTTTCAAAAAAAAAAAAAAAAAAAAAGACCTGAAAGTTGAGCTACAAATTGCCAAAAGGTACATCTGAGATGCAAGCCTGGATTTGATCTGTTTTGGTGAAAGAAAATCCTTCTTTGCTCTACTCCACTATGAAGCTAACACAAAAATGCAAAGCTTGCACTGTGCACATTTTCTCCAATCACAGCCACATAAGCCCATAACTTCTTCTGGGTTGGCTTTCCTCACTCTTCTCCTTCTTGCACAGTCACTCAGTTTTTGAGAACTGTCTATTCCATGCAGATTTACCATAAAGTGTCATACTGTTTGTATTTCTTCGTAATTAATGTAAATAAAGTCCGAAACACATTCAGTGGCAGCTTCACCATCAGAAAGCCTCGTCCAAAATGACCACAAAAGACTCCAAGCTGTCACTGATGTTAAAGGGGTAACACACAGTATTAAGATCAGGGGTATGTAAACATTTGATCAGGGTCTATTGGGTAGTTTGTGTTGTCATTATGATTTAAAAAGAGTAAACCTGGTTGTCTGACAATAAATGGCTTCACCCAACCACTAACCATGAGTGAAAAAAAAAGTTTTTGTGTTGTCATTCATATTCTCTGAAAAATGGCACAAAAATTCACCTGTGCACTAATCATGGTGTCTGATCAGCATCTTGATATGGCACACCTGTGAGGTGGGATGGATTATCTCAGCAAAGGAGAAGTGCTCACTATCACAGATTTAGACTGGTTTGTGAACAGTATTTGAGGGAAATGGTGATATTGTGTATGTGGAAAACGTTTTAGATCTTTGAGTTCATCTCATACAAAATGGGAGCAAAACCAAAAGTGTTGCGTTTATATTTTTGTTGAGTGTATATATACACACAGTAGTGTTCAGAATAATAGTAGTGCTATGTGACTAAAAAGATTAATCCAGGATGTTGAGTATATTTCTTATTGTTACATGGGAAACAAGGTACCAGTAGATTCAGTAGATTCTCACAAATCCAACAAGACCAAGCATCCATGATATGCACCCTTGGACCCAAAAAGTCACAGTCTGGACATTTCTGGTGGAGTTTTGCCTTTTGGACGGTCGCCTGTGTCTTTCTGTCTCTGCTGGTGATCAAATTTTAATCAGTGTTGAATGAAGTAAAAGCTGTTGAAAAGCGGCGGCTACATCCGAGGCTAACGGCCGCTACAACCGAGGTTAGCGGCGGCTACATCCGAGGCTGGCGGCGGCTACATCCGAGGCTAACGGCCGCTACAACGAGGCTGGCGGAGGCTACATCCTAGGCTGGTGACGGCTACATCCGAGACTGGCGGTGGCTACATCTGAGGCTACCGGCGGGTACATCCGAGGTTGGCGGAGGCTACATCCAAGGCTAATGGCGGCTATATCCGAGGTTAACATTGGGGCGGGGCGGTGTGCGGCGACCGGACCTGTGGTGTTGGAGACTATAAGTGAGAATTGTTTCACAATTAATAGTGGCCAGTACTGAACCACAATAGGCAACATGGCACCACCTAAGAAAACGGATAAACTTGAGGAAGACATAGAGGAGATAAAGACCTCATTAAACCGTATATCGAAAGACATGTCTAATCTAGACAAATTGACGGAGGAGATTAAAGAGCTCAAAAATCTTGTTAAAGAGAAGGACAAGATTATTAAGAAGCTTGAACAACGTGTGGATGAACTTGAACAATACTCTAGAAAAGACGATGTTATAATATCTGGTTTAGAAACAAAACATCGGTCTTATGCAAGGGTATTGGATTCTAGTGGAGCCAATGGGGAGGATGCACCACCTGAAGAACTTCACACATTGGAACAACAAGTTATAAATTTTTTATATCAAAAATGTGTTGTCATCCATCAAGACACTATATCAGACTGTCATACTATTCCATCCAAAGGCCAGTGAGCAGGAGGCCAGCTCAGTGGAACAACAGGTGGCTGACTTCCTGCAATCTAAAGGTATTCAAATGGACTGTAATAACATTGAAGCGTGCCACCCCCTGCCCAGGAGAGAGGATGGAGACAAGCGAGCAGTTATAATGAGGTTTGTCAACAGAAAACATAAAATGGCATTGTTAAAACAGGGACGGAAACTTAAAGGAACAAACGTATTCATCAATGAACATCTGACCAAAAGAAACGCAGACATCGCCAGGAAAGCTCGTTTCTTAAAAAAGCAGGGAAAAATTCAACAGACATGGACATCCAACTGCAAAACATTTATCAAATTGAATGGAACACCAGAACAAGCGAAGGTTATGGTAATCAGGAACATCGAGGATCTGGACAAATACGACCAATAAGGTATGAGGACACAAACACATCACAACACCATGACACAGACCAGAGGAACCTATTCATCTACTACATCATCTACATCTGGAGACAAGAAGGATATAACTCAAAGGATTGCTGATCATGGAAAAGTAGAACTGAGAACATTTAAATACACAGACCACAATGTACTGGACTTGGAGCACGATATAGACCCGGACAATAATTTCTTCTCAAATATCAATGACAGTTGTTGCTATTATACAGATGAACAGTTTAATCGGATCATTAAAACGGATAACAAATTATCAATAATCCATTTCAACAGCAGAAGTCTATATGCAAACTTTAACAACATTAAAGAATATTTAAGTCAATTTAAAAAAATATTTAACATAATTGCTATATCAGAAACATGGATCAATGAAGATAAAGGAATGGATTTTGAACTGGATGGATATGAATTTAATTGTGTAAACAGAAAGAATAAGAGTGGAGGAGGAGTGGCTGTGTATGTGGATAAGAACATGGATTATAAAATAGTAGACAATATGACAACTGTGATTGATAACTTATTAGAATGTATAACTATTGAAATATGTGAAGAAAAAAGCAAAAATGTATTAGTCAGCTGTATATATAGAGCACCAGGATCTAGTATTGAAACATTCACTGACTGTATGGAAAAAACGTTCTCAAAAACTAATCAAAAAACTGTGTTCATTTGTGGTGACTTAAATATTGATCTGCTCAATCCAAATAAGCATAAAATAACTGATGAATTTATCAGTATAATGTACAGTATGAGTTTATATCCAAAAATCACCAGGCCAAGCAGAATTACATCCCATAGTGCTACCTTAATTGATAATGTATTCAGCAATGATATTGAGAATAATACTGTGAGTGGATTATTAATCAATGACATTAGTGATCATCTACCAGTTTTCATCGTTTATAATAGAAACCATCGGCGGAATCAGCCAGAGGAGAAAATAAAATACAGGTGAGTGCGGACAGAGAAAAACATGAACACATTAAAGAAGGATTTACAGGAGTAAAACTGGGAAAAGGTATACAGTGAAAGTGATGTTGATAGTGCATATGAAACTTTTTTACAAATATTTACATTATTATATGATAAAAAATTGTCCAATTAAACAAGACTACAGAAAACAAAAAATCCAAGATCGACCATGGATGACGAAAGGGTTACGAAATGCATGTAATAAGAAAAATACACTGTATAGAGAATTCATAAAACTAAAGACTAAAGAGGCAGAAAATAGATATAAGAAATACAAAAATAGATTAACTAATATTATACGGGTATGTAGCAAGCACACATGCACGTATGTCCATCAAAACACGGTACGTGTTCTGCAGCTGTGACGTCCAGGACCACACATGTCAACAGCTGCTGCTGTTGGCAGCCACCTATGCCCCCTGTCTGTTCAGCGCACAGACCAAGGTATCACTCTGTGATCAGATGAGAGGCGCCTCACCTGAGGGAAGGGGGAGGGGGATGCGAACCACACGCATGCCATGCGTTTGTGGGGGAGAGGGCGGAAGCGTGAAACACATGCACACGTGTTTGGGGGGGGATGGTAAGCCTTATGTGTACTTGGCAACTTTACAGTCCTTACACTTAGACAAATTTCACCGCCACCTTGAAAGTGATCATCTGCTGACTGTTTGCGCGTTAATAGTGCAAATGGCCACACATTTTCTAAGTGCCAAACGAGCGGTGTTAAATGTTTGTGTGTGTCACCTGGAATTTGGCCGACACCTGCCGGGAGAGGGTTCGATGGAATCGCACAGCACACACTCTGTCTTTCAGCAGCTGGTGTGTGCAAATAGTTGTAGCAACAGGTGTACGAGGTGTGCACAATTTGGCCACATTCGGATTATGTGTGAAGGGGCCCTTAGTAATAGTCATTCATGCAGTACAGACTGACAGACTTGCCGAGCTTTATACATTTATTTAAGGAGAAGTTGGCTTTATTGGAGGTCTGCCAGGCTTACAATATTGTAGGCGCAACACTGCAGATGCTTAACAAGTTCAAAATGATGCAGGGAGTGCAAGTGCTAATCAACCTTTAAATACGGAAAATAACTATTTACCAGCATCAGTGCAAAAAGCGTGGCATGGTGACTTAGTGGTTAGCACTGTTGCCTCACAGCAAGAAGGTCCTAGGAACTCTTCCCACCTGGTCCTTTCTGTGTGGAGTTTGCATGTTCTCCCTGTGTTGCTCCAGCTTCCTCCTACGTCCAAAGACGTGTCAGTTAGGTGAAGTGGAACCTTTAAATTTACCATAAGTGAGCATGTGCGTGTGTATGTTTGTTTGTCTATATGTGGCCCTGTGACAGACTGGCGTCCTGCCTGGCCTTAAGCCCTATGACTACTGGGATAGGCTCCAGCCCCCCATGACCCTTGACTGGAGTAAGCAGGTATAGAAAATGAATGAATGAATCACTGCAAAAAGGTGTAATATTGTAATCCACTGTAATCTAGAAAAACAAAACAAAAATATATTAAGCATTACTAGCTACTAAGTATTAAAGACAGAAGAAAGCAAATCAATTAAAAGCAAATGAAAAACAGCCACTGCGCTGGTGACAAAATGTCAAGGAGACAAAATAATAGATGGAGGAGGAGGGTGGAAATCAATACTGTGAAATATTGACTGTGGTCTTACTGGCTCACTGCCATGTCACAAATGGAGGGGAATTAAACGAACAACTTGTTTTCTCGCACCATTTTTGTCTCAGGCGACCGTGTGTGTGTGTCTGAGAGATGTGTTTGCTGTAATTTGCAGTCTGTCTGGTTGAACAACAAAACAAAACCACAAGAACTCATCAAAAAACAACTTTTGGGGCATATATAGCAATAAATAAATAAATAAGAATAATCTGTTCTGGGACAGACACTAGTATACTGAACTGTGGACAGTTGCAAATCATTATAAAACCTGAGCATAAATCACAGTATTTTTCAATACAAAAAAAACAAAAAAACAAAACACTTTAGTTGGCCTCACCTGGTGCTATGACTGCTGCTTGCTTTCAGGTATATTACAGTGCCCTCCAAATGTATTGGAACATTTGGAATTTCACACATTTGGCTCTAATCACAGCCACAGAAGACTGTAACTTCTTCTGGGTTGTCTGGGTGTCTTGGTGGCTTTCCCATGCCTCTCCTTCTTGCACAGTCACTCACTTTTAGAGAACTGTCTACACAGATTTACCATAGAGTGCCATACTGTTTGTATTTCTTCATAACTGATGTAAGTAAAGTCCAAGACACATTCAGTAACTTGTAAATGTTCATGTGTCTCATTATCAGCATCACATCAGATATCATGGCGTTAAATCTTGGAATGATAATGACATCTTGTGAATCCATCTATCACCTTATATACGTATAAAAGTGGACTAAAAGTGAAGATCTTGCAGGAGTATATACAATGATCTGTTTTAATCTGTAAAAACGGTGTAATTTCTGTTGTATTGTTATGTTTGCTTTGTTTGGGAGTGGATTCTTTATAAGCCTTTTGGCTTCCACCACTCCCTTACACTTTATTTATATTGTATTTTTTCTCATCCTCTCTCTTTGGTTGTTTTATGTATATACATTATTTTATGTGTTTTATTTTGTGCTAAATAAACAAATCAAATCAAATGTGTCCATCCCCTGACTTGTCTGAAGAAAACTGGCAATTAAACTGATTATTCACAGGTATTATACTAAACTCTTCCATTACTTATGCAACCCACCATCTTTGCTTTTATATTTGTAATTAATTTATATAAATTTGTAGAGATTTGCTTTCAGTTTGAGTTTAAGGAAAATGTAAGTAAGTCCCTTCGGCTGCTCCCTTGTTTGCACTCGGGGTCCCCACAGCAAATCCAAGGTGGATCTGCATGTGCATCTGCCAAAGAGAGCAGTAGCCGCACACAGTGATGATACATGTGGTGCCTGGCAGTATGAGAGGAAACAAAACAATCCCAAATGTACTTTTGATACTGCATTCACGTGTTGTAGTATGTGGCAGACAGTAATGTAGATATTCTATTGTTTTCAAAGTGAGAATAAAGGAAAACTCCACCACTGCCTTCAGTGAGTGGCAGCTGTACTTACTTACACCACAATGTTACATGAAGTACAGTTGAGACCTTTTAACTTGTGCACTTCGCTTTACTTGTGGTCAAGTTGTGGACCCCAAAAATTTAGACTACCTATAAAAGTCCACTTTGATTTGACCATTTTTAGGAGGGATCGTCAGTGTGGACGATTCTGAACAATGATTTTTTTCTTCCTCCTTCTCAGCGATGAGGTCGTACGATTCTGTGTGGAAGATTCCTGATGATTCAAAGTTTTTGGATGTGACTCTTTAGATCCTTGCTGCCAGTCCAGATTGGGCCGGAATTTATACATGCAGCTGCCACAAGGTCAAATGGTCAAAATTATTCTAATATGGCAAAGTAAGCTGATTTCAAGATTTTTTTGGTTAACTTCATTAACTCGCGGTCCGATTTTGTGGACCCCAACTTGTGTGAGTTAACGGGGCTCAACTGTATGAATTCATTCTTTTTCTGCTTGCTGCAGACATAAGAACATAGCACATTAACGTAGTAATGTGCTATGACACAGGAAGGACATGGAAGGACATGCATAAACAGAAAGGCCATAGCCCACTGCTGTATTTAGATTCTGTCAGGGGTTATATCCTGTGCTTGTGTTGGTTAGTTTGGCAACTGCAACACATTTTAAAAGATCAGGTTCTGTTTTGTTTTGTATGAAGTGGTACTGTTTTAAGATGACGTTTTACCTTGGTGTGTGCGATGAGCAGGCAGTTGGAGTGCTCATGTTCACAGGCGATCTCATACTGAGGCAGCATATCAGCCAACTGCTGGACAAAGGCGACCACTTCCTGGTGCCAGGGGACGTTGGCCATGGTTAGGCTGCTGGCAGAACTTTCCCCACAATATGTCACTCCCTGGAAAGACAGCAGCACAGGAAGGACATGATTTATCATCTAAATTTAGAATAGTGTAATTCAGTGATGTATGATGAAAATCGTACTGCCCAACACAGCAACAACAGTCAAGATAAAGTCTGCAACACACACAACAGCCCAAATAATAGAATCTTTACTGAGGCTGATATCGCAAACGCATAACAGAGTAAATAATGTGTATCATGTTGGGAAGGTGTCGTAGCACGGACCCACAACAGGGGGCGCAAATGAACGGACAATGAATAAGCCAAAAAAGTAACAATTTAATGTTGTGATAATACACAACTAAATTCACAGAAATTTGCACAGTCAATTGACACCAGGTGACGTGTGGGCAGGCTCGAAGATAGAAGACCCCCGACGAGAGAGAAGCCGGGTCCCACACGGCTTCCACCACCAATGGTCTGAAGAACACCGGAGCCGCCAAGTCCCGAGTCCCCAGGTGGCCTCTGTCTTCGGCTGTCGACCCCGGTACTGCTGGCAGAAAGCAGAGATAAGATGAATGAGTGTGAGTCCGCACACTCAGTAATCCACAGTCCATACACAGTTAGGAGGGAGCACCTCCACCTCCAATCACACACTCGTGCAGCTCCTGGTTAACCACTTATCTGGGTTGGGGTGTGAGGCGAAGCCGTCGCTGTCACTAAACGCCAATTCCCCAGACAAGGCAACACTCCAGGAAAACGGCTGCAACAGAAGTTCAGGTTATTACACACAAAGTGTCAGTCAGCAGAGAAATTACCTCTTCAGTAGTTGCGATTTCTCGGCGAGGAGGTGGAGTTGCAGTCCGGCTTTTATGGTGGTGATGATGATGATGAACGAGTGACAGCTGGTGCAGAGGATGAATGACAGCTGTCACTTCTTCTGGGTCTGGCGCCCTCTCGTGCTTGGAGCCCGCACTCCAAGCAGGGTGCCCTATGGTGGTGGTGGGCCAGCAGTACCTCCTCTTCAGCGGTCCACATAACATATCAATTGTTTAAAAAAACATTCATCTTGTCGATGAATGAAGGCTGTTTTGGAATGTTGATAGAACTGTACTTTGGTGTGATCGTCAACATCTCGGTCAATTTTGTCACTAAATTTTTATCGTCACCATAATGTAATTATCAACATAAGAGACTGTTTCTCATTATAATTACATGTGTACCATGACTGATAAAAGATTAAAACATTAGGCTTTGAGTTAAACACTGACACTGTTTGAAAAAAGTCCAGCAGCAGCTTTTATTTTGAAGAAAGATGAATTTAATTAAATTTTGCAATATTTTAAGTATTTTGTTTCATAAATGATTTCTTAGAATCTGTAATCACATTATTCATTGTGGCATGATATGGCAGACTTTCAGCGTCACGCACCTGTTGCCGCTGTACAGCACTTGATTTCTACAGGTATTTACAACCCCAATTCCAATGATGTTGGGACGTTGTGTAAAATGATTCTTATTATTATTGTGTAAAATTATGCAGGTGTCTATCGTCAGCACACATGGCATCGTTACATGACTGGAGTTATTCAACCAACAACATTTGAAAAATCAATCTTCGTTAGTTCTCCTGAAGCAAATAGGTCTGTTCGTGATCTCACTGGGAACAAATGAAAGAATCAAAAAATACAAATGTGTTGACGACTGTCAGATGTTTAATGACTGTGATGTTGAACTCATGGAACATTGAAATATTGAAGCACAAAAGCTCTGTGAAGCATGAAGCACCACCGGGCAGCAGGATGACATCCTACATGGCAGTGTGCCACTTCAGGAGAAGTATAACCCCAATTCCATCCATATTGTTTTTGTGCAAATACCACTGTGTTACATCACCTTTCCTTCTAACAACACTCAATAAGTGTTTGGGAACTGAGGACACTAATTGTTGAAGCTTTGTAGGTGGAATTCTTTCCCATTCTTGCTTTATGTACGACTTTAGTTGTTCAACAGTCCGGGGTCTCCATTGCCCTATTTTGCGCTTCATAATGCATCACACATTTTCAATGGGCGACAGGTCTGGACTGCAGGCAGACCAGTCTAGTACCTGCACTCTTTTACTACGAAGCCACGCTGTTGTAACACGTGCAGAATGTGGCTTGGCATTGTCTTGCTGAAATAAGCAGAGACGTCCCTGAAAAAGATGTTGCTTGGATGGCAGCATGTGTTGCTCCAAAACCTGGATGTATAGTAATGTTCAGAATAATAGTAGTGCTATGTGACTAAAAAGATTAATCCAGGTTTTGAGTATATTTCTTATTGTTACATGGGAAACAAGGTACCAGTAGATTCAGTAGATTTTCACAAATCCAACAAGACCAAGCATTCATGATATGCACACTCTTAAGGCTATGAAATTGGGCTATTAGTAAAAAAAAGTAGAAAAGGGGGTGTTCACAATAATACAGTAGTAGCATCTGCTGTTGACGCTACAAACTCAAAACTATTATGTTCAAAGTGCTTTTTTAGCATTCCTGTGAATCATTAAACTAGTATTTAGTTGTATAACCACAGTTTTTTATGATTTCTTCACATCTGCCAGGCATTAATTTTGTTGGTTTGGAATCAAGATTTTGCTCGTTTACTAGTGTGCTTGGGGTCATTGTCTTGTTGAAACACCCATTTCAAGGGCATATCCTCTTTAGCATAAGGCAACATGACCTCTTCAAGTATTTTGACATATCCAAACTGATCTATGATACCTGGTATGCGATATATAGGCCCAACACCATAGTAGGAGAAACATGCCCATATCATGATGCTTGCACCACAATGCTTCACTGTGTTCACTGTGAACTGTGGCTTGAATTCAGAGTTTGGGGGTCGTCTCACAAACTGTCTGCGGCCCTTGGACCCAAAAAGAACAATTTTACTCTCATCAGTCCACAAAATATTCCTCAGTTTCTCTTTAGGCCAATTGATGTTTTCCGTTTTCTTCCATGCGTCTCTGGTTTTGTGTCCATTTTAAAGCACTGGAGAGCATTGTAGATGAACAGCCAATAATTTTTTTGCACCTGCGTGTACGTTTTCTCCTCTCCAATAAACTTTTTAATCAAACTACGCTGTTCTTCTGAACAATGTCTTGAACGTCCCATTTTCCTCAGGCTTTCAAAGAGAAAAGCATGTTCAACAGGTGCTGGCTTTATCCTTAAATAGGGGACACCTGATTCACACCTGTTTGTTCCACAAAATTGACAAACTCACTGACTGAATGCCACACTACTATTATTGTGAACACCCCCTTTTCGACTTTTTTTTTTTTTTTTTTTTTTTTTACTAATAGCCCAATTTCATAGCCTTAAGAGTGTGCATATCATGAATGCTTGGTCTTGTTGGATTTGTGAGAATCTACTGGTACCTTGTTTCCCATGTAACAATAAGAAATATACTCAAAACCTGGATTAATCTTTTTAGTCACATAGCACTACTATTATTCTGAACACTACTGTACCTTTCAGCATTGTTGGTGCCATCACAGATGTGTAAGTTGTTCATGCCATAGACACTAACACACCACCATACCATCACAGATGCTGGCTTTTGAACTTTGCGCTGGTAACAGTCTGGATGGTCTTTTTCTTCTATTGTCCGGAGGACACAACGTCCATGATTTCCAAAAACAATTTGAAATGTGGACTCATCAGACCACAACACACTTTTCCACTTTGCATCTGTCCATTTCAAATGAGTTCAGGCACAGAGAAGGTGGCGGCGTTTCTGGTTGTTGTTGATGTATGGCTTTCGCTTTGCATGGCAGAGGTGTAACTTGCACTTGTAGATGTAGCGATGAACTGTGTTAACTGACAATGGTTTTGTGAAGTGTTTCTGAGCGCACGTGGTAAGATCCTTTACACAATGATGTTGGTTTTTAACCCTCTGTATACGACGGCTAAGACCAAGCTTTACTAAATTATAAATAACTTTGGAATGATATGAGATAGAAACTTACTTTTTTTTTTTTTGCTGAAAAGTTAACTCCGCGGACTTTCGAGCCAGCCATCGACCATCTTTGTACTCATAGAAGCTGTGTGATGACTCACGCAATGTGAGTGTCCAATCAAAATCCAATCGTAGGGCAGATTTACCTCACATGAAAAGCCAAAGATCGTTTTCAGGAGTGATATGTTACTAGCTGGCCCGTTTGAATAGCCCCCTGGGTGCTCCAATGAGTACATACTATTAGTACATACTCAGTGTGCCCTGCGCCATTACTCACAGCGATCAGTGAAAGGAGGAGCAGACAGAGAGCCTCTGATGACAATCTCACATGCTCAAATAAATAGTAAATAGTGTGTAACTATCAGGATTGCTCCACTACTTTGCATGTGAATGTTACTGGATAACTGTTGCTTTCTCTGCGTAAAGCACTGTTTACCATATCAATGGACAACAAAACGCATAGACCATTTTGTATATATTGTTCAAAATGTGCATTTGTGTTTATTGTTTGAACCTTTTTGTTGTGCAGTCTTTCACACAAGACCTCAAATTACCTTTATAAAGTGTCAAAACAGTTGTTTATTATAGTTTGCTGTGTGGTTTGAATAAATACGTGTGGAAAATTATTTTTCGCTTTATTGTTTCCTTGCCTATTTTTGATTGCAAACCTTCATTACACTTATAAAACACAACAAAAACATATATATTCTGAAAGTACAGGTTGTCCTGATAAAAAAGAGACATAACACTTGATTGTGAGATGCAGGGAGAGCTGTTAACAGCAATAATAAAACAATTATGCCAGGCAAGTGAACTGGCCAAAAAATGCCCTCGGACCCCAGAGGGTTAATGCAGTGCTGCCTGAGCACTCGAAGGTCACAGGCATTCAATGCTGGTTTTCAGCCTTGCCGCTTACGTGTAGAAAGTTCTCCAGATTCTCTGAATCTTCTGATTATATTATGGACTGTAGGTGATGGTATCCATAAATTCCTTGCAATTGAACGTTGAGAAACATTGTTCTTTAACTGTTGGACTGTTAACTGTTGGAAGGGAGTTTTTCCTTCCCACTGTAGCCAAGTGCTTGCTCACAGGGGGTCGTTTTGACCGTTGGGGTTTTACATAATTATTGTATGGCCTTGCCTTACAATATAAAGCACCTTGGGGCAACTGTTTGTTGTGATTTGGCGCTATATAAAAAAATTGATTGATTGATTGATTGATTGATTGGACGATTTTTTCATGCAGTTGTTCACAAAGTGGATATGAATATAGGTTGAAGAGGACTGGCAAATCATTGTATTCTGTTTTTATTTACATTTTACACAACATCCCAATTTCACTGGAATTGGGGTTGTAGTTAATGCATTCATATATTGTGCTTTATGTTCAGTTCTGGTTCAGTGTGGTTAAAGTATTTTTACGGCGTGGCGGAAATTTTCTGTGTTACTGTACTTGTCATACTTCTTTTATTCATTCCTTCATTTTCTAAGCCCACTTATTCCAATTAAGTGTCACAGGGGAGCTGGAGTCTATCCCAGCAGTCATTGGTTGAGACGCAGGGAACACCTTGGACAGGACACCAGTCCATTGCAGGGCCGACACATAGAGAAAGACATTCACACCTATGGTCAATTTAAAGTGTCCATTTCACAGAAACTGCATGTCTTTGGAAGTGGGAGGACGCTGGTACACCCAGAGGGAACCCACACGAACACAGGGAGAATATGCAAACTCTACACAGAAAGGACCAGGTGGGAAGTGATCCACAACCTTCCCTTGCTATGAGACAATAGTGCAAACCACTAAGCCACTGTGCCGCACCATACATCTTTTATGTTTCATGTTTTAATGTCTGCTGTAAATCAAGTTTCCTATGGGATGGTAATAAAGTTGATAACTAGGGCTTCAAAGCAAACTGATTAACTGATTATTAAATTAACTGCCAACTATTCTGATCACAAATGAATTGTTTTACGTTCCAAATTAAGTTCCAAATTCTCTGATTTCAGCTTCTTAAATGTGAACATTTTCTAGTTTATTTACTCCTCACTGTTAGTAAAATGAATATGTTTGGGCTGTGGACAAAACAAAACATTTGACGATGCGAACTTGGGCTTTGGGAAACACAGATTTACATTTTTCTCCATTTTCTGAAATGTTGTGTATCAGACAACTAATTAATTGATTAATCCAGAAAATAATCAATAGATGAACTGATAAAAATAATGACTAGTTGGAACACTTTAAAATGCCATAGTTTCATTTTCTGTTATTTTTGTCAGGGTTTGGACTTCGTATATGGTGTTATGGTTTTGATATTTTTGTTTGACTATTTACTTTGGTTGTGAGTTCTCTTGCTGGTCTTTTTATGCTTTGGGTATTCTGTCTCTATCGCTCTTGTCTGTATTGCTTGGTGGTGGGCATTTCTCTCTGTCTGGCCACACCTTTGTTCTGGTGTTTTCTCTCACACCTGTTCCTAATCTGTAGCTCATCACCTGGGTGTATATAAGCTTCACCTGGTTCACTATTTCCTCACCAGATCGATACGCATTGTGCTTTCACTTCCAGCTCTGATCCTGTGTTTTTCTTGTCCTGCTTGACTCATTGTGTTTTTCTCCCACATTGTTTTTTTGACCACGCCAACTGCCTGATGTTTTTTTGTACTGTTGCTGTTTTTGGACTGCCTACTCGTGTACCGAATCCAGCTGACGTCCCAAGTAAACTGTCTTAAACTTCAGAGCTGTGAGTTTGAGTCTTGCATTTGTGTCCTGCCATTCCTGACCACCAAGCCTGTAAATTTTGTGTCTCAGGAAGAGATAATGCTTTTCTTTCTCATCACCCCCAATGCATTTTTAAATTATGGCACTTAATATCCTTTATGTTTTATTTTAATTTTTAAAATACCATATTTTCCAGAGTTGCAGTCACTTTTTTATTTTTTACTAGTGTGGGAAGTCCTGTGACCTACGTATACTCTGGTGACTTGTATACTGAAATATCACACATTTTTTATTAATAAAATTGTCATAACGAATATGTATATAAGGCTCTTCCAGGAATTAAAACATTTAACAAAATAAATTCTAATAAATGTATTAATGTTAATAATAAAAATAATAATAATAATGTACAAAAATCCCAAATAATACAGAAAGAGGTGCGTTTTTTTTCTCTTCAAGAGGAATTTTTTAACAGCTGAAACATATACTCAGGTGTGATTTATAATCCGGTGTGATTTATACTCTAGAAAATATGGTACTTTATCTTTTTAACAAAATAACACAAGGTTGAAAGCTATTGGTAGACTTTATCATTATGATTTATGAGAAAGTTAATCAAAGGATTAATTAACTAAGAAAATAAATACATGAATTGAAATAAATAATTGTTAGATTAACTGAAAAAAAGACCAGATTAATCAGTTACAAAAATAACCATTACTTTCAACAATAAACATAAAACCTAAGGTATAACATGAACAACAGGATATCCACCAGTTTGACAATTATTTAAAGATGTCAAGAGCATTCTTTTGTAGATGAGCAACACGATTCCAAATATACACGTTATTTCTGATGTTTCACAATGACTTAATGGGCAGATGGATAGATCAATGTGCTTTTTAATGTCCCCAGTGTAAGAGCAAATAGTTGTAATTACCACATCAATACAACTACATGCCCAGTTTCTTTTTATAAAATCAAAACACAAACTAGAAAGCACCAGATACCACAGTGCAGTGGGAAAAGATGTTCTGATGTCAATATAAGAAATTTTTCAAATGTAAAAAAATTATACAGCTCAGCTGCAAATATAACATTCAAGTATTATTAAACATCAAAAGTCTTCAAGTAATCTACTGGCAAGATTAACTTGTCCTTCCACCTAGCAACAGGCATAACTAAACGCACCAGGCACAACTAAACAAAAACACCTGCAATGCAAAAAAAGACACACATTTAATATCAGAATCAACGGCTATTTCATGGCAAAAAGGCAGTACAGAGGGAAATGATGAAATCAAACAAATAAATAAGGAATTACATAAAAAAAAAAACCCCCAACTAAATATGATTCTTCAGATCATCACTTGATAAAACGTCCAAAACATTCTGTGGTGGCACATTATTAAAAACACTTTATAAAGTACAGGGAGACAGAATAAAAGGTGCTTAATCAGCAAGGACATTTTACAGAAATGGTATGATGGGGTTCTTGCCCATTTAAACCCTGCAGATGACAGATACCACAAAGTTGTGTTCAAAATAATAGCAGTGCATTTTAAAAAGTGAGTAAAGCTCAAAATGCTTAAAATAGCTTTTATTCCCGAACACGCAAATGCAACTGGAGAACTACACATTCTATTCCAAATCAAATCATGAAGAAAAATTTAGCTAATTTGTTATTACTTTATAGAAAGTGCAGAAAAAAGAACATTAGGCTGTTGAAAAAAATAGCACTGTCAACATTTATCTTTCTGTTATTCTTACAGGTGGCCCTTACTTAAGGAGGAAGGCAGCAAATGTTGTACATGCTGGTTGCCGTTCATTTCTCTACAAAAACTGAGTAAAATGGGTGATTCCAGGAGTTGTTCAGAACAACAGCGTAATTTCATTAAAAGTTGATTGCAGAGTGGAAAACATACAGTGAGGAAAATAAGTATTTGAACACCCTGTGATTTTGCAAGTTCTCCCACTTAGAAATCATGGAGGGATCTGAAATTTTCATCTTAGGTGCATGTCCACTGTAAGAGACATAATCTAAAAAAAAAAATAAAAAAAATCAAGAAATCACAATGTATGATTTTTAATAATTTATTTGTATGTTACTGCTGCAAATAAGTATTGAGCACCTGTGAAAATCAATGTTAATATTTGGTACAGTAGCCTTTGTTTGCAATTACAGAGGTCAAACGTTTCCTGTAGTTTTTCACCAGGTTTGCACACTGTAGTAGGGATTCTGGTCCACTCCTCCATACAGATCTTCTCCAAATCTTTCAGGTTTGGAGTTTCGGCTCCCTCCAAAGATTTTCTATTGAGTTCAGGTCTGGAGACTGGCCAGGCCACTCCAGGACCTTGAAATGCTTCTTACAGAGCACTTTCTTAGTTGCCCTGGCTGTGTGTTTGGGGTCATTGTCATGCTGGAAGACCCAGCCATGACCCATCTTCAATGCTCTTACTGAGGGAAGGAGGTTGTTTGCCAAAATCTCGCAATACATGACACCATCCATCCATCCTCCCTTCGATACGGTGCAGTCGTCCTGTCCCCTTTGCAGAAGAGCACCCCAGAGTATGATGTTTCCACCCCCATGCTTCACGGTTGGGATGGTTTTCTTGGGGTTGTTCTCATCCTCTAAACATGGTAAGTGGAGTTGATCCTCCTCTGGATCATCCAGATGGTCACTGGTGAACTTCAAACAGGTCTGGACATGTGCTGGCTTGAGCAGGGGAACCTTGCTGCCCTGCAGGATTTTAAACCATTACAGCATCATGTGTTACTAATGTAATCTTTGTGACTGTGGTCCCAGCTCTCTTCAGGTCATTGACCAGGTCCTCCTGTGTAGTTCTGTGCTTTCTCAGAATCATCCTTACCCCACAAAGTGAGATCTTTCATGGAATCCCAGACCGAGGGAGATTGACAGTCATCTTGTGTTTCTTCCACTTTCTAATAAATAATCAGAACAGTTATTGTCTTCTACCAAGCTGCTTGCCTGTTGTCCTGTAGTCCATCCCAGTCTTGTGCAGGTCTACAGTTTTGTCCCTGGTGTCCTTAGACAGCTCTTTGGTCTTGGCTATGGTGGACAGGTTGGAGTGTGATTGATTGAGTGTGTGAACAGGTGTCTTTTATACAGGTAACAAGTTCAAACAGGTGCAATTAATACAAGTAAAGAGTGCAGAATAAGAGGGCTTCTTAAAGAAAAATTAATAGGTCTGTGTGAGCCAGAATTCTTACTAGTTGGTTGGGGATCAAATACTTATTTGCAGCATTAACATACAAATAAATTACTAAAAAAATCATACATTGTGATTTCCAGATTTTTTTTTTTTTCAGATTATGTCTCTCACAGTGGACATGCACCTAAGATGAAAATTTCAGACCCCTCCATGATTTCTAAGTGGGAGAACTTGCAAAATCGCAGGGTGTTCAAATACTTATTTTCCTCACTGTAGAAGTACAGAAAATGATAGGCTGCTCAGCTAAAATGATCTCAAATGCGTTAAAATGGCAACAAAAACCAGAAAGATGTGGAAGAAAATGGAAGAAAATAGGAAACCACCATTCAAATGGATCAAACAATAGCCAGAATGGCAAAAACCCAGCTAGCAATCATCTTAAGGGTGATCAAAGAAGGTCTAAAGTTATCTGGCAGTACTGTAACAATTAGAAGACACCTATGTGAAACCAAGCTATGGACAAGACGACCCCACAAAGTCCCACTGTTGAAAAAAAACAACGTGTGGAAGAGGTTGGAATTTGCCAAAGAACACATTGACTGGCCTAAAGAGAAACGGTGCAACATTTGTAGACTGATGAAAGCAAGATTGTTCTTTTTGGGTCTAGGGGCTGCAGACAGTGTACTAGAGTCAATAAACAAGGGCCAAGATTAAATTTCTTAACTAATGGTTTAATCACTGTAGATTTGAAACATTTAGGAGCAGTGTGCCACAGGTCCTTAAAGGACATGTCGCACCGAAATCATAATATAGATTTAGGCCGTTAGTGACCATGCGATGATCCACCAGGATTACGTTGTGCACTTTTCAATTTTCAATTTATTTTCATTTATATAGCGCCAAATCACAATAGAGTTGCCTCAAAGCGCTTCACACAGGTAAGGTATAACCTTACCAACCCCCAGAGCAACAGTGGTAAGGAAAAACTCCCTCTGAGGAAGAAATCTCAAGCAGACCAGACTCAAAGGGATGACCCTCTGCTTGGGCCATGCTACAAAACACAACTTACAGAACAATTCACAGAACAATTCATGGACGAATATACAAGAAATGCTATTGGCGCACAGGACAGGAGGATCGCCAACACGAACACAACTCCCATCTCTGGATGGAGCTGCACCTTAAACAGAGAGAAAAAACAGAATCAGGCATCAGAAAGACAAAAAATACTGTATAATTTGTCAGCATTAAACAACAAGAAAAACAGAGAAATACTAAGGTGATCGCCGGCCACTAGCCCTAAACTTCACTAAAAGACACAGAATTTAGGTAAAGTTGAGGCCGCGGCCCACTCCAATTACTAATAAAATGAATTAAAAGATTAAAAAGTGTAAAACAAAACTGTACCAGTATGCTAGCCATATGAAAGGGAAAATAAGTACGTCTTAAGTCTGGACTTGAAAGTCTCCACAGAATCTGACTGTTTTATTGACGCAGGGAGATCATTCCACAGAACAGGGGCACGATAAGAGAAAGCTCTGTGACCCGCAGACTTCTTATTCACTTTAGGGACACAAAGTAGTCCTGCACCCTGAGAACGTAAAGCCCGGGCCGGTACGTAAGGTTTAATTAGGTCAGCTAGGTAGGGAGGTGCCAGTCCATGAATAATTTTATAGGTTAGTAGCAGAACCTTAAAATCTGATCTCACTGGGACAGGAAGCCAGTGAAGAGATGCCAAAATGGGTGTAATGTGGTCGAACTTTCTGCTTCGTGTCAAAAGTCTGGCTGCAGCATTTTGAACCAATTGGACACCCCTAATGCTAGACTGCAGTAAACCAGAAAATAGAACATTGCAGTAGTCCAATCTAGAAGAGATAAAAGCATGGATCAGGGTCTCAGCATCAGCCATCGACAGGATGGGACGAATCTTCGCTATATTTCGCAGGTGGAAGAAAGCAGTCCTAGTAATATTTCTAATGTGGAGGCCAAAGGACAACGAAAGATCAAAAATTACCCCAAGGTTCCTAACTATGTCAGTGTGATGTATAACACACGAGCCGAGGCTGAGCGTTAACTGGTCAAATTGATGCCGATGTCTCACTGGACCAAGAACCATCATTTCAGTCTTATCAGAATTTAAAAGTAGGAAGTTTCTAGACACAATTTAATGAACAGATGAACAGATGAAAATGAACAGATTCAGGCCAAAATTGTGTTGCAGAAAGTAGAATTCTCACAGACACAAGCCCAGAATTATGGAACACTGAGAATGTTTAACATAACATGTAACATTTTTCCAAAGCATACAGCTCGAATATCTGATGAGGTTGTATACTCTAAAAAAATGAATCACTGTCTCAACTTAACTAGAGAAGTCTTGTGGCACTAACTCAGTTGAAAGTTGAAATAACTAAGTTGAAATAACTAACAAAATCTATGCAAATTGTTACATTAATTTTTCTTGTTGAGACAGCAGTTCCTTTTTTACAGTGTAGCTAAATGCTGCTGTGCATTGATACATGTCCATGGGATGACCTCTCACCACATTACCAATGACCACCCTTATGATTAGAGCTAAGTGTGAATCCTACTGTCAAAAAATTACTCAGCATTCTATCACAACTGTTGATACGTTGGACCCTATCATGATAATCATGGGCCCAAAGTAAAAGTGTATCTGGGGTGTGCCCAACTCCACAGGTTGCAACAGGGTTGTAGTCAATCACTTAATATAGGCATGTTTTGGACAGTCATTCCCATTAAGACAAGTGTCCCGGTGTTGCAGACCGAACGGTCAGCCCCTAAAAATTGGTCCGGCTTTTGCATCTGCGCATGCATCGTTTCGGACCACAGCAGCAAATCTGAGACGGAGTCTCTTCACCCAAAGCAATCAAATGGATTAATGGGATTATTGACCATCATATGATAAAGGTAAAATCTCTTAAACCATTCTAAAGTCAGTTTTAAGCAGAAACGAGGTCATTTTAAGCAGAAATAAGGCGAAAATCCGCGACCCTTTGAAATGTCCGACGCAAAGTGAACGCATCAGCTAGTAGCTCGTTTAGCCACAGCGCTCTGATCACATCCTCCATGTTTTCTGATGAAATAATGCTTAATTTATGTGGAAATGATTGTTGTACAAAAGCTTCAGATATTTGTCACTGAGACAGACGATGACTGGAGTGCAGTTTGAAGCAGAAACAAGGTGTTAATCCGTGAACTGCATCATCAGGGGAGACCGATTTTTAGGGGGACCGTTTGGTCTGCGACACCAACATCTGGTGCATTGTCATTTCAACCGGGGGCTCAGAAATGCGAGGTATTTTCGAAAGGAACCCGATCTGTACACAAAGTGTCAGAGCACTTAATGGATTGTATATGGGAGCAGATGCCAACCACCGTACGTCCCTGAGGTGAAGTATTTGAGAAGCTCCTTCCACAACACCTGCTACTGGTCCTCCTCTGACCACCTGATCACCATACCACACACACCACACTCGGTGCAGACAAGCCACCCCTCTCCCCCCAATCCCTATTGTACCTGGGCCCTGTGCCCAGCTCTCTCTTCTGCCAGGCAACCAGGAGGAAGAACATATGTTACAAATGAGAGTTCCTGAAGTTTTATATTTTCCATTAATTTTTCCTTTTATTTCATCGTTTCATCCTGCCCAGAGGCACACAAATGAACAACAAATCCACTTGCTACTTACACGACGTCGTGGGTAGTGGCATTGAAAAATGGAACTGTCAGCTGCACTCTAGCAGTGAGACGTGCACTGCACTGCCATGCACTGGGTGGAAGATAGGATCCTTTTTCTGTGATAATTCTAAGCGTGCAATGTGTTTTAAGACTTGGATGCAAAGATTTAAAATTTGAATTAGTCAAAGTTATTTACAGAAACAATGCATCTTGCTTCCATGTTCTCTCTCTCACATCCCAAAATTCTATGATCTTTAATCCAGGAACGCTGTCTGATTCATACCAAAGAAAATCATTAGGGAATACAAGCACAACCAGTGTGCATACAAGGGCATAATTAAATCAAACATTGTCCTTTTCTTCTACCAAAAGCTCTTTAATGAGCAGCAGCACTAACATCCCAGGAACATAATTGTTGGGGAAGTGTCGTGACACGGACCCACAACAGGGGGCGTTAATGAAGGGACAATGGAATAGCCAAAAAGTAACAATTTAATGTTGTGAAGGTGCACAACGTGATACAGACAGATACAAATATGTGTTATATCAATCCAACAAAAGGTGACATGTGGCAGGCTCGAAGATAGGAGACGTCCGGTGAGAGAGAAGCCGGAACCCACATAAGCCTCACCACCAACGGACCTGAAGAACACTGGAGCCGCCAAGCCCTGCGCCCCAGGTGGCCTCTGTCTTCAGCAGTCAGACCCGGTACTGCTGGCAGAAAACAGAAACAGTTCTGGATGAGTGTGAGTCCGCACACTCAGTAATCCCACAGTCTGTGTTCAGTTACGGAGGGAGAACCTCCACCTCCAATCACACACTCGTGCAGCTCCTGTCTAACCACTTATCTGGTTGGGGTGTGAAGCGAAGCCGTCGCTGATCACACCAAACGCCAATCCCACAGATAAGGCAAGCACCACAGGAAAACGGCTGCAAAAGAAGTTCAGACTATTACTCAATGTTTTGTTCAGCAGAGAAAAATTACCTGTATGGTAGACGATTTCTCGGCGAGGAGGTGGAGTTGCAGTCCGGTCTTTATAGTGGTGGTGGTGATGGGTGACAGCTGGTGTTGAGTGATGACAGCTGTCACCTCCAGCGGCTCTGACGCCCTCTTGTGCTTGGAGCCCGCACTCCAAGCAGGGCGCCATCTGGTGGTGGTGGGCCAGCAGTACCTCCTCTTCAGCGGCCCACACAACAATAATCTTGATAAATCTGTTGTTACATCCATTAGTAATCAGCCAGATAAGTACAGCTCTATAATCCTCTTTGCACTTAAATGTGTTGCTTCCATTGAAATGTACAAACAGGAAAAAGAAATTTAAAGCTATACGAGTACAACCACACGGGATTAATGGCACCGCTTCAGGTTTTAGCCTTCACATGGTACTGCCCTAGAGATTCAACAGAGAAATTGTGTATAATTAAATCCTATAAATCATGTTTAATAGTTTTTTCCTATTTCTTCATAATAAATTAATAAAGTATGAATCACAAAGGTGTTTTGACAGGTTTGTTATATTGTTACCTAAAATGTGCTTCCAAAAGTTAACATAGAGACCTGCTGTTAGGCACACTGAGATAAAATTGTCTTTTTCCTGATTCTCTCCCCTCAGCCCCAACCAGTCCCAGAAGACTGCCCCTCCCTGAGCCTGGTTCTGCTGGAGGTTTCTTCCTGTTAAAAGGGAGTTTTTCCTTCCCACTGTCGCCAAGTGCTTGCTCATAGGGGGTCATTTTGACCGTTGAGGTTTTTCTGTAATTATTGTATGGCTTTTGCCTTACAATATAAAGCACCTTGGGGCAAATGTTTGTTGTGATTTGGCGCTATATAAATAAAATTGATTTGATTTGACTTTAATCCAACATAATCCAGTATCCTTTATATTTTTAATATTAAATTTTTAATATTGAAAATTTTGCGCAAAACTCCACTCAAATGTTACCAGCTCATTCTCTACCCAGGGTGTCCCTACCTTATATGTTGTAGGTATAACATGTCCATTATGTAGAGTTACTGAGCTGTCATGGAGGGAAATTTTTTTTTGACTGAAACTTTTTTGGCATTGGACATGAGTGCCTGAGGCACAAAGTCCTCTAGAGGGGTCCGGGGGCATGAAAAGTGTGCATTTATTGCATTCTGGCAGATTCTTTGCACACAATTCTTACTTAGAAAAATCAGTGTTCTCATTTATATCTGAACAAGATACAACCCTTGAAAGTGATTTTTTTTAAAGTAAAAAGTATATCTTTGACTGCAAGAAAGTGGTATTCAGTGATACTTATTTTTTATGGTACCACTATAACCCAATATATCATACTATAATAAGACATCCAAATAATCTGTTTAAGCAATTTTATATGATTTCATTTCATTTCATTTATATACCGCCAAATCAGAACAAAGTTGCCTCAAGGTGATACACCAGTGGCGGATGCTGGTCTTTCAAGGAGGGGAAGCTCAATTTCGGCCTACATCATAAAACGTGTCGGTTTATTTATACGTAAATTCTACCCTCCGTTCCTTTTCAAGAAAATGATCTGTGACCCTGTCGTACCAACAAGGCGTCTTTTCCAGGGACTTGACTAGTGTCCTCTCAATGGCCAGCAGAGCTAGGCTGCTTAAACGACCTTGGCCCATGGTGTTGCGGGTGTAAAACTTGAGCCGCTTTAAACAGGAGAAGCTCCTCTCTACACCTGCAGATGTAGCTCAAATCGTTGCCACTAATGACAATAGTTTGTACACCTGAGGCATTGCACTGTCCACGTCCATGTCTTTCAGAAACAGCAAGAAATCACATAGCTTTCCCCTGTTGCCCTGCAAGTCCTGATTTGAATATAGGACTTGAAGTTCAGACTTCAGTCTCCCTGAATCAAAGAACTGGCCAAAACTTTTCAGGACACTCTGAAATGCCTCCTCTGGAAACACTTGTCTCATCTCATCAAATTTCCCTGGATTGACCACTTCCAAGAAGCGTAGACTTTCCAAATTTGCAAAACGCCGAGGTAGCTGCTCTGTGAGATTGTCTAGGATGGCCATGTACAGATATCTGTAGCGCTCCTTGGGATCCTGTAGTTGTGACAGACGGCGTTTTCTCATGGGCTCAGTTTGTGGGTCTGATGTGAGATCTGCTGCTTTGGCATAAACGGCTTGGAAAGCCCCCTCTGACCTCTTCTCTTTGACAAAAGCAAGAAGAGACTCAATTCTTTTCTTGCTGTACAGAACATCCATAGCTCTCTGCTGGACAATGTCAAACACCACATCAGTCTCAGAGAAGATTTGTTCATATGTGTACAACATGAACACAAACTCAAAATCCTCCAGTTTCATCAGAAGGCCTTTGGTACAGTCTAATGTGTCATCATCCATGGACTTATCTGCAATGATTGTCTCAAAGGTTTGCAGGAGGGCATCATAATTGTTTGCCACAGTGCTCACTATCAGTGATGTGAAATTCCATCGAGTAGGAGCATTTCTGGGCAACCTTGAGCAGCCTGCAGACTCAAGAAAAGACATCCTCTTTGTGGATTTTGAGAAAAATGTGGCAAACCCAGAGAGTGATGCAAAAAATATTCTGCACTCAGGTAAGCATTTAGCCCCTGAGACAGAACCAGATTCAGTCTGTGTGCAGTGCAATGCACAAACATTGCACTGGGGGCTATTGCTTTAACTTTGGCCTGCAAACCATTGAGAGCTGAAGCCATGACAGCAGCCCCATCATAGGTTTGCGCCACAAGTTTCTCCCTGAAATTGTAGCCCTGCATGTTCTCATTCAAGACTTCAAAAACAGACTGAGCATCTCTTCCCCCAGAAACATCAAAAAATCCAATCCACATAGCGAACAATGACAGAGTTGAGCATGGCAAGCTATATCAGTTGTTTCATCCCTCTGCTATGCAAAAAAGGGAGCAGCCTGGATTTCATCCTTGATCTCATCAGAAACAGTGGCTGAAAGAGCAGAGATCAAGTAATTTTGGATTGCATGGGACATACCAGAAAACACAGCTGATGACTGGAATTGTGTGGCCAGGACAGTCATATTTAGCTAATGTTTCATTAAACTCCCTGTAATTCCCCAACACTCTCATCATGCCCCCTAAATGACAGCTCCTGACGGCCAAGCAAGGAAGTCACAACAATAAGGCGGTTTAGGAAAGCTGTTTTGACTGCTTCATTATGTTTTGCCACTTGAATGCGAGCGCCTTCATTGATTGCATGCTCAACCCTGACTCTGCCCAGGCAACTTAACCTTGCACATGCACTCACATGTTCATTGCTTTTTTCATGCCTTTTGTATGCCCTGTCAAAGTTGGACAGATCCCCAAAACCCACTTTTGACCAGACAACACATCCCTGAGATGGTTTCATCAAGAGGCATGGCCAACAGTACATTTTATTTGTTACAGCACTTCCAGTCAGCCAGCTCACTTTGTCATACCAGGACAGCTGAAAAGACCTGTTACTTTTCCCTACCTTTTGCACCAAATTAATCTGAGGAGTTGATCTGCCCTGCTGTTTAACTCTAAGTTTTTATTCGTAAGGAAAACTATCAAATGGCTTTGCCAAAATCTGGTCCACATCATTCAAACTATCTGCCATTATGTGCAGCTTGCTACCTAGCTAGCTCGCTCGCTAGCTGGGACTGGCGCGAGGCTAGTGTGAAGTGTGTCCGCCTGTGAGTGCTTTGTGACGGTGGAGGAGCTCAGCAGCACCCGCTGCTCGGTAGGGACAGAAACTGCGATAGAAGTCAGAAAGAGTGATAAAAGTCAGTCTCCAAACACAAGCAGCTACAAAAAACCCCCGCCAGAAATAGAAGCTCGATTTGTCGCTAGTTGTTTTTAACAAAGAAAATGCCGCTAAGAGGATTAGGAAAGTCTCCGGTTCAACTCAGAACAGAATGAAAATTAAAAAAATGCTCCCACGGATGTTTACACCAAAAGATCGCTGATTCGCTCATTTCGCTGTCAATCAAAAAGGGATTCAGCCTCAGACAGACCATCCAATCATCATGCAGAAGCTGAGCGTCCGGGCCAGCCAAGGCTAGCCAACTGACCCATAGACCCCAAGAGACGCTGAGCGTCCGATGGGCGGGACAAAGCCCAGCATTTATCCAATGACTCGTCTCGTTTCGCTGCACTCTTTGCTGCGCTATTGAACTCTGTGGACGCTCAGCGTCCACACTGTTTAAAGCACTGTGAAGCTGCGGGAATGAGTGAGAGGAAAGCTGCGTCGTTACCAGTGATAAGAAACTGATTCTGAACAAAAGTTGAGGGCATTGTAGCGCATATTTAGTCAATGACGTACACACAACAGTATATATTTGATCACTTATTTTTTGACATTTTAGGGGAAGCTGAGCTTCCCGTGCAGTTTTAGAGCAATCGCCTCTGTGCTACACATAAGTAAGGTTTAACTTTACCAACCCCTAGAGCAAGCACACAGGTGAAAGTGGTAAGGAAAAACTCCCTCTGATGATTTGAGGAAGAAACTTCAAGCAGACCAGACTCAAAATGGTGACCCTCTGCTTGGGCCATTCTACTGATACAATTGACAAAACAAATATACGTGAAATTTTGGGAGTCCATGCTGGTGCACAGGATGGGAGGGTTGCAGAAGAAGACACCACTCGCATCTCTGGATGGAGCCGCACCTCAAACAGAGAGAAAAAAACAGAATCAGGCATCAGAAAGACAACAAATACAGTATAATTTGTCAGCAATAAGCAACAACAACAACAACAAAAAAAACCTGAAGAAATAATAAGGTGCTCACCGGCCACTAGCCCCAAGCTTAACTAAAAGCCCCAGACTTTAGATAAAGTTGAGGCCGCGGCCAACTCTCTTTACAACCCCAATTCCAATGAAGTTGGGACATTGTGTGAACTGTAAATAAAAACAGAATACATTGATTTGCAAATCCTCTTCAACCTATATTCAATTGAATACACCACAAAGACAAGATATTTAATGTTCAAACTGATAAACTTTATTGTTTTTGTGCAAATATTTGCTAATTTTGAAACGGATGCCAGCAACACGTTTCAAAAAAGCTGGTACGGGGCAACAAAAAAGTGGGAAAGTTGATGAATGCTCAAAGAACACCTGTTGGAACATTCCACGGGTGAAAAGCTTAATTGTAAACAGGTGAGTGTCATGATTGGGTATAAAAGGAGCATCCCCAAAAGGCTCAGCCGTTCACAAGCAAAGATGGGGTGAGGATCACCACTTTGTGAACAACTGCGTGAAAAAATAGTCCAACAGTTTAAGAACAATGTTTTTCAACGTTCAATTGCAAAGAATTTAGGGATTCCATCATCTACAGTCCATAATATAATCAGAAGATTCAGAGAATCTGGAGAACTTTCTACACGTAAGTGGCAAGGCTGAAAACCAACACTGAATGCCCGTGACCTTCCATCCCTCAGCCGGCACTGCATTAAAAACTGACATCATTGTGTAAAGGATCTTACCGTGTGGGTTCAGGAACACTTCAGAAAACCATTGTCAGTTAACACCTGATGAGGGCCTGATGAGTCTACATTTCAAATTGTTTTTGGAAATCATGGACATCGTGTCCTCCGGACAATAAAGGAAAAAGACCATCCAGATTGTTACCAGTGCAAAGTTCAAAAGCCAGCATCTGTGATGGTATGGGGGTGTGTTAGTGCCCATGGCATGGGCAACTTACACATCTGTGATGGCACCATCAATGCTGAAAGGTACATCCAGGTTTTGGAACAACACATGCTGCCATCCAAGTAACGTCTTTTTCAGGGACGTCTCTGCCTATTTCAGCAAGACAATGCCAAGCCACATTTTGCACATGTTACAATAGCGTGGCTTCGTAGTAAAAGAGTGCGGGTACTAGACTGGCCTGTCTGCAGTCCAGACCTGTTGCCTATTGAAAATGTGTGGCGCATTATAAAGCGCAAAGTATGACAATGGAGACCCCGGACTGTTGAACAACTGAAGTCATACATCAAGCAAGAATGGGAAACAATTTCACCTTCAAAGCTTCAACAATTAGTGTTCTCAATTGCCAAATGCTTATTGAGTGTTGTTAGAAGGAAAGGTGATGTAACACAGTGGGAAACATACCACTGTCCCAGCTTTTTTGAAACATGTTGCAGGCATCGATTTCAAAATGAGCAATTTGTACAAAAACCATAAAGTTTATCAGTTTGAACATTAAATATCTTGTCTTTGTGGTGTATTCAATTGAATATAGGTTGAAGAGGATTTGCAAATCATTGTATTCTGTTATTATTTACATTTTCCACAACGTCCTAACTTCATTGGAATTGGGGCTGTAAATGACTGTTCAAAAAAAGGAAAGGTTACAACCATGAAAGCAAAAATATATGTCAGAAACAAGTGATGGAAATGATTTTTTAAAACTGCAAACAAGAAAAAACAGAAAAGTACAAAATTATGGTGATTTTATATACAGGGTGAGCCAATAAAATGTTACCACTTTTTGATCATACACAAGTTTTTGAAATGAGAACTTATTCGAAAATTTTATTTATAGACTTGTAACAGAAGCATCAAATTAACATTTGACACCAAAGGTTTCCCACTTTGTCTCTTGTTTTCCACACAGTTCAATAATTGATGACATGTTTAATCCACACTCCTCTTCTTTGGATTACAGTTGCAACATGCACATTGAAATTTGTGATGACATTGCCACACATCTCAAGAGGGATTCTCCAAATTTATTTTCCATTTTTAGGAACTGATATTCCTGAAAATGAAAAAGACATCTTTGTTATTTTGGAAATTGTACAAATTAAAAAGGTGGTAACATGTTATTGGCCCACCCTGTGTGTGTGTGTGTGTGTGTATATATATATATATATATATACACACACACACACACACACACACACACACACACCTCAAAAAACTAGAACATCATAAAAGATTCAAAATATTTCAATTTCAACATTTTTCACCAGGTATTTCAAAAATAGAAAATTTTTATATACTGTAGACTCACTACATATAAACTAAAATGTTTGAAACATTTCTTAATTGAAATTTTGATAATTATGGCTTACAGTCTCAAAAAATAAAAATAAAATTATATCTCAGAATTTTAGAATATTTCAAGAGTTAAAAAAAACAGATTTAAATTACAGAAATTTGAACTTCTGAAAAGTATGATCATTTGTGCACTAAATACTTGGTTGGGGTTCCTTTTGCATGAATTAGTACATCATTGTCACAGCAGGCCAAGTGGTTAGAGCCCTTGGCTTCAGTGCAGAAGGTTCCAGGTTCAAAACCCCCACCACATTTCTCCATGCAATGTGAAGTTGCGTCAGGAAAGCCTAAAATCAAATCAGGTAGAGCAAGGTGGAGCTGCACACTGTACTGTATCTGCTGTGGTGACCTCAAGTGAAAACAAGGGAGAAGCTGAAGGGACTTACTTTACTACATCAATGTCACGTGGCATGGAGGTGATCAGCCTGTCACACTGCTGAGGACTTATAGAAGCCTTGGTTGCTTTCAGCTCATCTGGATTGCTGGGTCTGGTGTCAATACCCCATAGACAATCTATGGGATATTGTCTATGGGGCTAATCAAGCACAGTAATACCATGGCTAACGATCTATTTACTAGTAGTTTTTTCACTGTGAGCAGGCGCCAAGTCCTGCTGGAAAAGTAAATGAGGATCTCCACAAAGCTTATCATTAGATGGAAGTTTGATGTGCTCTAAAATCTCCTGTTAAATGGCTGTGTTGACTTTGCACTTGATAAAACACAGTGGACCAACACCAGCAGATGATATGTCACTCCAAACCATCACTGAGTGTGGAAACATCACACTGGAGTTCAAGCAACTTGGATTCTGTGCTTATCTACTCTTCATCCAGACTCTAGGACCACCAAGCAACAAATTAGTTATTTTTCTCCTTAGCCCAGGAAAGATGCACATGACACTGTCTCTGGTTCAGGAGTGGCTTGATATTAGGAATTTGACTCTTGTAGTCTATTTCCTGGACACATCTGTATGTAGTGGTTCATGATGCCTCCTGCCTTGGTCAGCTCTTTCAGAAGCTCCCCAAAGTTTTTGAAACAGCTTTGCCTGACGATCTCGGCTGGTGTCAGCCCTGCTGCTTCTGCATCTTTTCCAACCACAGTTTTCCCTTACAGTCAGCTTTCCATGAAGATGCTTTGATACAGCATTCTGTTAAGGGCCCCATCACACTAGAGCATGAATGCTGTATGAATCACACGTATTGGAAAAACAAACAGAATTCGAGCTGTAGTTGTACGAGACAGACATTCGTACAGCCGTGTACGAATACCTAGAATGTGGTACAAAGCCAGCACAAATGATTCGTGCAATTAGGGGAGCAGCAGCACCCGAATCCAGGTGGACTAGCCAGAGTGCAAGTCGAATGCAGACATTTCGGACGCCAGTTCGATTATGCAGTTGGAGTTGAAGGACTTTTCATGGACTTTCATACTTTTTTATGTAATTTTTTTAAACACGGTAATGAATGAATTTTAAACTGTTTTCTTGATGAAAGCATGAGCTTTTCTTCCATCTCAGCACTGATGAACGTCTGCCCCCCCACCAATAATAATAATCCACCAATAACAGTTTTTTATTTTTTGAGTGACAGTTAACCAGACCAATGATGTGCGAGTCTTGCACAAGATTCCTGCTATATCAGATTACACACGAAAGCAATAGAGACAAGATAAATCACTCCTCGCGACTACAAACTGACAAATTTCAATAAATGTAAGCAAAATTCCCTGAGAAAACAGAATGAACACCCTAAACTTGAAAGTCGTCATGATGGGGCTGAGATTGTAACAATGTGGCACTGCCCCACACTTCCATTGCTTAGGGAGAACCCTGCATAATTCTTATTTTTAGTTTCTCCAGGTGTTAATTACATCACTTATGGACTCATAAATGGAGGGAAAATTTACACAATTGACTGTAATTCCTAAATGGTCAATGGTTCCTTTCAATTACTCCGGACACAGTTTAAAAAAGAATGGGGGAAATGAATAGGGACAAAAATACATAAAAATACATGTGGTAGTAGCCTACCTTCACCTCAACGAAGTCTGGCTGACCCAAAGCAATGAGCTCAGAGTAAGACTGCAACTCCTCCACATTCCAGGCTTTCACTAAGGTCAGCCTGTAAACAGTCCGCTGCCTCTGATTGAAGAAAGAAAAGAAAAATGAGTGCAAAAGAGTTAAAATGTTGAGAGCTAATACAATTACTGTTCTAGTCAGAATATATTTCTATTATATGAACCGACAAGTTCTCACACATTTAAATGGCACAAGGGAGGTGATATTGTTCCCTTTTTTTCTTTTTAGAAAAGAGGTAAAAGTAGTATTCTGCCACTACAAACTATCACCTTTTCTTTTTACAAAATACTATATCCTTTTTCTTTTAATTTACCTCTTGTTTGCAAAATTAAATAAAAAAATTCTGCAACATTTTCAACACGCAAACATACCCAGGAATAGCCAACCATTGTTGATAGTTACCCATTTCACCCAGCCACCTCAGCAGGTGATTTCTGATTATACCACCCCCTAAAGTTGAAGAAGAACTAATTAGTGGCATTAGAAAAATAATAACTTGCATATTCTTTGAGTACACATATGAATTACACTGGGTATAATAAGACTGACAAATATAAGAAACTAGATATTTCTACAGTTTTAGCTGAGGTTAATCCTCACATGATGTTTTCGAAAGAGAGAATAACACTTCATGATTTATTCATTCATTTTCTGCTACTTAAACTCTTGTTTGGACGGCTGTGGCAGGAGACCAAGCTGCTCATCCCACACTTCCCTATCCTCGGCCAGGGTCTCCAACTCTCCTCGGGGATCACAAGGCATTCCCAAGCCAGCTGGGAGATATAATCACTCCAGTCTGTCCAGGGTCTTCCCCAAGGCCTCCTCCCAGTTGGAGATGCCTGGAAGACTTCCTCAGTGAAGTGACCAGGCGGCATCTTCACCAGACACCCGAACCACCTCAGGTGGTTCCTTTCAATGTGAAGAACTAGCAGCTCTTCTCTGAATCCCTCCAGGACATTTGAGATTCTCACCCTGTCCTGGAGTGTAAGCCCAAAACTTCTGGCTCAGCTCTTTCGTCACCACAACGGTCGGGTACACCGTCCAGAAAACACCAGATGCAGCTCTAACCGGTCAAGTGATCTCACACACCAACTTACCTTCATTTGTGACCAAAATCCTGAGATACTTAAACTGCTACACTTTGAGAAACAACTCTCCCCTGAGCCAGAGGGGACAATCAAAAATGTTTATGCACAAAAACAGTCAGATTTCTCTGAGTATTGAGGTTACTCAGCCACAGACTTGTGAATATCTCCACACCTGTCTGGGCTTTTAACCCAGGACAACTTTGGAGAAAGAGCGAGTTGAGGCCCTCTCCAGGAGTTTGGTTCCGGAGCCTGTGCAGTGCATGGAGGTGAGTTCAACTATTTGTATTTGGTATCGCTCAGCCTCCATCCCCACCACAAAGGTGATGTCCCTCATTCCAAGAGTCAAGTACCATAACCGAGTGTCAGTCCACTGTCCACTGCACATAAACAGCACACCAGACACTTTACTCTCTCCATGCACATGGTGAGTCCACATGGAGGTGACACAATGTTTTTTTTCAGGCTGACCTCCTCCACCATGATAAAGTGGTGATGTATGATGTACTTTCAAAAAAATATGAGGGCAAAAAAACACCTACGAGGTCTGTCAATAAAGTAACAGACCTTTTTATTTTTTTTTAAACTATATGGATTTGATGCATATGTTTTTACGTCAGACATGCTTGAACCCTCGTGCGCATGCGTGAGTTTTTCCATGCCTGTCGGTAACGTCATTCGCCTGTGAGCACGCCTTGTGGAAGGAGTGGTCCCGCCCCCTCGTCGGATTTTCATTGGAAATGGCGGAATGATTTGGACTTTTTTTCCAACAGAATTTTTTCAGAAGCTGTTAGAGACTGGCACCTGGAAACCATTTGAAAAATTTATCTGGGTTTCGGTGAAAATTTTACGGACTTCACAGAGAATAAGGACTGTTACTACAGCTTTAAGGATGGCTTTAAGGACGCTCGGTGCGCCGCGCTCTGAGCTGTGACAATGAGGCAGAAAAAGCCAGATCATTTCTAAGCTGATGGCTCTGTGGATACGAGACCGTTGTGTGCACTTTCTCTGGTTATCACAAGAGCTGGACATCAGCCATTTTCCGGCATATTTCACTTTTAACAAGAGATTTTGTCATGGAAAGCTGCTCGGAGGCTTCGTGCGTAACGACTGATTCGCTGTTTGAGCGAGACAAAGGAACACCTCCGTTTCGGCGTGTCATGGGACAAGTTAGGACAAACCCAGCTCTCCACAATTTCTCTGATACTTACTGGACTGGTAAGCATTGAAAGCCGAGATAGGCATCAGGCTCTGTTGACCCAGTAAGTCGTCAGAGAACAGAGAACTTTCAGAAGAAGTCGGCATGAGGAGTTTATTCGGACATTCCATTGTTAACGGACATTTTGTAATGAAAGAACGTGCGGGCAGAGTCGCATGTCAGGCCAGACCCGACCGCGGGGGGTCACGACAGGAAGAACACCTCCATTGGAAACCTTAACAGGCAAGTTGGAACATGCCCAAGCTGTTAAACAATTTCTCAGTTACTCACTTGTTGAAAGCCATCAAAAGCCACCTGAATTTTACAAATGGTTTTCAACACGGAGGTGTTTTTCCTGTCGCGGCGCACACAAATTCGCCGAGTCGTTTCCGTGACGACTCTGCGAATTTGCTTAAACAGTGGAATGTCCGCATAAAGTCCTCATGCCGGCCTCTTCTGAATCTTCTCTGTTCTCTCACGACGTCCTGGATGAATTAAGCCTTAAATTAGGATGTTTTCAGGTCGAAACAGGCCAACAACAGTGCCTGGAAGCGCTGCGCGACGTTCCGCTCCGTGGGAAGTCCTTACAGCGACAGAAACACCCCATAATCTCTCATCAGCCATTAAACTTCTCATCAAAAACCAGCTTAATTTCTAGAATAGTGTCCACTCGGATATCCCTCACAGGTCCAGAAAAAATGTTGATAAAGCAACGCGCGCCGTCCGCAGTGGCTATTCAGACAAAGAGATTCCAACGGGCGGGGTGGAGCACTCCTCAGTCAAGGCCTGCCCACAGGCGAATGACGTCACCGACGCGTGAAAAAACTCATGCATGCGCACGAGGGTTCAAGCTTGTCTGACGTAAAAACATATGAATCAAATCCATTTATTTTTGGAAAAAAATTAAAAGGGCCGCTTTTTTCATCACAGACCTCGTATACGCACGCAAGATAAATTAAACTGAAGAGAGACCATTTAATATTTATCCTTTCACCAAAACATTAAATTTAGGCTTCTATCTCAGATGTACCTTCTGGCAAATTGTAGCTGAACTTTCAGGTCTTCGTTTTAAGGAAATCCTCCTCTATACCACTTCATCATGAAGCTGTATAACTGGGGATACAAACTGCAAAACATGCACTATGCACAATTTCTCCAATCACAGCCACAAAAGCTTATAACTTCTTCTGGGTTGTCTGGGTGGCTTTCCTCACACTTCGCCTTCTTGCACAGTCACACAGTTTTGAAAACTGTCTACTCCACACAGATTTACCACAGAGTGTCAGTCTGTTTGTATTTCTTCATATTTGCTGTAAATAAAGTCCACATTCATGTATCCATCCCTGACTTGTCTGAACAAAACTGGCAATAAAACTGATCATGAAGCAGTGTTATACCAAAGTGGCCCATTACTCATATAGCCCATCATCTTCGCTTTTATATTTTTAATTAATTTTTATCAAGTTTTAGAGATTTGCTTTGAGTTTAAGGAAGAAATTTTTATACTGAGAAGCCTGATTTAATTTTTGTATTTGAAATGGCATAACAAATAAAAATGCGTGAAATATCAAGTTGCCCAATATTTTTGGAGGGCACTCCAAGCCACAAAACAGACACTGTCCTCCTTCTACTTCCATGATTAAGACCCAATACTGTACAAACCATTTAATCCACATCCTAAAAATAGAGTTGTTGTGTTCGCATGAGAAATTACTTCATCCTGATTAATATGCAATTTTAGGCATAAAACGTATCATCACTCATCTTCAACTGCTTATCTGGGATCGGGTCACAAGAGGAAGACCTCCAGTAGGGGACTCCAAACTTCCCTTTCCCGGGCCACATTTACCACCTATGACTGGGTGATACCACGGCTTTCCCAGGCCAGTGTGGAGATATAATCTCTTCACCTAGTCCTGGGTCTTCCTTGAGGCCTCCTCCCAGTGGGATGTGTCTGGAACACCTTCATAAGGAGGCGCCCAAGAGGCATCATTACCAGATGCCTGAACCACCTCAGCTGGTTCCTCTCAACGCAAAGGAGCAGTGGCTCTACTCTAAGCGCCTCAGGAATGACTATCTTTAAGGAAGAGCCCAGCCACCATCCTAAGGAAATCCATTTTGGCCACTTGTACCTGTGATCTAGTTCTTTTGGTCACGTCCTGACCCTCATGACCATAGGTGAAAGTAGGTGACTGGTAGATCGAGAGCTTCACCTTTTGGCTCAACTCCCTTTTCATAACAACAGTATAGTAAAGTGAATGCTATACCGCCCCTCCTTCATCAATTCTCCGGCCAATCTCACACAAACTCCACTGTCACCTCACTCGTGAGCAAGACCCCGAGGTACTTGAACTCCTTCACTTGGGGCAAAACCTCATTCCCTACCCAGAGTATGCAGTCCATCACTTTCCTGCTGAACACCATGGCCTCAGATTTAGACGTGCTGGTCCTCATCCCAGATCAGATGATAAAATCACAAAATCGATCATCGACCTTTGGCCTAGGGTGCTCTGGTACCATGTACACTTATGAGCATCCTTATGTTCAAAAATAGTGTTCGTTGTGGACAGTCATTGACTAGCACAGTAGTTCAATACAAAACAACCACTCGGGTTTAGAACAGGGAGGCCGTTAGGGATGGGTATCAATAAGATTTTATCGATATCGATACCATTATCGATTCCGCTTATTGATCCGATTCCTTATTGATTCCCTTATCAATACCTCTTGTGAATTTTTTGTGTACTAAAAGTAGGCTTTACAGGTTTTCTATGTCAGCGGGTCAAAGAGCTTTTTCTTATCATGCACCCGCTCTGTGGAACGGTCTTCCTGCGACCGTGAGGCAGTTGGAGTCCGTGGACATTTTTACGTCAAGACTTAAAAGCTATTTTTATTCTCTTTCTTATGAATAGTTTTTATTTTTTATCTGTTTTATTCTTTTACTTCCGTTTTTAATTATGTATTTGAATTTTTTTATTTTAATTTTTTATGTTGAACTGTTCTATGTGCCTTGAGACAGCTTTTCTTGTGATTCTGCGCTTTATAAGCCGATTCAATTGAAATTGAACTGAAATGGAACAACATTTTATTGAGTCGTAAAGTAAATAAATATGAAATTGCTCACTGGATCCTTAAACTTTGGCCATAATAAACTCTACATGGTGGATCCTTGATCTCTGGACATAAATAGAAATAAATAAAATCTGTAGTTATTGTCAAAAGCATTTCCTTTCAGACATTATTTACTGTGCTGTGCAGCACGTCAGGATGTAATTCATAAAGAATGCAGGACGTCTCATTTTGGTAGGAAAAAAAACGTTATAGTCAACTGTAGTTTCTTGTCTATATTACGTTTGTAAGAGGTGTTATTTTATTTAAAGCGGCAATTCATTTTGAAGTTATTAATTCCGAATGAACTCTGTATCGGCAGATGGCTTTGAGGGGGTTAAGAAGCGGACTTGCTGTTTCTGAAGTGCAGCGAATCAAAGAACCAACGAGTTAGTTGTAGTGAATATTAAGGCCTTGCAACGGGGGACCAATATAATGTAACAAATTTACATTAATGTAATTATTTAGAATGAATGGTACCTCACAGGGGAACCATAAAAATGTAACCAAACTGGTCAATTTTAGATCGGCTCACACCGGAGCAGCATAGGAATGTAGTGAAAAAGCAGTTAAACTCCCAAAATGAATTAGATTGGACGAGGCCCCATCTGATGAGTCATCAAAATAATAACAATTTAGGGTTTAATACTTATTATTTAATTATTACTCGGGGCACCGCCTATTTGAAGCATAGGTACTTTAATTTAAACATTCATTAATTTATTAGTCTCAATTTAATTAATCAGTCTCTGATCTGAAAGTCTGAATTCTACAATACGATTAACCAAAGGTTTCCTTCTGAACACAAAATGAACCACAGCAGAAATATTTACAATTTATTTACAAGTATACAAGAAATGAACAGTTTACTGGCATTTTTGTGGACAGTGATTGAATAAGTTCATTCATGGAAACAATTTTCTTACTCACTCATGAGACGTTGGAAGAGAGGGAGAGATAGAGCTTGACTTTAAGTAAATAAATCTGATTAGAATTTAGAAATGAAATTTGAAACCAATTATTAAGAAAAATCTTAAACATATGAATATGCTTTTAAAAGGAAGCCGCTTTGTATCCATTGACAGCAAACCCTTTTCCTGGAACCTTTAACTGGGTCACTTAGCTGACACATTGAAGAGGTGGTTCAAAGGGATCCGTCCGTCCGTTGAGCTCACTTGGGTCAAGGGGTTAACTCAGCAGTCTCCCCAGGCGATCCCAAAGGCTTGTGGCTGGCTTTACCGACAGGTTGGCTGATGGTTTGAAATCAGCACTGTCGTCAGCTTGCAGGAACCCAGAGGTGGAAGGTGTTTATTGAAAATGGTTTCTGGCAGCTTTAAAAAAGTTTGTTGGAGCCAGATAAAAATTATTTGTGAATTTAGGAACAAGTTAAAACTTTAAAAACATTAGAAAATTTTAAAAAGGAAAAGTCGCTTTCATGTAATTTCGCTATTATTTTGAAAAGTTAGCTCAGAAGTTCTCTTAAAAATTCAAAAGACTTTATGCACCTTAGAGCGTCACGTTAAAACTTTAAGTTTTTTGAAGAATAAAGGATGAATGGTTGAATGAATAAGCCACGTGGTAGCTTTAGCTAGCTTAGCTTAGCTCAGCATGGGGCCTTGTTGACCTAAAAATAAAAAGCATTTAAGAAAGGAAGAGAGAAGAGGAAGCTGGAAGAGCCAAAAGAGAAGAGAGAGGGATGAGAGAAGGGACGAGAGAAGGGGCGAGAAGGCGTTAGCAGCGCTCTGTTCTAACTTTTTAAGGGGTACTGACGCCACCAAACTCCATTTAGGGTGTGTAATCTCACAGAAAACTTCATGTCTTCACAGGGCAGACCCAAATGATTCAACTATTTAAACACATTAATTATTTTGTTATACTATTGTTCTAAGACACTCAAATGGATGCACATTATTAATCGTCACTTAAACAAATCCTTTGGATAAACAGAATACTTCACCATCAACATGTTGATAATGCAGAATGATCACACTTAAATACGTCAATAAAATAGAATGATTATATGCAAAGCTTTTCGTATGATTAATCAATACAAGCAACATTAGAACTTTTTATATATGAATAAAATAAACTGATGCAATTCTTTTATTTTAAAAGAATGTCTTTCTTCACTTAGACCTAAGGATAATAGCTGTTATCAAGACAACGTTTTATGGCCATGTGTTGTGGAAGGGATATCGTCTTGCAGTTTTGAGAGGGTCTGGCCTTGGCGTGAGGTCATATAATTTGGGTTCTCCTGGCCTGGAGAAGCTCAGATTCTGACGTGAAGCCATCATACTGTCATGTAATTCATAGTGACCGAAATTTAACCGTTAAAAAGGCAAGGGCTCCCCTTTGGAGAATTTTGATTTACCATTCTGTTTCTGCTGTGAATCCCAAAGTTGGCCCATGGGGGATGTCTCCAAGCTTATGTGAAGATCACCAGATGACTTAGGAATTTCTCAACTGAGAGTGAGCACAGTCTTTATCTGCAGTTCAAAACTCAGGTTTTTGTTGAGACAGCATTAATGTATTTATTTAATTAGGGTGAATCGAGGCCATGCGCTACACAGTGGATCGAAGCATTGCTTCATTGGTTCACGCTTCAAAGTGGTGTCGCACTGCAGAAGCGGTTGATTACAGAGCCGCTGCAGGGTCTGTAATCAATGTAGAGATATGATCATTTTCCAGACAAACACCCTCAAAAACAACGGCTGCTCTGAAGGACCAATAAGGTAATCGTTAGGCAAATGACTGATATCAGTGGATCGAATCATTTCTTAACGATACTCGAAAAGAACCGGTCCTCACTACCCACCCCTATAGGCCATTTCTCCCAATCACGCCTCTCCAGGTGTCTCTGTCATTGCCCACATGTGCACTGAAGTCCCCTAGCAGAACAATGGGTTCACCCACTGGAGCCTCATGCAGGACTCCAGCCAGGGACTTCAAGGAGGCTGAATACTGCAAACTGCTGTGCGGTGCATACGCACAAACAACGGTCAGATTTTTTCCTCCCACAACCCGAAAGTGCAGGGAGGCAACCCTCTCATCTACCAGGGTAAACTCCAATACAGTGGCGCTCAGCCGGGAGATCATATCCCAACAACCGCCCAGTGCCTCACATCCTGTGCAACTCCAGAGAAGAATAAGGTCCAACCCCTATCAAGGAGAGTGGTTCTGGAAAATTAGAGGTATGGAGGTGAGTGGTAGTGTGCCACCTCCCGCACAAGCTCTGGCTCCTTCCCCCACAGTGAAATGATGGCTCACACCCCCAGAGCTAGCTTCTGCCATCTGGGTCTGGTCCATTGAGGTCCTCAACTTTCACTGCCACACATGGGACAGTGTACACAACACCAGTAGTTTACCCTGCAGGTGGTGAACACATAGGGTGGAGCTAAAAAGCCGATGTTGCCTCTTTGGGCTGAGCCCTGCCAGGCTCAGTGGCAAGCCCAGCCATCAGATGTTTGATGATGGGCCCTCCATCCTGACATGGCTCCAGATAGGGGTTCTGGACTTCCTCCAGGCTGTATCACATTCCCTCTGACTCGTTTGTCCACGGAGTTTTTGTAAACTGTTCTTAGTCTGACCCCTTGCCTGAACCCAAACTGCCATGGGAGACCCTACCAGGAGCACAAAGGCTCTAGACAACACAGCTCTCAGGTTCATAGGGACACAAAAGCCTCTCTACTAAATAAATGATAAGGTGATGGATCCTGGAGAGGCGCCTTGTCTACTTTATCCAGGCAAGGTGCAAAGAAGAAATCCATCCATCCATACCTGCTTCCTCCAATTAAGGGGGGGGGGGGGGGGCTGGAGCCTATTACAGCAGTCACAGGGCGTGATGCAGGGTACACCCTAGACAGGATGCCAGTCTGTCACAGGGTCTCTCACACACACACACACACACACACACACACACACACACACACACACACACACACACACACACACACACACACACACACACACACACACACACACACACACACACACACACACACACACCTTCAACTCCTCAGTCCAATTAAGGGTCGCGGGGGGCTGCAGCCTATCCCAGCAGTCATAGAGCGTGAGGCAGGGTACACCCAGGACAGGACACCAGTCTGTCACAGGGCTACAAACAGACAAACAAACATAGGCACACCCACTCACACACCTACGGACAATTTAAAGTTTCCCATCCACCTAAACCAAATGTGTGGGAGGAAACTGGAGCACCCAGAGGAAGGCCACGCAAACACGGGAAGAACATGCAAACTCCACAGAGAAAGGCCACAGGCGGGAATTGAACCCACAACCTTCTCGCTGTGAGGCAACAGTGCTAACCATGAAGCCAGCATGCTAACTGCAAAGACGAAATGAAACAACAAATCTGACTGAAATATGATTTTAAACTACAACAGTATGCTCTTTCACAGAAAAGTGACAGGACCTGCTTTGTACCATATTTCAGTCAGCTGTGTTTTCTCTGCAGTGGGAACAGGAGTGGAATGGCTCCAGGAAGAACTGCAAATAACTGCAATTTATCCCTCAATTCACACAGAGAATTTACTGCTGAGACCTGAAAATTCCACTGTTTCGAGCCAGTGATAAAGAGCTGGAAGGAATACTTTGTTTAGGTCCTGTCAGTGTGAAAAAGCTAAGCAGGTGGACAAAAAAAAACATCAGGGGAATATCTGCCACTAACATTGGACCTGTAAAGGCCTAACCTATTGGCAACAAAGATTAAGAAATGCCATGGTAAATTTTAGTCATTTAATGTCATTAGCAGTGTTACAGTAAGCTACATTTTGGCATCCCCTTGTTAATCTTGTATCACTCTTTCATTTTCATACATAGTTAGAGAAGAAATATTTTTTTGCTTAATGCATTTAACCTGGTTTAATGTCATGTTGATTGAGGCATTTATCATTTTTGCTTCTTTTGAAAAGCAAAAAGGTGAACTTTTTTCAAAAAAATTAACCTTATAAACATACCACTAAAGTGTACACTGGAGATGCTTGAGTACATTTTGGGAATCCAAGGTGTCCTATTTGCCTCATTCTTGCAAACTGCTTTGTTTTCGTGCTCATTGTTGGGAAATCTGTAGAACAGTACCTTCTTTGCAGCACACATTTAAAGCATGGAAAGATCATGCTTTGGGGCTGTTTTTCTGCAAAGGGGACAGGTCGACTGATCCGTGTTAAGGGAAGAATGAACAGGACCATGTATCATGAGATTTTAAGCCAAAACCTCCTTCCATCAGTGAGAGCATTGAAAATGCAACGTGGCTGGGTCTTCCAGCATGACAAGGATCCCAAACACACCGCTCGGGCAACGGAGAAGTTGCTCTGTAAAAAGCATTTCAAGGTCCTGGAGTGGCCTAGCCAGTCTCCAGACCTCAATCCCATAGACAATATGTGGAGGAAGTTGAAAGTCCATGTTGCCCAGTGACAGCCCCAAAACATCACTGTTCTAGAGGAGATCTGCATGGAGGAATGGGCCAAAATACCAGCTACAGTGTGTGCAAACCTGGTGAAGACTTACAGGAAACGTTTGACCTCTGTCACTGCCAACAAAGATTATGTTACAAAGTATTGAGTTGAACTTTTGTTATTGACCAAATACTTATTTTCCACCAAATAAATTCTTAAAAAAATCCTACAATGTGATTGCCTGGATTTTTTTTTCTCATTTTGTCTCTCATAGTTGAAGTTTACCTATGATGAAAATTACAGACCTCTCTCATCTTTCTAAGTAGGAGAACTTGCACAGTCAGGGACTGGCTAAATACTTTATGGCCCCACTGTAACAGATGGCCCCTTTAGAGGGCCTGCACCTCTTTCTAAGGTTGTTTCACCAGTGCATCGAAGCACCTTTTTGCATCACTTTGGTGTTTACGTAAAGCACGATGCAGAAAATGCGTTTACAGAAGTTGGTAAATGTATGTTGTGACGGACCTTCCTCTGGGATTACTAAAATGTCTCCAAGGCTGCAGGAAGTACTTTTTTAAAAGTGCTTCCAAAGTCACAGTGGAAACATTATGTACTAACAGAAACACCCAGTAGGCTCGTAGCATGGGGATGTGAACAGATTCTGGCCACCTTACAGTAGAAAATGAAGTACCTTGAAATATGTAATCTAATAGACCATTTTAAAGGGTACTGTCGGGAGTATTAACCTGTGACGTTGCAGAGCTCAATACCTGCTCAGTGTGGAAACACAGCTGAATCAACATTCAGATCACCTTGCTGCGGGCAAAAAAAAAAAAAAAAAAGCATTTTTGAAGATTCTTGGACCACACGTTGACAAGTCTACTTCCTTAAAACCAATACTCTTCCAACGGCATGTCCGTATTTCCGGTCCAGTATGAGATACACAAAAATGTGACGTACACCAAAATGTGACATACAGCAACTGAGAGAGATTTGTTGGAATTGTTTGCTACTGCTTGAAGTGCTCAAACCAAGATGTATTGTGTGTACCAAACAACAGTGCACACTAACTCATGGCATAGTTCCGAGCTGGTTCTGTTACAACTGGAACGCTATAGAGCGTGATGTACACAAATCGTGACGTACCATGTCTGTGCATCATTAATGGACCTGGTATCAAATACCTTCAATGAAATAGTTGACTAGATAGTAAGTAAATCTTAACTATACCTTAACTAATGACATTCCATAAACAGCTGCCCTGTGTTATTGGTATTTCATCTCTGGGGTGCAAGTTTTGTGACGTACAAAAATGTGACGTATTGTGTAAGAGGAAACAATAAATGAGTGTACATGTTCCCCTGCAACAAGCTACCACTGAATCGTTCCTTGGTATGGTGGAGGCAGTAACATTATAAACTCTGATGAAGACAAAATGGTCAAGATTTCAAAGGAATCAATACAAATCCATTTCATTCCCACCTGGTCATAGTGGTGGAGGTTTTAAATGATCTCCAGCATTTAACACCACCACAATGTCATCACAAATGCAAATGGAGTAGACGGGACATCTCTGATTACGGTTTCTCGGGTGAATCATGCCAAGAGTTTTTAGCAGCTCTTCAGAGGCATTAGCTTAACAGGAGTACAGAAAGTCAATTCCTTTAAGTTGAAAATGTTACTTAATTTAAACGACTGTATGGTGCAATTCACAAGTTTAAAAGAAATACACTTTTAATATTCATCTTTTTGCAATGGTTCTTTCAAAATGTGAAATCAGACTCAATGGATTGTGTTACAGCCAAAAACTTCTCAGTAACATTAGCTGAAAGAAATATGACACTCGGTAATTAGAGAAAACAAGAGCAATCAGAGATTTCTGATGTCCACTAATCCGGATCACCTCCAAAATTCAGTGGAGTCTTCCATGCCCTAATATCCATCTGTGGTGCAAATTTGGTGAGAATCCGTGATGTAGTTTTGATGTAATCCTTCAAAGCCTATATAAAGGAAAATCTTGATCCAGAATCCGGATCACCTCAAACATTTTATGGAGTTTTCCATGGCCTAATATGTGTCCGTGGTGAAAATATGGTAAGAATCTGTGAAGTACTTTTGATGTAATCTTTCAAAGCCTAAATAAAGTGAAACTTGATCCAGAATCTGTTTCTGGATCCAGATCACCTCCAAAATATAATGGCCTAATATGTACCTGTGTTAAAAATTTAGTCAAAATCCGTGCAGTGGTTTTGACGTAATCTTGCTAACAGACAGACAGACAAACAGACAAATAAATAAACAAATAAAATGAATAAAATTTTAATGACATTAAGCCGTAACAAAGGCAGAACTGCTTTTACATTTAATTATAAACACTGCAGGAATTATCTTCAAAAGCAAACTGTAGATTTAGAACGTAGAGTTAAAAGGCAGAAGACACTGTAAATACATTCACAATGTCTTGGCTTAAGTACATGAAGTGTGTCATAATAAAAGCGATAGCAGCCTCAGTTTGAGGGAAAAAAATGATTGTGGATGCTAATTGAGACATGAAACCTACCACAGTGATCTCCACAAAGAAGATCCACTTTCTGCTTGTCAACAGGATATCTCCAAATGGCACATTTTTATTATCATTCCATAGAGAAGAAGCTCGCAGTTCAAGGAACAGTTGATTAGATTTTTTTAGGCAGATGCAGTGACAGGAATTTTTCCTTTTTTCTTAAATGTTGCATCGCGTTGGAGGCTGACTGTAGAGCATTATGTCATTATTCTTCCAGCCATCAGCACATCTGTGTGTGTGGTCCATCCTTGTTAACACAATGACTCACTAAAAACACACGGTAATTTTGCAGACACACTGACGGATTCCACTGTACCTATAGTTGCCCTGGTAACTGCAGGGAATTAATATTTCTTCAATGTCTCCCACTGATTTCCATGTTATTTTGGACTTTACTGAGACTGCACATTAAGCGGCGCATCAGCACAGTTAAGCCTGACTCTCTGCCGTCCTGTCTGGAGGCAGCCTTGCAAAGCACACAGCTTACCTTCTCTCCCAGGGCCTTGAGGCTGTCCAGGAACCGCGGCCAAAAGTCCCTAAAAAGTGGTCGGTCGATCCTCTTCAAACTTTCTTTGGTGCTGGCATCCACACTCACATACAACTGGGTAACTGGAACCAGGCTCCTGAAAACAAGAAGAAGTGAACCTGAAGGATGCGCACAAACAAAAGAATAAGAACTTTAAAAAATTACCAGCAAACAAAAGCATACTTCTGAAGATTCCTTAAATTTGACTTTATCCTCCGTCCTAAGGCCTTCAGCCTTCCTTTGAGCTAGCAGTCTTCAGTCTGAGATCTATCGGCAAATACTGATCCCTCAGTCAACTTACGGTTATCTGATTTTCCCATGCGATGATTGAGACGTTGTAACATCTTGATGCAGTAAGTTACAGAAACTGTCCTGACTACGTTTCATGCTATTGTTTTAGAAGCTACATAGTCACTGTGTAGGAAGAGGCATGAGGGGTGAAGAAAAAATAAGAAACAAAAAAAGTAAAAGATGATTCTTATCACTATAAAGGAAGCACAGGCATTAACATATTCACACATAACAATCTGTGAGTGCGAACAGATGTGAAAAAGTGTAAAAGCTTCTAAGGACTGATGAAGAAAAGTAATACTGTGGCATGTCTCTTATGGAGATCAAATATTTGTACGGCATGAAGGGCAATTACATTGACACAAACAAATTTAGTCAATATATTACATGCTCACAAATGAATTCATAGTATTTATTTTTTGATCAAGCTACAGGCTAATTAACTAAGCTATTGTGGAAAGTCATTAGCCAGCAATGATAACTATGTAAAAATCATGTATTTGTACTCTCTAGGCTTGTCTTTCAACTGACTGCAAAGTTTGTCAATCTAGTTTTTCTGAAATTATGACGTTTTATACCTGGTTCACACGGCAAGATTTTAAAAATGTCGGTAGGTTTTCAATACCTGAGAGATCACACACGGAGACCAACAAATCATAGATCTAACAGTTTTGGTGGTACAGTGTGTGGTGTGCAGCCACACGGTAAAGACAACACACTATACATGAACAGGTTTCACACATGAACATTCCCAGGTCAGGCAGGAAATCTCACAAAACCTCTCGAAATTAAACGTGACTTTACATGTTTTAAAAACTTTTATTGTTGCCACTGTTATTTATCATGTGATTATTTATTTATTTATTGATTTATTTTATGTCTTTGTACAGCGCTTTGGTCAACTTTGTTGTTTTTAAATGTGCTCTATAAATAAACTGGGTTGGATTGGATTGGATTCAAAGTTAATATACGGAGATACCGTTGTATGCAAAAGTTTGGGCACTCCTGATAATTTTCATGATTTTCCTTTATAAATCATTGGTTGTCTGGATCAGAAATTTGAGTTAAATTTATCATATAGCAGACAATCACACTGATATTTGAGAAGTGAAATGAAGTTTCTAGTATTTACAGACAGTGCGCAATAATTATTTAAACAAAATCTGGCAGGTGTATAAATTTGGGCACGCTTGTCATTTTATTGATTTGAATACATTTAGCACTAATTATTGGAACACAAAATTGGTTTGGTAAGCTCACTGACCCTTGACCTCCTTACACAGGTGAATCCAATCATGAGAAAGGGTATTTAAGGTGGCCCTTTGCAAATGTTTCTCCTCTTTGCATCTCTTCTAATGAGTGGCAACATGGGAGCCTCTAAACAACTCTCAAATGACCTGAAAACAAAGATTGTTCAACATCATGGTTCAGGAGAAGGATACAAAAAGCTATCTCAGAGATTTCAGCTGTCAGTTTCCACTGTGACGAACATAGTGAGGAAATGGAAGACCGCAGGCATAGTACTAGTTAAGGCCCGAAGTGGCAGGCCAAGAAAAATCTCAGATAAGCTGAAGCGACGGATGGTGAGAACGCTCAGTCAACCCACAGACCTGCTCCAAAAACCTACAACATGATCTTGCTGCAGACAGTGTCTCTGTGCATCGTTCAACTATACAGTGCACTTTGCACAAAGAGATGCTGTGTGATCCTATAATGCAGAGGAAGCCTTTTCCGCGTATACGCCACAGAGTCACTTGAGGTATGCTAAAGCACATTTGACAATCCAGCTTCATTTTGGAATAAGGTGCTGTGGACTGATGGAACTAAAACTGAGTTATCTGGACATAACAAGGGGTGGTATGTATGGCTGAAAAAGAACACAGCATTCCAAGAAAAACACTTGCTAGCTACTGTAAAATTTGGAGGTGGTTCCATCATGCTGTGGGGCTGTGTGGTGAAGAGTATTACTGCATTTTCTGCTACTAATTCTTGCGCTTATCTTTCAGAAATAACCAGAATAAATCATCCGGTCAATATGATTAAAATGTATATGGTTTTGACCTGACTCTGTTATGATGACGTTTGAATAATGGCGTGAAGTTTCTGCCATAATCCTAAAACTACTGTTTTATGATCATATTGTGCTCATGTATGCTTGCACTGTCCAGCTGAACATGTTCAGACTCATATTAGTATAATATGCATTTATTAGATTTAGGGCTTCTTTGTAAGAGCACATTATGTCCTGAAGATACTGTACTCGTCATCCTACTTTGGCCTAATTGTGGGAATAGTGTAACTGCTTATGCGGCCTGTTTGGTATCAGTGGAATATCTAGACAAGATGTACCCCGTCTATATTGTTGCTGTGGAACTAAGTGTTGAACTGCAGGCACACCTGTGCATGTTAGCCTGCTGACATTTAAGATATATGTTATGGCTAAGGATAATCTCGCGAAGTGTGTTCATGCCCACACATATTTGCAGATTCTCACAAGAACAAGGGAGGAAGCCTGAAGCATGTGGCCATGACCTGTCCTGTACATAGAAGCAGACGGCTTTCACCAACCTCTTGGACCAATGAGAGGAAGGAACAAAACAATGCCTCAAGAATAGCTGAATCACTGTTAGAGGAGGTTATTTAAGTGAATGATAGACAGCATGGGGGACTCTTCTTCTTATCTCCTGCTGAGAGCTAAGGCTACGTCAGGGCTGAGAACAGGATCCACAGAGTTCTGTGTAAGACTGATTTTACTACTCAATGTTGTTTTAAATAAAACTGTTCTGAACGGTAAATCAAGCAGGGTGCAAGCTGAACAGATTCTTTTGTGTCATGACTTCTTTGGTTCCACCTTCCCTGGGATCAATGGACACGCGGTGACTGAGGGACTGAGGTCAAGGATCTTGAGGGGCCAGTCTCCCACAGTAGCCAGTGCTGGGAATCTTGTTAAAGTTGAGGGTCACATGGATTCCAATCAATATCAGCAGATTCTTGAGAACAATGTTCATGAATCAGTGACAAAGTTGAAGCTGCGCCTAGGCTGGATCTTTCAACAAGACAATGACCCTAAACACTGCTCAAAATCGACTAAGGCATTCATGCAGAGGAACAAGTACAACATTCTCGAATAGTAGAGAAGCTTGAATCTTCTACTGGACTGGGTTGCTTGACGCAAGGACGTTTCGCTTCAAATCGCAGAAACTTCCTCAGCTAAAATTCTTGCCTCTACTATGGAAACCACCTGGACAACTGAGAGCCTACACAGAAACATTCTGGAATAGTAGAGAAGCTTGAATATTCGACTGGACTGGGTTGCTTGACGCAAGGACGTTTTGCTTCAAATCGCAGAAACTTCCTCAGCTAAAATTCTTGCCTCTACTATGGAAACCACCTGGACAACTGAGAGCCTACACAGAAATATTCTGGAATGGCCATCTCAGTCCCCAGACCTGAATATTATTGAAAATCTGTGGTGTGATTTTAAGTGGGCTGTCCATGCTCGGAAACTAACAAACCTGAGATGTTTTGTAAAGAAGAATGGTCCAAAACACCTTCAACCAGAATCCAGACTCTCATTGGAAGCTATAGGAAGCGTTTTGTAGGCTGTTATTTCTGCAAAAGGAGGATCTACTAAATACTGATCTATTTTTTTCTGTCGGGGTGCCCAAATTTATACACCTGCCTAATTTTTTTAAAGAATTATTGCACACTTCCTGTAAATCCTATGAACTTCTTTTCACTTCTCAAATATCACTGTTTGTCTGCTATATGATATATTTAACTGAAATTGCTGATCCAAACCACCAATGATTCTAACAAAGAAAAAACAATGATACAAAAAGAAAAAGAAAAGGCACTGTTTAAAGGAGTGGAGACAGCGCGACCACCGGACTTTCTGGTGCACCATAACAGCCGGTTTGATTTTGGATTCTGCTCCATGCGTCCGTCACCTCGCTTTCTGATTGGCCACACGTGACATTCAACAGGCTGCAGGCTCGTTTGTGGTCGGGGGTCACCACACACGCTGGGATATCGGGCCAAGACAATCCAACATGCTGAACATCTGCAATTTATTTTATTTTAGAGTACACAATGTAATAACAAATAGGCCTTTCCACTTGGTCATCTTATACAAATTATGAATTAAATTCATAGAAAATGGGCTGACTAACACAGATAAAAAAAGCTGAACACAGTAGACAGTACAAATATACAGGAAATTTTTGTGTTTGCTTCTATCTGCACCTGCGCAAATGACCTTCAGCCCAATGCGTGAGTGACAATCTCTGCTGCATTTGTTGCACGTATACTGTGATGCCTGCTGACACTGCCACTGTCACTCTTTCCTCCTAGCTCGTTGCTCAGCAAGACCTTGGTTCCTCTCCTGCTCAGCCCTCTGTGCACCTGTTCTGACAGTACAGCGCCAGGCTGCACGGTCCTCTGTACACTACTCCCACATGTTGACATTGATGCTGCACATTTTCATGTCCTTCTTGCAGACATCCGTGAAGCGCAGGTGTGGTCAACCAGCCAAATGAGTGCCCTCTGCCAGCTCACCATACAGTAGATCTTTAGGAATGAGGCCCGGATCCTTTCTCCTGATGTGGCCAAGTCAACGAAAGCACCTTTTGCCAAGAATGGTGAACATGCTGCTCATGTTGGTGCATTCCAAGATCTCTGTGTTGGGCACCTTGTCCTGCCATCCGATGTGCAGAATTCGTCTAAGGCACCTCAGATGGTAGCTGTTGAGCTTTGTCTCATGTCTGGTGTAAGCTGCTCATGCCTCGCTACTGTAGAGGAGTGAGCTGAGCACACAGGTCTGATAGACGCGCAGTTTTGTCTTCTCAGTGAGGCTGGAGTTGTTCCAGACTCTGTGACTTAGTCTTGCCATAACTGCTGCTCCTTCGCAATCCTGCTGTTCATCTCTGCATCAATGGAGAGTGAGTTAGAGATAGTTGACTCAATGTATGTGAAGTGCTCCACAACTTCCAGGCTGTACCCATCAACAGCAATGTTAGGGAGAGCAACTGTGCCCTGCACCAAGACGTTTATCTTGTTCATACTGATGGTCAGTACGAACTCCTTGCAGGCATGAGAGAGGAGACTAACAAGCTGCTGCAGACCGTTTTCAGAAAGTGATGTCAAGGCTGCATCGTTGGCAAAGAGCATCTCACGGATGAGTACTTCCACTACCTTGGTCTTGGCATGAAGTCGGGTGAGGTTGAAGAGCTTGCCATCAGCCCTGGTGTGAATGTACACTCTCTCGCCTCATTCCTTCAAGGCGTACTGGAGGAACATGGAGAAGAAGATTCTGAAGAGCGCCGGAGCAAGGACACAGCCCTGTTTCACCCTACTGCTAACTGGGAAGGCCTCTGATGTCGCGCCATTGAAGAAAATTGTGCTGTGCATGTTCTCATGGAATGAAGAAACCACTATGAGAAGTTTTGGGGGACAGCCGATCTTCTGCAGGAGCCTGAAGAGTCCGCTTCGACTGACCAAGTCGAAAGCCTTAGTCAGGTCTATGAAGGTGATGTAGGGTGGCATTTGCTGCTCTTGACACTTCACCTGCAGCTGGTGTATTGAAAAGATCATGTCTATGGTAGATCTCCCAGCTCGAAAGCCGAACTGGGGCTCTGGGATGCGACGTCAACGTCTGTAGACGCGCTACGGTAACACGGGCAAAGGCCAATAGTGCTGAGAAGGGAGATGCCTCGATAATTATTGCATTTGCTTCTGTCTCCTTTGTTCTTATACAGGGTGACGATGCTTGCATTGTGCATGTCCTGGGGAATGTGTCCCAGCAGAGGCAGAAAAGATTGTGCAGGTGTTTTAGCAGCGTGGGTTTCCCACTCTTTATGTTGGGGTTCTGTTTCTGTGGTTCCTGTCCAACGTCTCTTTTTATTTCTATGTGCACTTGTCTTTCCATCTGTGTGTGCGTGTCAGAGCTTGGTGTGAGTGCGTGTGTGTCTTAATTTTGTGTGAGTGTGGATGGATGTGGTGTCTGGCACGCGTGGACGTGCGACACCATGCCAAGGTTAGCGTGGGTCTGGTAGGCATGTACGATTGTGAATGAGTGAGGCTGTGTTGTTGTGTCTGAGTCTCCCAGCAGGTGCCAGTATTTGTGTGCATGTGGGAATGCATGAATGTTGTTACTGTCGTCCTTGGCTGCACTGTCCTGTCGTAGTCCGTCTCTGATGCGGTGTGCATGGCAGGTGTCAGTGTTTTTGTCGGTGGGCTCCGCCCTCTGTGAGCGGGTGTGATTTCCCCTCATTCTGTTTCACTTTGATCTTCTCGTTCATTTTGATCTTCTTGTATTACTGTTTTCTATTATCTGTTAGTTCCTGATCCATGGTCGTGCTCTGTGATTCAGGATTGCACACGCGTTTGGCAGGTGCTCGCGGAAAGGGCCTGCCTCTCCCACACACTATGTGTTGCACCTTTTTGTATCTATGTTTTTGATTTCCTCTCGTTGTTTATTGTTTTTGTGCATTTGTTTTAGGTTTCACAGTTATTTTGTTATTAGGGTCACTTGTAATTTGATTGTGTTACTTTCACTTTGCTCATTCTGCCCCGCCCTCATGTAATCAATTAGTGAGCAAGTATTTAAGTTACTTTTTTGTTTGTTCCAGTTGCTGGTCGGTTTGTTCTGATTCCTTGTGTCTCCTGTTTACTCTGCCTCTGAATCTTCTAGCATTTGAAAGCCCTGTGGTGTAAGTGACACTTGGCTCAGTTTTTGAACTGTTGATCTTTGTTATTCTAGCTTTTGTCCCAACTAAGATGCTTTGCACTATTATGGAATTATTAGACTTTGATCTCTGAGTCATATTTGTTATCACTACTGCTTCTGAATTTTGGATCATTAAACACCTGCCTTTTTTGCACCTTATTTCTTGTGTCCACTGCCTTGCATTCTGGGTCCATTTCCTCCTGTTGTTGATGTTGATTGTACAACTTTAAGACTTTTGATGGGATGCTGTTACTCCCTGGGGCCTTCCCACTAGCAAGGCAGTCAATGGCTTTTCCAAGCTCTTCCATGCTTGGTGGCGTGTCTGGGATATCCTCGAGGGCTGTGACTGTGACAATGTTCTGGGATGTGTACAGCTCAAGATAATACTCAACCCAGCGTTGCAGCTGCTTCCCCGGTCTGTGATGACTTTGCCTGTCTTTGACTTGAGTGGAGTAGACTTGGTGGAGGTGGATGGGCTTGTTGCCTTCTTGATGCCATCATACATGCCTCTTGTATTCCCAGTGTTGGCAGCTTGTTGTCTGGTGCAGAATTTGTGGCCTGCCTTTGGAGGTTTACTCTAAGCTGCTTGCACCACGCACCTAGTGGAGCAAGCAGGCCATGGCGAGACAGCATCTTACTGGCTGGGGGTTGCCCAGCTTGAGGCGGGCGGTAGCTGTCTAATGAGATGCGATGATCCCTCCCACTGTCACAAGTGACCCGTTTCCTTCACCAAACAGATGAGCTTATAACCGGTAAACTGCCAATTCTCATGTTGTGCCGGCATCTTGCGATGACGCTGGAATGTCCTCTCCAGTGGAGCCACATAGCCTGGGCAGGTGAATATGGAAGATCCGCTGTTGCCCAAGCAGCAGGTCCCCCCCTCTCCGTGCTGTCACTGTGGTCCAAAGGAAGGGCAGAAGCCAGTGCAGTTTGGCACCGGCAGCATCGCAGGCATGGCTGAGAAAGTGCTGCATTTCAGCAACAGACCAGCTTAGGGACTCCAACTCTGGATTGTTCCTCAAGGTTTACTCTTGAAAGCCTTGTCTGAGACTGGATATAGCTGCAAGGCAGCGGAGGTTTAAGATCAGAGTTTCCTTCTCCAAGACGAACTGCCTTCCTTGGCTGACGAGTTCCATCTACCCAAAGCAACTGGTTTTGAGGCACCAGAGACCGCCTTCACCCCTTCGACTGTCAGTAGCAGCAGTTCCGCTGGGCTAAGAAGCTAAGCCACACAAGCAGGCCAGAAGCTGGACTTGGTTGCCAGACGCTATTTGACACGCACGTCATATGGGAGAGATTTTTCGGTAGTGGGAGCTGGCCCCCACTACCACCCCGGCTGTAACAACCTTGGAACCAAAGAACCAAAGTTTAACTAAAGATAAAAATTCAGCCTTTAACTTAAGGCATTTTGAACATTCTACTGAAGCTGAAGTAGCGTAAATAAGGTCAGCAAGGAATGAGAAAGTATACAGATTCAATACTGGACTGTGACAATAAATGACCATCAAATCCCAAATCTGCATGTTTTTTGTAAGCTGGATGAACAGATTCTTTAAAGTACACTGGGCTGGCATCGAAGTATATCCAGGACTTGTTAAAAAAAAGAAAAGAAAGAAAGACTGAATCAATATTTTAACTGCTCAGACACATTTGTTGGACAAATGCAAACAATCTAAAATATGAGAAGCTTTGACTCTCTACCTGATTTCATCAGGGAATTGAGCATTGGTGACCAGGAAGGTGGAAATGCGGTGGGAGTGCAGGAGGCGAATGAAGGTGTTGATTTCAGGATACATGATTGGCTCACCCACCAAAGAAAGGGCACAGTGTCTGACAGCCAAGCCCTCCTCAAACCGCTCTGGTTTCACTCCAGGGACACCTGCAGGAAGAAAGATCACTGGCTAAATAAAGGTGATATTGAAGCACACCCCACCTTTGACTTCCTCTGTATTTTCCTAAAATAGACTAAAAGGACTCACACATTGAGGCAGCACAGTGGATTAGTGGTTAGCACTGTTGCCTCACAGCAAGAAGGTTGTGGGTTTGATTCCCACCTGGTGGAAGTTTAGAGTTTGCATGTTCTCCCCAGTGTTTGCATGGGTTCTCTCTGGGTGCTCTGGCTTCCACCCACATCCGTAGATGTGGGTCTGTCTATATGTGGTCCAGTGACAGGGTGCACCTTGCCTGCTGGGATAGGCTCCAGCCCCCGTAACACTTAACTGGATTAAGAGTATTGAAAATGGATCATGGATGAACTCTCACATTGAAGTATACATCAAAATTCTGCGATTGCAGAGTAATAAAACTGTGAAATAGCAAGAGGTCAGGCTTTGAAGTGAGGTCAACCTGACCCAAGCAATTACACGAGAGGGGAGGAGAGGAGGAATGAGTCATTAAAGACTTGCTGAATACATCTAAAAGGGTCATTCTTTGGAAGTCAGGTTCAGAGCTCAGTCTGTCCTCTTCCTTTGCAGTGGGTAGTCTTGGAATGTACAGCTGACAGTTCTTAGAGGTTCTACCAGCACAGACTGCAGACGCATGTGATAATTTTCTTAGCACAAGTTCAAATGTCATACTGAAACAGAAGGACAAAGATCCTCAAGTATAAGGGATGAATGCTGTAAAAAAGAAAATAAAAATTATTCTGAAATTTAAAAGAGACAGTCAAGACAACTACAGCTAGTACCAATACCTGCTACAAATAATAAATGTATCAACAAAACTATCCAGAACCCCACAACACAGTCTTGTGTTCAAAAACAGGAAACAATCTGACCGTTTTAGTTTTCATGAAAGTAATAGGGGTGCCAGGAAAAATCAATGTCCGAATTGCGATGCTTATTTATTAAGATTCTGAATCGATCCAAAATATCCAAGAATCGATTTTTAAAAAGCATTTTTTAAAACATTTTCATCCTTACTCGCTGAGTGTACTGTTTGTCAGGCAACAGCCTCTGTACTACAGCGTCCCTGCGAGGGGAGGGTCCAGCGTATTTCAAACATTTGTGAGCTGCAGCTTAGCATGGCAAACAAAGAGCTAATTCAGTCAGCACGGTCTTTGCTGAAGGCAAATGTGTGGGCGCATTCTGGATTTTATTATTTGCTGCGTAAGAAGGAGCTTGACATGACTTACGCAGTGTGCAAAATCTGCAAAATGAAAGTCAAGTACTTTGGAAACACTTCAAATCCGCAAGCCCACATGCGACGCCATCACCCGGAGCTAAAAGAAGCGGAGCAGCGGTATCTGCCAACTACTGAAAAGCGCTTCGCTAAACTGCCAGCCAACTCTGAACGAGCAAAGCAGATAAATAAGTTTACATCTTTAGAATCACTTGATTAACCTTGTAAAGCTCCATTTTCTTAAACATAAACTTTTTTTAAGTAATATAACTATTTCTCAGAGCTCTTTCAATCAAAAATCGATTCTGAATTGAATCGTCACCCCAAGAATCGGAATCGAATTGAATCGTGAGTTGTAAAATTCACATCCCTAAAAAGTAACAATGATTCTAATTATAGAGAGTGTAAGGCTAAGGACATAAAATCTCAAATAAATCAAGACATACATGCTTGACACAGAGAAAGTTAGGTGAAAACAGCCTCTCTGTCCTAATTAAAATAAAAAAAACAAACAATGATTCTATTTCAAACTGGTGATGTCACCACATTGTAATATTAATTTGGAGAATATAACTATGATATGGTACAAAAGCAGTATCCAAAAAAGCTGAGTCTTTGAGAAGAAAAGATGGGCACAGGATCTCCAATTTGTCAGCAAATGCGTGACCAAATTATTGAAAGGTTTAAAAACAATGTTCCTCAAAGAAAGATTAGAAGGGACTTACAAATTTCTCCCTCTACAGTTCATAGTATGAAACGATTCAAGGAATCTGGAGAAATGTCAGTGTGTAAAGGGCAATGGCACAAGTCTAAGGTGAACACCTGTGACCTTTGATCCCTCAGACAGCACTACTCTGCAAAAAAGAGGCCTCATGTTCACCTTGTCCAGGAGTAGCATTGACTTCTCTGGGCTTTGAGGCATCTGAGTTGGTCCATCACACAGTAAAAACATGTATTGTGGTCAGCTGAATCTTGTATTCCAGCTTTTTATTTTTATTTTTAAGAAGAAATGAATGAAAATGACCATCCAGACTGTTGCTGCCAGGGTCAGTCATGATATAGGGTTGTGTCAGTGCCCTTGGAAAAAAGTAATTCACACTTCTGTGATGGAAGCACTAATGAAGACAAGTACACTGAGATTTTAGACCAACATATGCTCCCTTCAAGACATCTTTTCCAGGGATGTCCATGCATTTTTCCACAATGCAAAGCCACATTCTGCATATACAAAGGCAAGGCTGCGATGAAAAGGGTACAGATATTAGACTGGCCTGGCTGCAGCCCTGACCTGAGAGAAAATACATGAAGAATTCTGAAACAAAAACAAAAATGCAACGACAACCCAAAACTGTTGCACACCTACAGACGTGTTTGGAGAAAGAACAGAAGAATGGGACAAAAAGACACGACATGCTTCATCGCTTGATATCCTCAATGTCAAAACATATTTGAAGTGTTCTTAGAACAAACGGCAACAATGCTTTCATGTTCCAACTTTTTTTGGAATGTGTTGCGGGCCTCAAATGAAATAAAGTGGACCACACAGTACAGGAAATATCTGGGTTCATATGGTCTGCAATGAAATAGAAGTCGAAGTAAATGGAAAGATCACTGCATGGTCTCAGCCTTTTGTGGTTTTGGGTTGTAGCTGTTTACTTTTATGAGTTGGTTACTTTTGTGAGTTGGAGTTGGACCTGTGTCGTTGACATAGGACTGAGGGCAGTTTCATGGTCTGGTGAATGCAGTGATACATGGCATCAGAATCAAAAGCACAACACAAAACCTAATTTTATGCACTACAGCATCAATTTGTATTGTAAGGAGTGCATAAATGCAAAAAAAAAAGGGAGAAAAAAAGGAAAAAAAAAGTGAGCATGCATAAGCCAAAACAAATTTGTGCTTTTGTTTCAAAGGAATAAAAGAATTCCTCTTAAAATACTTATAGAACCCCAATGAATGTCCAAACACACATTGTACTGTAAAAAAAACATGCTGAAATAAAACAAAATTCTGATAAAACAGACTCAACGAAGCTCCAGGTGGGAAAATAAAATAGTGTGAATGTGTCAGAAGTGACTAATGAGGCATTACCAACAGGGGCCAAAACAAAACGGCAGATAACAAATCAGCATTTTGCTCTTCACTCTGCTTCATTACACAGAAGGTTACATGAGGTCAGGATGCATAAACTGAGGGACATGATTTGATGTTGAATGAATGATCAAAGATGTTGTAGTGTCCGCTGTGCTACTTGTCTTAGTTTCAACAAATAGGCGTAAATTTATGGCATGCATTCAATGTCATAATAGATTGATGAGTGCATAAAGAGCTGAACAGATGGCAAAAGACAGAGAAATTGTGTTACAGACGTTGTATGAGTTTGGGGTGGGAGCAAAACACACTTTGCATCAATCACTTGCCAACCTCGAAACTGCCAAATCATGTTCTGGTGGTTCTCTAAGGCATCCTTCAGGATTTTCTCAGCAGGGTCCATCTTCCAGCGCCACTCTGTGCCCACAGGGTTGGTGTGATGTCTGTTGGTGTATACACATAACCAGATGACCAAATAAGAGCAGATGTGCAACAATAAAAATGACAACTGTCACAATGTTAAATGACAAAGTGAATATACTTTCGATGACAAAAACAGCCTTCAAATATTTTGAATCAATGGATTAAATGAAATTAGGTGATTTTCAGCACATATTTCTCATGGATATTGGCTCCCTGTAACCTGAGTAGGGATGGGTATTGATTAGATATTATCAATATCGATTCCGCTTATCGATCCAATTCCTTATAGATTCCCTTATCGATACCTCTCGGGAATTTTCTGTGTACTAAAAGTAGGCTATACAGGTTTTCTATGTCAACAACATTTTATTGAGTCTTAAAAGTAAATAAATATGAAACTGGTCACTGGATCCTTAAACTCTGGACATAATAAACACTACATGGTGGATCCTTGATCTCTGGACATAAATAGAAATGAACGAAATCTGTAGTTTTTGTCAAAAGTATTTTGCTTCAGACATTATTGGCATGAATGTCTTTCCATGCATCTGAACTGTGCTCTTACAGCCGGCTGTGCTGCACGTCAGGATGTAATTCATAAAGAATGCAGGACGTCTCATTTTGAGAGGAAAAAACGTTTTAGTCGATTGTAGTTTATTGTCTGTATTACAGTGTTTGGAAAGAGGTGCTATTTCATTTAAAGCCGCAATTCATTTTGAAGTTATTAATTCCCACCGGACTCTGTCTCGGCAGAGAGCCGTGCAGCGTTTGGACCTGTGCCAATGGCACGGAAGACGATTCTCATTTCTTGACTGCAACAAGACATGAGTCCCAGTTAGTCACTTTAATCAATCAATCAATCAATCAATCAATTTTTTTATATAGCGCCAAATCACAACAAACAGTTGCCCCAAGGCGCTTTATATTGTAAGGCAAGGCCATACAATAATTATGTAAAACCCCAACGGTCAAAACGACCCCCTGTGAGCAAGCACTTGGCGACAGTGGGAAGGAAAAACTCCCTTTTAACAGGAAGAAACCTCCAGCAGAACCAGGCTCAGGGAGGGGCAGTCTTCTGCTGGGACTGGTTGGGGCTGAGCGAGAGAACCAGGAAAAAGACATGCTGTGGAGGGGAGCAGAGATCGATCACTAATGATTAAATGCAGAGTGGTGCATACAGAGCAAAAAGAGAAAGAAGCATCATGGGAACCCCCCAGCAGTCTACGTCTATAGCAGCATAACTAAGGGATGGTTCAGGGTCACCTGATCCAGCCCTAACTATAAGCTTTAGCAAAAAGGAAAGTTTTAAGCCTAATCTTAAAAGTAGAGAGGGTGTCTGTCTCCCTGATCTGAATTGGGAGCTGGTTCCACAGGAGAGGAGCCTGAAAGCTGAAGGCTCTTCCTCCCATTCTACTCTTACAAACCCTAGGAACTACAAGTAAGCCTGCAGTCTGAGAGCGAAGCGCTCTATTGGGGTGATATGGTACTACGAGGTCCCTAAGATAAGATGGGACCTGATTATTCAAAACCTTATAAGTAAGAAGAAGAATTTTAAATTCTATTCTAGAATTAACAGGAAGCCAATGAAGAGAGGCCAATATGGGTGAGATATGCTCTCTCCTTCTAGTCCCCGTCAGTACTCTAGCTGCAGCATTTTGAATTAACTGAAGGCTTTTTAGGGAACTTTTAGGACAACCTGATAATAATGAATTACAATAGTCCAGCCTAGAGGAAATAAATGCATGAATTAGTTTTTCAGCATCACTCTGAGACAAGACCTTTCTGATTTTAGAGATATTGCGTAAATGCAAAAAAGCAGTCCTACATATTTGTTTAATATGCGCTTTGAATGACATATCCTGATCAAAAATGACTCCAAGATTTCTCACAGTATTACTAGAGGTCAGGGTAATGCCATCCAGAGTAAGGATCTGGTTAGACACCATGTTTCTAAGATTTGTGTGGCCAAGTACAATAACTTCAGTTTTATCTGAGTTTAAAAGCAGGAAATTAGAGGTCATCCATGTCTTTATGTCTGTAAGACAATCCTGCAGTTTAGCTAATTGGCGTGTGTCCTCTGGCTTCATGGATAGATAAAGCTGGGTATCAGCTGCGTAACAATGAAAATGTAAGCAATACCGTCTAATAATACTGCCAAAGGGAAGCATGTATAAAGTGAATAAAATTGGTCCTAGCACAGAACCTTGTGGAACTCCATAATTAACTTTAGTCTGTGAAGAAGATTCCCCATTTACATGAACAAATTGTAATCTATTAGACAAATATGATTCAAACCACCGCAGCGCAGTGCCTTTAATACCTATGGCATGCTCTAATCTCTGTAATAAAATTTTATGGTCAACAGTATCAAAAGCAGCACTGAGGTCTAACAGAACAAGCACAGAGATGAGTCCACTGTCCGAGGCCATAAGAAGATCATTTGTAACCTTCACTAATGCTGTTTCTGTACTATGATGAATTCTAAAACCTGACTGAAACTCTTCAAATAGACCATTCCTCTGCAGATGATCAGTTAGCTGTTTTACAACTACCCTTTCAAGAATTTTTGAGAGAAAAGGAAGGTTGGAGATTGGCCTATAATTAGCTAAGATAGCTGGGTCAAGTGATGGCTTTTTAAGTAATGGTTTAATTACTGCCACCTATGGTACATAGCCAACTAACAAAGATAGATTGATCATATTTAAGATCGAAGCATTAAATAATGGTAGGGCTTCCTTGAGCAGCCTGGTAGGAATGGGGTCTAATAAACATGTTGATGGTTTGGATGAAGTAACTAATGAAAATAACTCAGACAGAACAATCGGAGAGAAAGAGTCTAACCAAATACCGGCATCACTGAAAGCAGCCAAAGATAACGATACGTCTTTGGGATGGTTATGAGTAATTTTTTCTCTAACAGTTAAAATTTTGTTAGCAAAGAAAGTCATGAAGTCATTACTAGTTAAAGTTAATGGAATACTCAGCTCAATAGAGCTCTGACTCTTTGTCAGCCTGGCTACAGTGCTGAAAAGAAACCTGGGGTTGTTCTTATTTTCTTCAATTAGTGATGAGTAGAAAGATGTCCTAGCTTTACGGAGGGCTTTTTTATAGAGCAACAGACTCTTTTTCCAGGCTAAGTGAAGATCTTCTAAATTAGTGAGACGCCATTTCCTCTCCAACTTACGGGTTATCTGCTTTAAGCTACGAGTTTGTGAGTTATACCACGGAGTCAGGCACTTCTGATTTAAAGCTCTCTTTTTTAGAGGAGCTACAGCATCCAAAGTTGTCTTCAATGAGGATGTAAAACTATTGACGAGATACTCTATCTCACTTACAGAGTTTAGGTAGCTACTCTGCACTGTGTTGGTATATGGCATTAGAGAACATAAAGAAGGAATCATATCCTTAAACCTAGTTACAGCGCTTTCTGAAAGACTTCTAGTGTAATGAAACTTATTCCCCACTGCTGGGTAGTCCATCAGAGTAAATGTAAATGTTATTAAGAAATGATCAGACAGAAGGGAGTTTTCAGGGAATATTGTTAAGTCTTCTATTTCCATACCATAAGTCAGAACAAGATCTAAGATATGATTAAAGTGGTGGGTGGACTCATTTACTTTTTGAGCAAAGCCAATAGAGTCTAATAATAGATTAAATGCAGTGTTGAGGCTGTCATTCTCAGCATCTGTGTGGATGTTAAAATCGCCCACTATAATTATCTTATCTGAGCTAAGCACTAAGTCAGACAAAAGGTCTGAAAATTCACAGAGAAACTCACAGTAACGACCAGGTGGACGATAGATAATAACAAATAAAACTGGTTTTTGGGACTTCCAATTTGGATGGACAAGACTAAGAGTCAAGCTTTCAAATGAATTAAAGCTCTGTCTGGGTTTTTGATTAATTAATAAGCTGGAATGGAAGATTGCTGCTAATCCTCCGCCCCGGCCCGTGCTACGAGCATTCTGACAGTTAGTGTGACTCGGGGGTGTTGACTCATTTTTTTTTTCTTTTTTTTTATATAGCGCCAAATCACAACAAACAGTTGCCCCAAGGCGCTTTATATTGTAAGGCAAGGCCATACAATAATTATGTAAAACCCCAACGGCCAAAACGACCCCCTGTGAGCAAGCACTTGGCTACAGTGGGAAGGAAAAACTCCCTTTTAACAGGAAGAAACCTCCAGCAGAACCAGGCTCAGGGAGGGGCAGTCTTCTGCTGGGACTGGTTGGGGCTGAGGGAGAGAACCAGGAAAAAGACATGCTGTGGAGGGGAGCAGAGATCGATCACTAATGATTAAATGCAGAGTGGTGCATACAGAGCAAAAAGAGAAAGAAACAGTGCATCATGGGAACCCCCCAGCAGTCTACGTCTATAGCAGCATAACTAAGGGATGGTTCAGGGTCACCCGATCCAGCCCTAACTATAAGCTTTAGCAAAAAGGAAAGTTGCTGAAAATCTGCTGTGCTGATTCTATGGCCAATATTACATATTCATCCTGCTGTAACCAGGTTTCTGTAAGGCAGAATAAATCAATATGTTGATCAATTATTATATCATTTACCAACAGGGACTTAGAAGAGAGAGACCTAATGTTTAATAGACCACATTTAACTGTTTTAGTCTGTGGTGCAGTTGAAGGTGCTATATTATGTTTTCTTTTTGAATTTTTATGCTTAAATAGATTTTGCTATTAATCCACACAAGTGACTCACGATTGACATATTTTAATGACTTTGAGAGGGGTTAAGAAGCGGACTTGCTGTTTCTGAAGAGCAGCGAATCAAAGAACCAACGAGCTAGTGGATCGAAGCATTGCTTCATTGGTTCACGTTTCAAAGTGGTGTCGCGCTGCAGAAACAGTTGATTACAGAGCCGCTGCAGGATCTGTAATCAATGTAGAGAAATGAACATTTTCCCGACAAACACCCCAAAAACAATGGCCGCTCTGAAGGACCAATAAGGGAATCGTTAAGCAAAAAAGCTATTGATGTCGGTGGATCAAATCAAGTCTTAACGATACCCGAAAAGAACCGGTTCTTGATATGCAACCTTAAACCTGAGTAGTGCTTGGTATTTTTTTCCACAGCAATGCTTGTGCATAATGGACTGAATAAGTTCTAATTATACACATGTAGAGCCTGAGACTGTTCCTTACAAAATCCACAAAGCCTTCGGTGTCATCACACATTACCATTACCATCATGCCATATCTAACACATGGTCACGAAAACCAAGCACATGGTCTAATGACAGTTGGAAGACCACAACAGGAGATTGGGCATAGTTGGTCACAGGTTTAAACCTTCTAGACAGTCATCAGAGTAAAGGATTGGCCATGATGATGCGTCCAAAGGGTAAGTCTAAGTCTATAGACTGCTATAGACTTAGACTGCTGGGGGGTTTCCCATGATGCACCCACCTCTTTTTGCTCTGTATGCACCACTCTGCTTTTATTCATTGGTGATTGATCTCTGCTCTCTTCCACAGCATGTCTTTTTCCTGATTCTCTCCCCTCAGCCCCAACCAGTCCCAGCAGAAGACTGCCCCTCCCTGAGCCTGGTTCTGCTGGAGGTTTCTTCCTGTTAAAAGGGAGTTTTTCCGTCCCACTGTCGCCAAGTGCTTGCTCATAAGGGGTCGTTTTGACCGTTGGGGTTTTTCTGTAATTATTGTATGGCTTTTGCCTTACAATATAAAGCGCCTTGGGGCAACAGTTTGTTGTGATTTGGCGCTATATAAATAAAATTGATTGACTGATTGAATTGATTGATATGTCTGGCACCATGTTCGCAATCCCTTCCACACAGCTGAAGCAACCGCCTGCAATACTAACTACACAAGGAGAATACTTATTAGTAGCAGAACAGCACACAATTGTCTTGCATCTGTGAGCATTTGTATAAGACGACCATGTCAGGGTCACATTTTCACACACCAGCACAGACTTGCAAGGCAACAATAAGATGAAGCTAGAGTTCAGCCCGTGATGGGCAAACTTCATTAGCGCAGATGGATGATGGTTGAGTGTCATTTTTCCCAAATGAGAGACTCAGAATTTGCTGAGGGCAAGGTGCACACCATGGTCAACTCTGTGTCCAAGAGAATTACAGAATGTTTTGGTGTTACCTGCTTAGGATATCTGTGGGATGAAGAGTTGATGTACACAATACAACACACACTCATCTTCAAATGCTTATCTGGGATTGGGTAGCGGGGCCAACAGCTCCAGTAGGGGACCCCAAACTTCCCATTCCCAGGCCACATTTACCACCTCGGACTAGGGAACCCCGAGGCATTCCCACACGAGTGTGGCAATATAATCTCTCAACCTAGTCCTGGTTCTTCTCTGGGGTCTCCTCCCAGATGAACGGATGTGGTTGGAACACCTCCCTAGGAAGGCACCCAGGAGGCATCCTTACCAGATCCCTGAACCACCTCAGCTGGCTCCTCTCAACGTGAAGGAGCTGTGGCTCTACTCTAAACTCCTCACAAGTGGCTGAACCGCTCACTCTATCTCTAAGGGATAGCCCAGCCACTCTCCTAAGGAAACCCAGTTTGGTCACTTGCATCTGCAATCTAGTTCTTTTGGTCATGACCCAACCCTCGTGCCATGTAGGTGAGAGTAGGAACAAAGATTGACCGGTAGATCGAGAGCCTGTCGGCTCAAGTCCCTTTTCGTCACAACAGTACAGTAAACCGAATGCTATACTGTCCCTGCTGTGCTGATTCTATGGCCAATATTATGCTCCATTGTCCCCTCGTGTGTGAATAAGATCTTGAGGTACTTGAACTCCTTCACTTGGGGCAAGCCATCATTCTCTACCCAGAGTACGCAGTCCATCACTTTCCTGTTGAACACCATGGCCTCAGATTTAGAGGTGCTGGTCCTTATCCCAGCCACGCCACACTCAGCTGCGAACCGACCCAGTGAGTGCTAGAGGTCACAAACCGATGATGGTAAGAGGACCACATCATCTGCAAAAAGCAGCAATGAGACTCTCAGCTCACCAAACTGAAGATCGTCTTCCCCCCGATTATGCCTCAATATCCTGACCATGAATACCCAGAGCCTTCACCATTTCTAGGCAGATCTCATCAACCCCCGGGACTTTGGCACTGCAGAGTTGTTTAACTACCTCAGTGACTTCCATCAGGGAAATTGATGATGATCAATCAATCAATCAATTTTTTTATATAGCGCCAAATCACAACAAACAGTTGCCCCAAGGCGCTTTATATTGTAAGGCAAGGCCATACAATAATTATGTAAAACCCCAACGGTCAAAACGACCCCCTGTGATGATGTGATGATCCCTCATCAACTTCCAGCTTTGCCAGTACTACAGAGGGTGCTCTAGTCTGATTAAGTATTGCCGCTTCCAGTGACTGATTACCTCCTCAGTTGAGGTCAACAGAGCCCCATCCTTACTGTATACAGCTTGGATGGTTCTCCATTTTCCACTCCTCAGGAGCTGCATGGTCCTCTATAAGCACCTTTGTGTTGACGGAACGTCCTTCTCCATGGTTGCGCAGAACTCCTCCTTTGGGTCCGTCGCTGTCTTGCAGCAACGGGCCCAAAGGAGGAGTACACTTATGGTATGGCTTAAGCCTTTGGAGTCCTACGAGATAACATATCCCAGAAAGACTCCTTCTTCAGCCAGACGACTTCCCTGATCACCAGTGTTCATCATGGTGTCTGAGGGTTACCGCCCCTTGAAGTACTTAAGACCTTTCGACCACAGCTCTTTGTTGCAGCTTTAGCAATGGAAGCTTTGAACATTGCCCATTTTGGTTCACTGCCCCCAACCTTCAGAGGGATTCCAGAAAATGCTGCCATAGGGGTGTGTTAAAGATCTCTCAGACAGTGGGCTCCTAAAGATGTTCCCAGTTCACCCACACTATCCGTTTGTGCTTCCCAGGTCTGTCCAAATTCCTCCCCATCCTCTGATCCAACTCACTACCAAATGGTGATCAGTTGACAGCTCTGCCCTTCCCTTCAACCAAGTGTCAACAACATGCAGTCTCAATTCAGATGATACGATCACAAAATTGATCAATGTCCTTTTGACCTAGGGTGCTCAAGCAGTGGTGGGCACAGTTCAGCTAATTCGCTAACGGCTAATTACTGAAGCTAATGTTTTCATTATCGGATTAGCTTTTCAGATAACTTTGAAAACCACCATCGGACCAATTATCTTACGATAAATTTTGGTCCGATAATTTTTAGACCACTAACATATTTTTGCAGGCGTGGTGAACAAAGCTTAACAGTTTCAAACATTTATTAAGTCTAAAATCAGTTGAGTATCTACCTGTTAAATGTTTTGTAGTAGATGTGCAGTTCTATCCTCTGCAAACAGAGGAGAGCTGGTTCCAGAAGAAACCGCTGTATCCTCTGCAGACAAAGGAGAACTGGTCACAGAAAAGAAAAAAGCTCATTTCTTTTGACCCCATACTGATACGCTGGCAATATCACCCAAGTCATCCAGAGGCATACAGTTTTAACTTATGGTTAAAATTTTAACCAAACTAATTTCGGACAAGTTATTTAAATTAATGTCACGTATGAAGTTTTATGAAGTGAAAATATCAGATATATGTTTTAGTTTTAAAGTAATGCACTAATTTTGAAGGTTTTAGTGTGGACATGCTGTGTCCAGGTGCATTATGGGTAATCTCAGTACATTCACAACAGAAGAAATGAATTTGAGACGCTCTGATTAGGCTCCACACGGACAACAGCATTAAACTCTTTGTATAGTGTGCCTAAAACTCTCTTGAATATATTCTCTGGGTTTACAGACATTGTTATTGTGTTTGTTTTATGTAAAAATGCCAGACGAAGCCCATGTTGCTTCTCCATTATTTTCAGTTGGAATCACTGCATTCGATTCCAGTAATATATATAAGATGTCTAATATTCAGTTTGCGTTTATTAAATTCCACACATCTTAAACGTAGCAGACATGGATTATCTGGAATTTTGTTTTGGCAAGTGTTCAAGGTCTCTACTGCCATCTACTGGGCAGTAGTGTTCATGGCAGTATGAGCGGCTGGATGCCAGTAGATGGCAGTGTTCTATTTATTTTGACCCCAGTTATATCAGACGGTTGTCAAATAATAACTTGACTTTTTGGCTTTTTGCAAATGGCTTCTTTTTTTTTTTTTTACAAATAAAAAAAGGCATATTTTACAAAAGTACATTTATATGTAAACAACAGCACACACCTCACAGTGTTAGCGGAGGTTCATTTACCCATAATCCCTTTTGTATCTGTCTGTGTTTGTTACAAACTTCAGAATTAGTGCATTATTTAAAATTGAAAGATATATGTTATATTTTAACTTTGTACAAATGACAGAGTTGACATTAATGGAGTTATTCTATCGGTATTAATTTTATTTATGAATTAAAACCATAAGTCAGCACTGCTTTATTTTCCAAGACCTCTGCCTCACGGCAACACTACTATTGAGTACGTTGTCCTTTGATCTCCACATTAGAGACATTACAAGGACTGCTTTCTTCCATTTGCGAAATATAGCGAAGATTCATCCCATCCTGTCTATGGCTGATGCTGAGACTTTGATTCATGCTTTTGTCTCTTCTAGATTGGACTATTGTAATGCTCTGTTTTCTGGCTTACCGCAGTCCAGGATTAGGGGTCTTCAACTGGTTCAAAACGCTGCTGCCAGGCTTTTGACACAAAGCAGAAAGTTTGACCACATTAAACCCGTTTTGGCGTCCCTGCACTGGCTTCCTGTTCCTGCAAGATCAGATTTTAAAGTACTCAGGGTGCAGGACTTCTGTGTGTTCCCAGGGTGAATAAAAAGTCTGCCGGTCACAGAGCTTTCGCTACCATGCCCCAGCTCTGTGGAACGATCTCCCAGCACACATCCGGCAGTCGGATACTGTGGAGATTTTTAAGTCACGTTTAAAGACTCATTTGTTTTCTCTGTTTTATCATCAGTATTATGAAGTGTTTTTATTCTTTAATGGTTGTCTTTCTTTTATGGTCGTTTTTTATTGTGTTTTAAATTTTTAATTGTTTTTTTGTGTGAAGCGCCTTGAGACGATTTTATCGTGAATTGGCGCTATATAAATTAATAAATTTGAAATTTGAGTAGAGAGTTGCGCTTCGCTGCTCCTCTCAACTGCTTTACTGCTGCAAGCTATGTAGTAAACAGGAGCTTCCAGCAGTGGGCAGGGTGCTCAAAGATAGACGTGCTGACTCATTGTTTGGGTCTGTGGTTGCATTTGACGCTACCAGAAACGATTGTGGTGTTAAAACTCAAAATCTGCTTGTTAGTAGTTTTAAGTGTATTGGAAGCAATACTGAAAGTTATTGGTTATCGGTTAGCTGTAGCTTCTGATTAATTCTTGGGTGGTTTATTGGTTTAGATTTATAAAAGATAACTTTTCAGTTAGCTGATTAGCTGTTACTGAAGCTAACTTTTTGGTTAACTACACCCATCACTGTGCTCAAGTACCATGTACACTTATGAGCATCCTTATGGTTGAATATGGTGGTCATTATTAACAGTCCATGAGTAGCACTGACGTCCAGTAACAAAGAAACACTCGGGTTTGGATCAAGGAGGCCATTCCTCCTAATCATGCCTTTGCTGGTGTCTCTTTCATTGCCCACGTGTGCGTTAATGTCCCTCAGCAGAACAATGGCTTCCCCCACTGGAGCCCAACACAGAACTCCATTCAGGGACTCCAAGAAGGCCGAATACTCAGAACTGTGATGCATACACACAAACCACAGTCAGCGTCTCCCCTCAGACAGCATGGAGAGGAGACCCTCTCATCTACCAAGGTAAGCTCCAATGCAGCTCAGCCAGGGGCTCATGAGTATCACCACATCTGCCCGGTACTCCAGAAAAGAATAGGGTCTAGCCTCTATCAAGAAGAGTGCTTCAAGAGCCAAGGCTGTGCATGGAGACGAGGCCCACCAGGTAGTGCTCCACCTCCCACAGCTCCGGTTCCTTCCCCCATAGCGAGGTGACGTTCCACGCCCCCAGAGCTAGCTTCTGCCACCAGGGTGTGGTCTATCGACTTTCACTGCCACCTATGAAACAGCGCACCCAACCCCAGCAGTTCCTCCTGTGAGTGGTGAGCCCACAGGGTGGAGATGGTGAGTCCACATTGCCTCTGCAGGCTGAGCCCAGCCTGGCTCCATGGCAACCCCGACAACCATGCACTCACTGATAGGCCCTCCATCCAGGCCTGGCTCCAGACGGGCTTCCTCCAGGCCAGGTCACGTTCCCTCTGCCTTGTTTGTCCATGGACTCTTTGTCAACCATTCTTAGTCTGGCCCCTCGCCTGAGACCAATTTTCCATGGGAGACTCTACCAGGAGCACAAAGGCTCTAGACAACACAGCTCTCAGGTTCATAGGGACACAAAAACCTTTCCACCAATGATAAGGTGATGGTACCCAGAGAAGGCAATACAAACTGCCAGTAGTACCCTTAGGACATTATTTCACAAATTGTGTTTTGAGCACTAATCAGCATTTAATAAAACAAATTATTTTACAATCTTGTGCCTAAATTATGAGATAAGTATAACTGCTATGACTAACTAGATTAATATTAATCACGATTTTACTATAACGCTGTGCTCAGCAAACTTTAAAATGCCAGAGGATATAACAATCTCATACCCCATGTCTGAACTGCAGTGATGCCAAAGAATTATAACAATCACAAAAAGAAAATTATTTGGAGATGGGTGTATACCAAGGAAAAAATGAGGACAGGTTTGAGTGTAACAATCAATGTACAGTGTAATAGCATGTGAATAGTAACATTCATGCTGGTGTATCACTATCACGTCTGTCTTTGTGTGCCCATACAATGCAGAAAATGCCCATTCAGTCAGTAATCAGAGAACCACTGAGAAATGTTGCAGGAAAACCCAATTATCATCTCTTCCTGCTCTGCCAAAGCCTGATTAGTTCATTCTGGTGTCTCTTAGCTCTTGACTGACTGAGTGCGCCTGAATAAGCCAACCAGCTTTTGGCAGAGCAGAGACAGATGAACAATGTGCAGGATAGAGGGTCCCTAAGTACCAGAGCTGGCAACCACCAAGCTAACTAAACCAAACCAACTGGAAAATTTTCAGATTACAAGTAGTTTGCTTAATGTAATCAGACTTATTTAATTAACATTATTTTTAGTTTCCTGGTATAGCTTAAGCTTTATTTCATTCATTTTGACAGTAGATACTGTATGACTGAAAGAGTTGGGACGTTAAAAGATGACCAGCTGTCTCAGATGTGATGAATGTTGTGAAAGTATTAAAATATTGTAGACTGATTTGAAAGATGTTGTGTTGTTTCCTGGACAGTCGCCTCTGCGCTTCTTGTTGCAGTCTTGCTGATATCAAGCACAAAACAGAATTTAGGCTCATGTTTCCCATGCACAGCAAACTGTGGCTGAAATTTCATGTCTTCATTGTAAGAAAATCATTCCCTGTGCCATGCCACCATGAAGCTAAATAACTGGATATGTGACAAAAAACAAAATCTGCATGATGCAGTTTCTTCAATCACAGCTACATAAACCTGCATTTCCTTTGAAAGTAGTCAGGTGTGACTTGATGGCTTCCCTCACTGGTCTCCTTCCTGCACAGTCAATTTTTGAGAAATGTATACTACAGACAGATTTAACATACAGTCCCATATTGTTTGTATTCCTTAAAGACTGGTGTAAATTAAGTTCAACAAATCCATTTACAGAGGTATACTGCAAAAATAGCTATAACTCCTAAATGGTTAACATGATTTTGTTGTTATTGCTGTTATTGTTGGTGGTGATGGTGGTGCTAAAACCCTTGAATTAAATGCTGCAAGCAAATGTTGATTGATTTATTTCAGCTTCACTATGGGGGAGACATTAAAATGGAAGTTCCATTGTTTGGATGAGAGGTTGATTATGCCACCCCTGGCTGTGAGTGCAGCAATGGCACACCTCCACAGCACTTCCAGTCAAAAAATTAAACATTTTCAGGTTTTACCACCTGCTGCAAGGACAAGTACAAACTGGACTGTGGCTTACAGTGTATTCAGAAAGTATTCACAGCACTTCACTTTTTCCAGATTTTGTTATGTTCCAGCCCTATTCCATAAAGGAGTAAATTCTTTTTTTCCCTCAAAATTCTACTTACAACGCCCCATAATAACAAGCAATATATATATATATATATATATATATATATATATATATATATATATATATATATATACACTCAACAAAAATATAAACGCAACACTTTTGGTTTTGCTCCCATTTTGTATGAGATGAACTCAAAGATCTAAAACTTTTTCCACATACACAATATCACCATTTCCCTCAAATATTGTTCACAAACCAGTCTAAATCTGTGATAGTGAGCACTTCTCCTTTGCTGAGATAATCCATCCCACCTCACAGGTGTGCCATATCAAGATGCTGATTAGACACCATGATTAGTGCACAGGTGTGCCTTAGACTGTCCACAATAAAAGGCCACTCTGAAGTTTTATCACACAGCACAATGCCACAGATGTCGCAAGATTTGAGGGAGTGTGCAATTGGCATGCTGACAGCAGGAATGTCAACCAGAGCTGTTGCTTGTGTATTGAATGTTCATTTCTCTACCATAAGCCGTCTCCAAAGGCGTTTCAGAGAATTTGGCAGTACATCCAACCAGCCTCACAACCGCAGACCACATGTAACCACACCAGCCAAGGACCTCCACATCCAGCATGTTCACCTCCAAGATCGTCTGAGACCAGCCACTCGGACAGCTGCTGAAACAATCGGTTTGCATAACCAAAGAATTTCTGCACAAACTGTCAGAAACTGTCTCAGGGAAGCTCATCTGTATGCTCGTTGTCCTCATCGGGGTCTCGACCTGACTCCAGTTTGTCGTTGTAACCGACTTGAGTGGGCAAATGCTCACATTCGCTGGCGTTTGGGACGTTGGAGAGGTGTTCTCTTCACGGATGAATCCTGGTTCACACTGTTCAGGGCAGATGGCAGACAGCGTGTGTGGCGCCGTGTGGGTGAGCAGTTTTCTGATGTCACTGTTGTGGATCGAGTGGCCCATGGTGGCGGTGGGGTTATGGTATGGGCAGGCATCGGTTATGGACGAAGAACACAGGTGCATTTTATTGATGGCGTTTTGAATGCACAGAGATACCGTGACGAGATCCTGAGGTCCATTGTTGTGCCATACATCCAAGAACATCACCTCATGTTGCAGCAGGATAATGCACGGCCCCATGCTGCAAGGATCTGTACACAATTCTTGGAAGCTGAAAATGTCCCAGTTCTTGCATGGCCGGCATACTCACTGGACATGTCACCCATTGAGCATGTTTGGGATGCTCTGGACCGGCGTATACGACAGCGTGTACCAGTTCCTGCCAATATCCAGCACCTTCACACAGCCATTGAAGAGGAGTGGACCAACATTCCACAGGCCACAATTGACAACCTGATCAACTCTATGTGAAGGAGATGTGTTGCACTGCATGAGGCAAATGGTGGTCACACCAGATACTGACTGGTATCCCCCCCCAATAAAACAAAACTGCACCTTTCAGAGTGGCCTTTTATTGTGGGCAGTCTAAGGCACACCTGTGCACTAATCATGGTGTCTAATCAGCATCTTGGTATGGCACACCTGTGAGGTGGGATGGATTATCTCAGCAAAGGAGAAGTGCTCACTATCACAGATTTAGACTGGTTTGTTTCTTCTCCTTCTTGCACAGTCACTCAGTTTTTGAGAACTGTCTACTCCGTGCAGATTTACAGTACTGTCGCCAAAAGTCCATGGTTAACAAAAGGTCTACAAAATGCTTGTAAAAAGAAGAATACATTATACAGACAATCTGTTAGACTAAGGACAAAAGAATCTGAACATAGATATAAATTATATAAAAACAAACTAACTAATATAATCAGAGCCAGCAAGAAATTATATTATACCAATCTATTAAATAATAATAAAAATGACACCAAGAGAATCTGGGAAATTCTTAACACTATAATCAAAAATAAGGTAAGAGGTAATTCTTATCCAAATTATTTTATTGATAAGAACAAGGACATCTATAATATGTATAACATAGTTAATGGTTTTAATAACTTCTTTGTTAATATTGGACCTGACTTGGCAGCAAAAATTCCCGATGATTGTAACAAGGAGCAGGAATCACTCATAAAAATCAATCCAAACACAATGTTTCTCTCCAGTGTTAGTGAAGCCGAAATAATAGATATTGTTAATAAATGTAAAAATAAAAAATCAACTGACTGTTATGACATAGATATGAAGCTAATAAAAACAATAGTCTAAAGCATATCAAAACCCCTGACTCATATATGTAACTTGTCATTTCAAACTGGGACATTCCCGATCAAAATGAAGATGGCAAAAGTTATTCCACTACACAAAAATGGAAATAAACATATCTTCACAAACTACAGACCGGTCTCTCTACTTCCACAATTTTCCAAAATTTTAGAAAAGCCTTTTAACAACAGGTTAGGATCCTTTATAGAAAAATATAACATAATTAACGAATGTCAATATGGGTTTAGGTCTGGTAGGTCAACTTCACTTGCAATTGAAGCAATAGAAGAGATTACAAACACCTTAGATAGTAAAAACTATATAGTTGGAATAGTCATTGATTTAAAGAAAGCGTTTGACACACTTAATCACTCAATTCTACTCAATAAATTGGAAAGATATGGTATCAGGGGAGTGGCTTGGAACTGGATTCAAAGCTATTTAATGGAGACACATCAGTTTGTGCAGATGGGTGCATTTAAATCTGGGTGTTTGGGCATCCCTTGTGGGGTCCCACAGGGATCCATACTGGGCCACATTTTTTTTAATCTTTATATAAATGACATGTAATGTGTCACAATTATTAAAATTATTATTATTTGCAGATGATACCAATATATTCTATTCCAGTGATAACTATAGCAAACTTATTAATGTGGTAAATAGTGAATTAATTAAGCTGAAAACTTGGTTGAATATTAATAAATTATCCCTAAATATAAAAAAGACTAAAGTCATGTTTTTTGGAAATCATAATGTCAATTCTAATTTACCAATAAATATAGACGGTGTCGAAATAGATAAAGTGTCAGAAGTCAAATTTTTAGGGATAACCATCGATAGTAAATTAAGCTGGAAGTCTCATATCAGCCACATACATAAAAAAGTTTCCAAGAATGTCTCTATTATGTACAAAGCAAAATATTTTCTGGATCATAATGCATTATATTTATTGTATTGTTGTTTAATCTCTCCTTACTTAACATATTGTATAGAAATCTGGGGTAACAATTACAAAAGTTTGCTACATCCCCTCTGTATAATCCAAAAGCGGGCAATAAGAATCATCTGTAAGGTAGGATATCTTGATCACACAAATAGTCTATTTTTGCAATCCAAATTGTTTAAAATGCCAGATCTGGTTAATTTTCACACTGCACAATTATTATATAAAGCCAGTAAAAACTCATTACCCAGTAATATTATGAGTCTCTTCACCCAGAGAGAAGGAAGCTATAACTTGAGGGGATGTGGTAACTTTAAAGTCAAGGCAGTGAGAACTACCAGGAAAAGTTTCTGTGTGTCCGTGTGTGGAATAAGCTGTGGATGTCCTAACATCCATCAATTCAAAAAAAGATACAAAGAAATGGTTCTGTTGTGTGGGCCGCTGAAGAGGAGGTACTGCTGGCCCACCACCACCAGATGGCGCCCTGCTTGGAGTGCGGGCTTCAAGCACGAGAGGGCGCCGGAGCCACTGGGAGTGACAGCTGTCACTCTTCATCAGCACCAGCTGTCACTCAGTCAACTCATTACCATCTCCATAAAGGCCGGACTGCGACTCCACCTCCTCGCCGAGAAATCAGCTACCATTCAGGTAACGTCTCTGCTGACTTACAAAGTAATAATCTGAACTTCTTTGCAGCCGTTTTCCTGTGGTGTGTCCTTATCTGTGGGATTGGCGTTTGGTGTGGACTGCGACGGCTTCGCCTCACACCCCAAACCAGATAAGTGGTTAAACAGGAGCTGCACGAGTGTGTGAATGGAGGTGGAGGTGCTCCCTCCTAACTAAACACAGACTGTGGGATTACTGAGTGTTGCGAACTCGCACTCATCAATACTGTTTCTGTTCTCTGCCAGCAGTACCGGGTCTGACTGCTGAAGACAGTGGCCACCTGGGGCGCAGGGCTTGGCGGCTCCGGTGTTCTTCAGATCCGTTGGTGGTGGAAGCTGTGTGGGATCCGGCTCTTCTCTCGCCAGACGTCTTCTATCTTCGAGCCTGCCCACACGTCACCTTGTGTATAATTGACATTCCACCATATTGTTATTGTCTGTACTTCGTTGTGCGATTCACAACATTAAATTGTTACTTTTTGGCTTATCCATTGTCCGTTCATTACCGCCCCCTGTTGTGGGTCCGTGTCACGACACTTTCACAAAGGGTTCTGTTGAAATACATGAATGAGGAGAGAGGTGCGTGATCGTCACGTCTTTTTAATTTATTTCTAGTTAATTTACCTTTGCTTTTTTGCCTTGTCAGCAATAGAAGGGGTCTCGCTAGGACACAAACTTTCATAAAATACCTGGAATTATCCTGTACATCAATTTAATTATATATATTATAGCCATAATTGTAAACTATATTATAAAAAAAAATGATAATAATGATAATAAAATCTTACTATATGTTTGTTAATATAATAGATGTTAACATATTTGCATAATACCTGTTATTGCAGGTGTCGTAACCATGGTCAAAAGTATTATTTTTATACATCATGATCCTGTAGTTGAAATGCTAGTCAAATAGAAGTATGGTGATGATGGTAATAACTTAGAGAGAGGGGGAAACATGTATATGTATGTATGTATATATGTATGCGTATATATATATGTGTATGCGTGTGTGTATGTATGTATGTGTGTGTGTGTATGTATATTTGTGTATGTATAATATGTATGTATATGTGGGTGTGTATGTATGTATATATACATATATGTATATTTATGTTTACATTTATATAAATACGAGGGCTGTCAATAAAGTATAGGTCCTTTTTATTTTTTTCAAAAACTATATGGATTTCATTCATATGTTTTTACGTCAGACATGCTTGAACCCTCCTGCGCATGCGTGAGTTTTTCCACGCCTGTCGGTGACGTCATTCGCCTGTGAGCACTCCTTGTGGGAGGAGTCATCCAGCCCCTCGTCGGAATTCCTTTGTCTGAGAAGTTGCTGAGAGACTGGCGCTTTGTTTGATCAAAATTTTTTTCTAAACTTGTGAGACACATCGAAGTGGACACGCGCGTCGGGACGCAGGCGGCGCGGTGCGGCGGCACAGGAAAAACACCTCTGTGTTGATAACCATTTGTAAAATCCAGGCGGCTTTTGATGGCTTTCAGTGGAGTGAGTATATGAGAAATTGTTTAACAGCTGGACATGTTCCAACTTGTCCTTAAGGCTTCCAATGGAGGTGTTTTTCCTGTGGCGGAGCACCGCAGTGGCTGCGAGCCGATGCTGCAATCCGCCCGCACGTCTTTCATTAAAAAAATCTCCTTTAACAGTGGAATATCCGGATAAAATGCTGAAACCGACTTCTTCTGAAACTTCTCTGGTCTCTCACGACGTCCTGGATCAATAGAGCCTGAAATGTGGAGGTTTTCAGCTTGAAACAGGCTGATGACGGCGCCTGAGAGCGCTGCACGATGTCTCGCACCATGGGAAGTCCTTAAAGCGACAGTATCACCTCAAAATCTCTCATCAGCCGTTAAAATTTTCACCGAAAACCAGCTTAATTTTTCGAACCATGTCCACTTTGATGTGTCTCACAGGTTTAGAAAAAATTTTGATCAAACAAAGCGCCAGTCTCTCAGCAACTTCTCAGACAAAGGAATTCCGACGAGGGGCTGGACGACTCCTCCCACAAGGAGTGCTCAAAGGCGAATGACGTCACCGACAGGCGTGGAAAAACTCACGCATGTGCACGAGGGTTCAAGCATGTCTGATGTAAAAACATATGAATGAAATCCATATAGTTTTTGGAAAAAATAAAAAGGACCTATACTTTATTGACAGATATATATATATATATATATATATATATACATATATATATATATGTATATATATATACAGTATAAACGCAACACTTTTGGTTTTGCTCCCATTTTGTATGAGATGAACTCAAAGATCTAAAACTTTTTCCACATACACAATATCACCATTTCCCTCAAATATTGTTCACAAACCAGTCGAAATCTGTGATAGTGAGCACTTCTCCTTTGCTGAGATAATCCATCCCACCTCACATGTGTGCCATACCAAGATGCTGATTAGACACCATGATTAGTGCACAGGTGTGCCTCAGACTGCCCACAATAAAAGGCTACTCTGAAAGGTGCAGTTTTATCACACAGCACAATGCCACAGATGTCGCAAGATTTGAGGGAGCGTGCAATTGGCATGCTGACAGTAGGAATGTCAACCAGAGCTGTTGCTCGTGTATTGAATGTTCATTTCTCTACCATAAGCCGTCTCCAAAGGCGTTTCAGAGAATTTGGCAGTACATCCAACCAGCCTCACAACCGCAGACCACGTGTAACCACACCAGCCCAGGACCTCCACATCCAGCATGTTCACCTCTAAGATCGTCTGAGACCAGCCACTTGGACAGCTGCTGAAACAATCGGTTTGCATAACCAAAGAATTTCTGCACAAACTGTCAGAAACCGTCTCAGGGAAGCTCACCTGCATGCTCGTCGTCCTCATCGGGGTCTCGACCTGACTCCAGTTGGTCGTCGTAACCGACTTGAGTGGGCAAATGCTCACATTCGCTGGCGTTTGGCATGTTGGAGAGGTGTTCTCTTCACGGATGATGCGAAGGAGATGTGTTGCACTGCATGAGGCAAATGGTGGTCACACCAGATACTGACTGGTATCCCCCCCCAATAAAACAAAACTGCACCTTTCAGAGTGGCCTTTTATTGTGGGTAGTCTAAGGCACACCTGTGCACTAATCATGGTGTCTAATCAGCATCTTGATATGGCACACCTGTGAGGTGGGATGGATTATCTCAGCAAAGGAGAACTGCTCACTATCACAGATTTTGACTGGTTTGTGAACAATATTTGAGGGAAATGGTGATATTGTGTATGTGGAAAAAGTTTTAGATCTTTGAGTTCATCTCATACAAAATGGGAGCAAAACCAAAAGTGTTGCGTTTATATTTTTGTTGAGTATATATATAGCTCTCCACCATTGTGCGGCCGTCTTTAAACCGGTTGTACTGCTCCTTAATCTGTGTGATGCCCAGAGGATCGTCACCGAAAGCAGTCTGAATAATCCGAATGGTTTCCACCTGGCTGTGGCCCAGTTTCTGGCAAAATTTGATACAGTCGCACTGCCCCAGTTGTTCTGCCATTTCCTTGGAAAGAAAAAACGATGAGAGACTACACCCATCCTCACAGAAAGGCTGCTTACCAGCAAATGATGCAATCGACAGGCGTGAAAAAATTCACGCATGCTCATGAAGGTGCAAGGTTGGCTCATGCAAGCATATGTGATACAAATCCATCAGGTTTTTAAAAATAAAAAGGTGAGATACTTTTCTAATAGACCTCGTGTGTGTGTGTGTGTGTGTGTGTGTGTATGTATATATATATATATATATATATATATATTTATATTTTAAATTTATTAAAAATTCAAAACTAAGAAACCACATGTACATAAGTGTTCACACCCTTTGCTCAGTACTATGTTAATGCACCTTTAGCAGCACTTACAGCCCCAAGTCTTGAATATGATGCCATAAGCTTGGTGCACCAATCTTTGAACAGTTTTGTCCATTCCTCTTTGCAGCAACTCTCAAGCTCCACCAGGTTGAATGCGGAGCATCAGTGTACAGCTATTTTCAGATATCTCCAGAGATGTTCAATCACATTCATGCTGATGCTGAATAAATTCATTTATTCATTCATTCATTCATGTCTGGGTTCTTGCTGGGCCACTCAAGGACATTCACAGAATTGTCCTGAAGTCACTCCTTTGATATCTTGGCTGTGTTCTTAGAGTCATTGTCCTGCTATTGTTTACTATACTTTTATTCTTTTTTTTTTTTTTTTTTTTTTTTACATTTTTAACTTTATCATGTTTTTAACCTTTTCATCATGCTCTTTGATTTTTGATTTATTATGTTTTTGTTTTTATTGTTGTTTTATGTGAAGCAACTTGAGATGACGCTGTCGCGATTTGGCATTCTAAGTTGCACTATAACTTTAATAAATTGAAACTGAATTGAATTAAAAGATAAATCGTCACCCCAGTCTGAGGTCAAGAGCGCTCTGGAGCAGCTTTTCATCCAGGATGTCTCTGTACACTACTGCATTTATCTTTCCCTCAATCCTGACTAGTCTCCCAGTTCCTGCCTCTGAAAAACATCCCCATAGCATGCTGCCGCCACCATGCTTCACTGTAGGGATGGTGCCTGGTTTTCTTCAAACATCACGCCTGGCATTCACACCAAAGAGTTCAAACTTTGTCTCATCATACCACAGAATTTTGTTTTTCATGGTCTGAGAGTCCTTCAGGTGCATTTTTGGAAACTCCAGGTGGGCTGCCATGTGCCTTTTACTAAGGAGTGGCTTCCATCTGGCCACTCTACCATACAGGCCTGATTGGTGGATTGCTGTAGAGATGGTTGTACTTCTGGAAGGTTCTCCTCTTTCTCTCCTCTCAGGAGCTATGACAGAGTGACCATTGGGTTCATGGTCACCTCCCTGACTAAGGCCCTTCTCTCCTGATCGCTCAGTTTAGATGGGCGGCCAACTCTAGGAAAAGTCCTGGTGGATCCGAACTTTATCCATTTACAGATGATGGAAACCACTGTATTCACTGGGACCTTCAAACTGGCACAGATGTTTCTGTACCCTACCCCAGATTTGTTCCTCAAGACAATCGTGTCTCGGAGGTCGACAGACAATTCCTTTGACTTCATGCTTGGTTTGTACTTTGTACATGCGATTTCTTAGTTTTTTCTTTTTAAATACATTTTCCAAAAAAAAAACCAACAAAAAAAAAAACATTATCACATTGTCATTATGGGGTATTGTGTGTAGAATTTTGAGGACACAAATGAATTTCATCCATTTTAGAATAAGGCTGTAACAAAAATGTGGGAAAAGCTTAGCGCTGTGAATACTTTCTGGATGCACCGTATCTTTAATAAGCAGAAAAGACAGTCACAGGCAGACTACTTAAATTCAGAGAGTCATCCAGCTTTAATAAAATGATAAATGTGAATAAACTGAGATATGACACAGAGTAATAAAGCTATCACCTCACAGAAACGTTTTAAGTTGCCATCAGAGCCAGGGCTACCCATTTTAATACAGCATGGTAAAATTGTTGTACCTTTTAATTAAGTAAATTATCATTTGTGTCATTAACACTGAATGACTTTCATGTCATTACCTGTAGTCTGCTGCTGCAGAGGACAGGAACTCTGCTATGACAACCGGTATGTGGGTTTTTCTTATGCTGCGTGCCAGTGTGCAAAGAAAATTTTGAAATGTTCAAAATTTCTAGCATGCATTAATGTTGTACCATTTTTGTGAACTAGTTGTGAACCTTGTACAACCTATTCAAACACACAGCGTGTCATTGCGCGCAGGGCATCTGAACAATTATGAGGAGGTGTTACATCTATAATGAACATAACTTTACAGATATGTTATCTAACTCAAAAGAAGGAATGAAAATACAACTGTTTCACCAATCCATTTCCATTTCAATATATATATATATATATATATATATATATATATATATATATATATATACACACACACACACTAAATAATTACCTTTTGAAACAAGATTTCACATGCATTCTCCATCGCAAAACGGGCACGAGACAACCTGTAGCTGTAGATAACTGTTGTGGGATTCTGGGAGCGATGAGAGAATGGTTTCATCAGTCAAGTTCTGAGAGAAAATGTGTCATCAGCTATGAAATGATTATTTTATGTAGCGTGGCATCAAGAGGGTCAAAGTGTGGTGTCCAGTGGGACGCACTGGCACGATGAATTGCACGGCAGTGAAGGGATCAAATTCCTGCAAGTGTCAAGGTACCTTAAAGCCTTGGTCCCACCAAATAATAAAGCCATGAATAATGAGCCATGCATGGATTTGTCAGTGATTATTTGAATAATGATCCACGTATAACTCTATCACATATGCACTACGAAGAAGCCTCTATGTGCCTCTAAGTACCTTGCATGTACCAGGTATCAGCCTCTAATGAGCCACAACTGACCCCGTCCAGCCTCGAATGGCTTGTGTCGTCACATATGATCCACATCAAGCCACATATCATACATGTGGCACCATGTATTGAGACGTTGGTGCACGTTTAGGCATGGGTTTGGTCCAAACCTACAGCCCTCCCACACTTGGTCCCTTTAGTGTGGGTTTTCAATTTACAGCATCCATGTCACATTTTTAAAACACAGTCCAAAAAAAGATGCTGCACTAAGTGAGTGCGCGCTCCCGCATCACAGGATACAAGTTCAGTTGCTGTGCGCATCCATGCGTCAGGCTGCAGTTCACCTGTGTGCCAACAGTTCTGCGTGTTCACCCAGCTCTATGTGACCAAAAAAAAAAAAGACACCACAATGAGGTGGTTTAATTACATTTGTTCACCTGCAACTGTGTGGATCACTTTCCAAAAAAAAACAAAAAAAAAACACAACACAACACATATCCATAGACCGGCTAGAACCGAACCACGGGTTCCTGGACAGTCGCCTCTGTGCTTCTACTCGCTGGCTTTATTTCTTTTGTGGCTTTACAGTCGTTTCGACCCCGTGATCCAACTTTTAACAAAATCGCACTTTTGCGTGCTCGCGTTCTGCAATCCTGGAGAGTGGCTTCTGCGCTTCTTCTCACTGGCTTTATTCCGTGGTTTTACAGTCATTTTGACACCGTGATCCAACTTTAGGGTCTAGGTACTACACCATGCTACCAATAATGACACTGACCCTAGCCAAAAGCAAAACTAGTGAAAATCAGTCAGAAAAGATGATGAGGGGAAAAATGTCAGTGGTCTCCATGTGTAAAACCATTCTTGTTTGGGGTGTCATCCCACTGTTGCCCCTCTAGTGCACCTGTTGTTAATGTCATTAACACCAAAGCAGCTGAAACTGATTAATAACCCCCTCTGCTACTTAACTAACCAGAGGAACATCCCAGAAGTTGAACTGACTTGATGCTATAATGTATACTTATATATTATAAAATTTATATATATATATTTTCTTTACCTTTTCAGCCAATCAAACCCCTCCTAGCCCCAGGACAAATGAAAAAGTGCATATTTTGCCAACAGGCTAAACAGACGGAAGGAGGATGGTGTAGGCATGAAGACATCCCCGTGAGATCACATAAAAGAATCTGCTTTTTCTTTGGAGCATCAAAAAGTTAATGTAAAGCCCTATCTCATGAGGTGGATTTCATTCAAGTGTGTTAAAAAAGGAAAAAATATTAAACAATAAACCCTGTGATGCATCATACCAAACTATCTGCAGATCCAATGAATAACCAGTTACAAAATCACTTTCTACTACGAGCTGAAACCCCCAGATATAAACTTATCAGTACAACTACATGACATTATGTGAAATTAACTTTGTGTACTTCCAATCCATCTAAGAACAGATGATCAAAGTGCTTCACACTGAGGTCTCATATTCACCCATTCATACTACAAAAGGCGGACGAGAAACTGCAAATTTTCACTTCAAACTTCAAATTTTACACAGGAGCAGCCAACCAGACAGCTCAACTCCATCATTCATCCCTTCCTGGTGGAATCATTGGCTTTGCTGTCCAAGGCCAGGCCTTTCTCTGCTTGCTTTGAGTGTGCCTCAAAGAGTTTGACTGAAATTTCACTTTGCATTTCAAAGACAATGCCAACAGACAGGATTGACCATTACAATACCCTCTTTCTACTTCATGGTGAGGTAAACAAATATAAAAAAATAGTGAGAGCCAAGTTTACTGCAAAAACAAAGAAACAAAGAAAAAAAACTATACACACATTACTGACTAAATATGGTGTCAAAACAACAAATCCTGAGGCCTTGTGAATGTGTCTTTCATACGCACATGCACACACTCACAGCACATATTTCCCTTGACCAGCAAATCTAATGCATTCTGAAGTGGAGGAAGAAAGCTGTAACAACACATGGCAGGCTAAAAATTGTTTACTCCCCATCATCCCACATACTCTATACGGTTTACAAGAGGCTGGCATATCTGTTGTGACAGGGGAACAGCTCAACATAGCACATTCTCACCATGGCTTTTCTTCCTCAGTTTTCTCTACAAATGGGACTTCAGGGGACTAAAATGGACAGTTCCTCAACAATTTCAAGGTGAATCAGTAGACTCCATACCATGTTGCAGTTTTACTGCCCATTAGTCATGTTTGTGAACCATTAACATCCTTGGGAAAGAGAAGGCATTGTCTAACGCCTAAATACATCCTTATCATTTGATTGGTGGTTTGTATGTCATGTGACATTGATCATTCGTCCCATTTGCCATTTTGTTCCATTTACCGGTTCCATACATTTTGCACCATTGCACACCGCAACCACCTTACTCTAAAAACACTATATATTGCGTTTGCGTGCATGCAGCAATCAAGCATTGACGGACCGTGTGCTCACACTAGCACTTGCACAACCTTTGACACAGCGACGGCGCTTAATTTGTTTTGGTGACAGACAACAATTTGAACGAGCTTATTGACAATGGTCATTCTTCTAACACACACAAAAAAAAAAACAAATTCAGCATGCCGTAAGCTGTCTGGCGGCATTTGCAGTATTCGCTGGGACATCTCTAGCTGAAGTAGAAGTGCTGTCGGATGAAGAGCTTGGCAAATTTCTGTCGCGATTTTTCGCTGGACTGAGGAAAGCAGATGGCAGTCTGTACATGAAGAAGTCAATACACGGCATCAGGTACGGAATACATCATCATTTTAAGACCATGAGTCATGAGTCAGAAACATGTAAATATGTTCTTGAAAAGTGAAGCTCTGTGAATAGTTTCTGGATACACTGTAGTTTGACTGGGATGAAAAAAAGTCAAAATTTGTCATAACCAGGGATGCCATCTTTCTGCAACTAACACTACTACTCTTTGATCCATCCCAAGAAAGATGAAGGGAATGTCCCACGTCTGTCTAAGTGAGCAGAGCCCGCATAACTACTGTACTCCACAAAAAAACAAAACAAGGAAAAAAAAAACAAGACATCTTATACACCATAACAAAATGTTTAAATGTGAAATATGTAAAGTAAAAGTATGTCCCTAAGTAAGGGCTGCTCCCTTGTTTGGCACCTGAGGTCACCACGGGAAATTCGAGGTGGCTCTGCATGTTGAATTGGCACAGGTTTTACGTCGGATGTCCTTCCTGGTGCAACTCCACATAATGTAGAGAAATGTGGCAGGGGTGGGGTTTGAGGTGGGAACCTTCCGCACTGAAACCAAGTGCACTAACCACTTGGCCACCACCCCTGCCCATATAATGTAATGTCAAAGCTTGGCATTACTGGATCTGTTTGGGGTTATAGCTTTGTTGGTGAAGTTTAATTTTTCATTTGAGTCTCTGAATCAAACCCAGCCTGGAGCGGGTAGTCATCTAGTATATATATGTCCCTTCGGCTGCTCCCTTGTTTTCACCCAGGGTCGCCACAGCAGATCCAAGGTGGGTCTGCATGTTAATTTGGCATTAGTTTTATACCAGATGCCCTTCCTGATGCAACTCCACATTACATGGAGAAATGTGGCAGGGGAGGGGTTTGAACCTGGAACCATCCACCTTGAAACTAAGCGCACAAACCACTTGGTCACCACCCCCTGGGTATTGAATCAAGTGACTGACATGGGTGGCCTGTGTCAACCCTGTGCATGCATTCAGTCAAGTCAGTAGGCTCATGTTAATGATCCTCCTCCCAATCTGTGTCATGCCATCGTGCAGTGCACCTTCTGGTGAATTTCACTTTGAATAGGTTAGGCCATAGTTATTGGATTAATTGTTTTACGGAAAGAAACTGCCCTTGGGCACTTGTTTTTTCCTCACCGACTGCTTGGGCTGCCGCCCAAAAAATTTCAAAACTCGCATGGCTTTATTTATTGTCGGAGTTTTGCTTCATATTTCAGACCTCTCCCTGTCACGCCAACGCTTGACGTTCCTGGAACCATTTTCTCAGCTCCTCTTTAATGTCCTGCTAACGAACTTTCCTCGCCACACCAGGCAGCTGTTTTGCTGTTTTTAGCCAGGTTTACAAGCTTATCCTTGTTCCTACACCACTCCCGATGTGTTTCCTATCAACTAGCAAAGTCTGAGTGGCATGGTGGTTCCCCTTCTCTTCTGCTTCTTTCACGACTTTTAGCTTGAACTCTGCTGAGTAACAACGTATCCGCAGAGCCATTTTATGTAATTGTGTAAATTACGTAGTAATTTTGTTAAAAATATACAAAAGTATGTTTAACAGAGTTCAGCTCAAAAAGTCTACACAGCAGTGAGATATAAACCTGAGAAAAAAATGTTTCTAATTTTTTCAATGAGAAGCGGAACCCCACATGACCGTATGAACCAATCGCTGCTCAGTTTTCATATCCTAGCAGCGTATAAACAACATGGTTTCTCAGGCTTCGAATGCCTGCCCGTTGGCTAGAGAAGTGGAAATTACATGGTTTTTCCACTTTGAATCCCTGAATAATCAGAAATCCACCCCAATGACAGCAGTGAGGTCAATTAGGGAATAACCCTGTTGTGTATGATGATTTGTGGATGTTCATGCTGGTTACACGTTTGCAAATTGAGCTTTACCGGTGACGCATTAGCAGAGCCAGTAAAACGGATATTTGCGACCATATAACAGTATGAATGTCTGCAAATCATCAGACACAAGGGAGTTATTCCCATTCTAATCCAATTCCATTGTCTGCATGGTTTATTTTTCTGTAGGTAATTCGGTCGGCGAGGCTTACCATGAGGCAGCATCACTCCAACAGCGTTCAGGAGTAATCCATCAAATGAGAAAATCCATCAAATCCATCAAATATGAAACAGAATCCACATCAATACTTTCGTATGGTAGCTTAAATTTACCCATTTATGCAGCATCGTCTGTACACAACTTTCTTTCGCTCTCAGCTAACAGCGCCATTGTGACATCTGCGTAGCGGTGTGTGCAGCCAGTGTTCTGTCGAATTATGTGTCTTGCTGCATAAATTGATAGCACCGCATCTCGACAATATTGCACATGCGTGCAAATGTGCAGTTACACGGAGGTCTGGCCTGTTGACAGGAATGACATCTCATCAAAACACCAGTCAGGGTGCGGAGTAATACATCCAAATGAGAAATGGTTGAATATTTTGCCACCGTTATCACGATATTATACGGTCTGAAATCTCACACAATTAACCAATCAGATTTGCGGAAAAATTAAAATTAAAAGTTTTTAAATTTAAATGAGAGGAAATGTGATCGGACATGACCGCCGTAGTGATGAGTGCTGGAGCACTGCACTATAATGCAGCACAGACCCATAGCAGGTGTAGTGACTATGGCATTTAGTCACTCAGCTGGGTGAGGGGAGAGATCCGTTTTCAAATGCGCTTCAATGAATTTCCAAAAGTCGCTGTTGAAACTGGGTAACATTCCCATTTATTTTACTTTAATAATTGTAAACATTTCTAGTTAAAATAGCAAGTGTCAAAAAACAAAAAGGAAGTGAAAGCAGTAATGGTAAAACCTGTGTGGCTCTCCCGCACCCAAGCTAATTAAAAGCCCACATCACCTGTGCCTGCTATTTAATCCACCTGGTGCGCCTCTTTACCGCCACCTACTGTGCAAAAATACAAAACAAAAATAAAGTGACCAAAAAACCCCCCCCCCCCAAAAAAAAAACCCCACAAATGGCTCTTTCACTCCGGTCCCTAATTGTGAAGGAAGAAAACAATTACAAACAATTTAAACATCATAGGAGCCATAAAAGTCCAATCTTCTTTGTGTTCCTCTTCATTATGTTCCGCTTCTTTACTTTCAACCATTTGAGGTATGAGCTGGCTGTCCACACTGGCCAGGTTTCAGAGAGAGCAGTGTATAAAGATCTGAGACCGATCCCCTTTGGCAGAAGGTTATCCAACATCACGATCCTATAGAGCTTCTTGCAGAAGAAAGAGCTTGTAATCCAATATTTTCTTTGCAATATTGAGAGCATGTGGTTTCTGCCAGCATGCCCAACTTGTTGGTATATATGTTGCAAGATGAGACTGGATACATGTTGACCTTTGGAAAGTATTACAGGATGTTTCTGTTCTTCAGGTAAGGCCACCCTGCTGAGTCTTCTGTCTTCTTCTAAAACCTACAGCGCCCCCATTTGGTCAGAGGACGCAATTGCACAGCTGCAGGGCTCCACTGCGTGCACAGACTGCAAGATTTTTGAAGGAGATTTGGAGCACAGAATTTCAGTAATCACAGATTACATTAAATTCTGTATATCATCCACTATACCAATAAGAACATTTAAGAAATACCCAAATTCTTATCCTTGGATTACTTCTCGGATAACTTCTTGGAGCTTAATGTGGACAAGACTAAGGAGCTACTGATTCATACTCAATCACACACCCCGGACTTGGCCCCCATTAACATTCATAACAAAACAGTTGAGCGTGTCAATCATTTCAAATATCTCGGACTCATATTGGACAATAAGCTCACCTTTTGATCAACATGTCACTGACATCCATAAACGTTCCCAGCAAAGACTTCATATCCTTCGTAAGCTCCGTGCCCTCTCTGTCATCCCAAAACTCCTGTTATTGTTATACTCCAGCATCATTCACCCCATCCTTCTGTACTGCTCACCTTGTTACTTCAATATGCTCTCCATCACCAACAGAAATAAACTTATTAAGGTCACTCACACAGCATCCAGAATCATCAGCTTGCCCACCACAGAACTCTCACAACTCAACAATAAGGCAGTCCTACGCATGGCCCGGACAACCAGCACAGACTCTGATCATCCTCTCCACTGTTACTTCTGCCTGCTGCCCTCTGGTCACAGGTACAGAACTCTGAAGTGGAAGCGGGCGCGCTTTAGTAAAAGCTTTGTCCCTTCTGCCATAGCAGTTTTAAACAGTTTATAACATGTCCTGATCACTTGTCATCTGTATGGGTGTTCTGTGTCTATATGTGTTTTTATGTGACAGTTGCTGTGAAAACAAATTTCCCCCTGGGGACAATAAAGGTCTATCTATCTATCTATCTATCTATCTATCTATCTATCTATCTATCTATCTATCTATCTATCTATCTATCTATCTATCTATCTATCTATCTTCCACCCACTCACAACAAACCATCCTTTCACACAGGATCTAGTCCATAAGTATCACTGCCTTTTCTCACACTTGATGCGCCACTCTCCAAAAGGGATATTTCCTCCTTGTACACAGAAGGTTGTCTGACACGTATAATGACAGATTCTGCTCTGGAGAGGTCATTAACAGTTAAAGGTAGACAACCAAATTCACGTTTAACCTTCTTCACCTCTCTTTCCACCATTTTCGCTTGTACGGAGGAGCCAGCAGCAGCTAAAGTAGCAACAACTTCTTTCTATCTCAAAACCTGAATCCAGCCAACTGAAATTTTAAGCTTTGTCCATGAGGAAAAATAATTCATAAACTTGGCAGTTGCACTGTCAAGCTCAGAGATGATGACTTTAACCACTGCATCCCTCGTGACCTCCGAATCCTCTGAGGAGATGGGTTGCAGCACCAAATACTTGGGCCAATCCTCCTTTGGCTTTCTCAGAAAATTGGGGCCGGTGGTCCACCTGCTAGATGCTAAGAGGCCTTCAACTGTCAAACCTCTGGAGGCATCGTCAGCAGGATTGCTCTGCAAGCTGACATATCTCCACTGCATAACATCTGTAACCTCTCTTATAGATGCCACTCTATTAGCCACAAAGGTAAGAAATCTTTTGCTTGCGTTTTTAATATATTTCAACATCGTCTGCGTGTCAATCCAAAAACATGACTTGGCCAACTTGAGAGGTAGCTCTTTCTTTAACAGGTTATCGATTTTAACAACTAGCACAGCACCAGCAACTTCAAGGCATGGAATCGTCTGCTTCAAAGGAGAAACTCTCGCTTTATCCATCATAAAAGCAAGCTGTACTCTCTGATCCTCACCTTCTAACCTCAGGTAGGACACTGTGCCATAGCTGTAACTGCTAGCGTCAGCAAAGTGATGCAGTCATGCTTGCAAAGAACCTCTGAAATTCTTGGGCTTGATGCAGCGATCAACCTTAAAATTTTCTGGTTTCTTCACATCTGCCAACCATTTACTCCACTGCTGTAGAAATGTCTGTGGTACTGGATCATCATCAAAATTCACTGTCCCAGCTTTTTTGAAATGTGTTGCAGGCATCCATTTCAAAATGAGCAAATATTTGCACAAAAACAATAATGTTATCAGTTTGAACATTAAATATCTTGTCTTTGTGGTGTATTCAACTGAATATAGGTTGAAGAGGATTTGCAAATCATTCTATTCTGTTTTTATTTACATTTTACACAACGTCCCAACTTCATTGGTATTGGGGTTGTAAGCCGTTGCCAGTTTATATTCATTTCCAAAGTACTCTCTCAAAAGACATTTTGCTGTTTCATACCCCTGTTGAGGTATTGTCATATGCAGACAACTCCTTAGCAGTTCTCTTGGCTGCCCCCTGGTATATTGTTCAAGGAAATACAAACAGTGTTGATAGCTGCTAGTTTTCTTCTTCACACTGTTCAAAGGCTCTAATAAAGGAAATAAACTCCAATGGATCTCCATCAAATGGTGATATGTCTTTTTATGGTAAGGCATTTGACATGTGTTGTTGTACGTGCATGGCATTTATTTCAGTTTGCTTTTGCATGAGCTCACACATTGTATCCTAAGATACTATATTTGCACTTTTGAAACTCTTTGTTGTATATCATGTTGTCCATGAGCCTTTGTTGCAGCAACAGATTCAGGGGGTCTGGCCATAGAAGCTGTAAAAACATATGACTATTGAAGCCTTTGAGTTGTTTGTTGGTTCAGATCCAGTACCTCTGTGAGTCCATAAGACTGATGTTTCTCCTTTGAGAGTGTCCTCGTATTTATCTTTGGTCTTACGTCCTGTGTGTATGAGAGATGGCACTTTTAAAACTTGATATATTAGATATGCTGTCACCAGGACCAACATCATCATCATCCATCACAGGTTCAACGTTTGCACTTTCACCCTCATCATCACATGAAATCCCTTGTTTCTTTAACCAGATTGATATTTCTTCCATAAAACCATCATTTCCAGCCCTTTTTAATTGAAACCAGGAATTTAGTTTTCTTTGCTCTGCCTCAGGAAGAGGAAATTCAATAAGCAATGTGTTGTGCGCTTCAGCAGCACTTTGACACAAACTTCTGAACTTTTTTAAATCTTGTTGCACAACATTAACATTTTACTCTGAAGTCAACAGAGTGTTAATTTTGGATTTTAATTTTCCACTTGTTTGAAATGACAACTCCTTTCTTTTTGAAGCCTTTCAATCACCACTGAAATTCCTTTCAGAGTTGGTCTTATTCTTTTCTCAATGACATCACATTGTTCCTCTTCAAACTCTGATTCAACAGTAACACCTTGCATGGTTGAGCTCTTAATTTCAACAGCGGCACATTGAGTTTCATCCATTTCCCACAAATTTCAGCATGAATGCAGCATTAACAAGCAAAGCTCAATCTGCCTGCACACTTCACCAACAGGCTCACAGGCTCACAGCAGAATCCCTTTGATTTGTGTGTATCAATTAACCAACACAAGCACTGGAACTTGAATGCAACAGAAACAGCAAACTGTGAACCAGCGTTGACACTTTGCTTATTTCAAAACAAGCATTTCTTGTTGAATGTCTGCAGATCGAGCCAACACTGACCTCCACATCGGACCTCCAGTCCAACCTGGTACCTTACCTCCCACTGATGTGATGATGGCTCCAGGTGACCACCGTTTTGCTTTCTCTCAATGAAGCCAGAGTTTTTACTTTTGTAGTGACTATGGCATTTAGTCACTCAGCTGGGCAAGGGGAGAGATCCGTTTTCAAACACGCTTCAATGAATTTCCGAAAGTCGCTGTTAAAACTGGGTAACAGTCTTATTTATTTTACTTTAATAACTGTAAACATTTCTAGTTAAAATAGCAAGTGCCAAAAAACAAAAAGGAATTGAAAGCAGTAGCGGTAAAAACTGTGTGGTTCTCCCGCACCCTGCTATGTGCCTGCTATTTAATCCACCTGATACACCTCTTTACCACCACCTACTGTGCAAAATACAAAACAAAATAAAGTGACAAAAAACAAACAAACAAAAAAAAGAAAAAACCCACAAATGGCTGATACAGCGGTGTTTCACTGTTTCAGCACTTTGGACAGCGCCGCAGCCTCAAGGCTCGTAATGAAAATGATGCATCATGATTCTGCATCCTAAAAATTCTGCTGACTGTGCTCTTTTACATTGTTAATGTAAAGGACTTTTACATTGTTAATGTAAAAGACTTCAGTACTATGAAGTATTTTACACTGACAATGATATTTCTTAGTACTGAACAATAAGGGTGCAACAATACACAAAAATTAGGGTTTGGTACATACCTCGGATTTGAGGTCACAGTTCGGTTCATTTTCGGTACAGTATGGGAACAAAACGTAAAACCTAAATTTGCTTGTTGTTTAAACCAACAATTTATTGTAACATTATACAAATAGGAAAATAAAATAACTGCAAAGTGTTGCCTGGTAATAAGTTAAATAAAATGTTCTCAAATAAACAACAAATGTATGAAATATTATAAAAAATACATTCCTAGTAAACAGTTTTTAACAAAACCTTTCCACAGGTAAAGTGCAGCACAACAGTTCCAGCATGAAGCCCTGTCAATTTTATTCAACCTCCATATTTTTTGCCAGAAAAATTAACTTGTCCAAAACTGTCACACGCTACAAGGATTTTTAAAGAGAATTAATGTTAAAGAATCCCTTTACTTTTGTGCAATTTATTTTATTTTCGATCTCTTTCTATTAACTGTTCGTTTAATGTTTGTTAATATATCTTTTTCAATAAAGTTTTGAAAACAAAAAACATTGTGGGAGAGACAAAAAAGTGAATAAAACCACCTTTAAAATATTTAGAACCACAAATAAACTTGATTCTTGGTTTGTTTATTTATTTTGCCATTAAAATTGGCCATCACTTATTAAAATAAAATAACTTCTCAAGGCCAGGGCTTCTCAAAGTCTGGGGACGATTTAATCACAACGCAGCAAACGAGGTCAGTAGGGTGAACGAGTGTGAGTGAGGAGGATTGCAGATATCACTCCGCTCAGTGCTTTACTGCTGCAGCGGTCAGCGGAGGAGGGGGAGACCTGCTGCCGCAGAGACTTTCACTTTCAGTCGCCAAACATCAGAAAAGTCTCCGGTAACTCCAGGAAAAGTAGTTAGATTTGTTGTGAGTCGCTTTTAAGAAAATAAGTCATTAAGAGGGTTTGGAAAGTCGCCAGATTTAGCGAGAAAGTCGCTAAGTTGGCAACACTGAATGTAAACACATGCAACGCGAACTCACCCCTGTACAGCCCTGTACCAAACCGAACGTCCCGTACTGAAACAGTTCAATACAAATACATGTACCGTTACACCCTTACTGAACAGTTCTAAGAAATATCAGTGTGGCAAAGTTGAGCAAAGTGGCATGGGTATAAAAAAGTGTGCACACTGATGTGGAGTGGAATGATGGTCTGGATGACGGCCATGCAAAACAGCTGTGGTTTGATTTCTAGTCCATTTCAATGTGATTTACCCCCCGCCCCGAATAATCTAATGCACTCTTTTTTTTTTAAAGGAGAGGAGATGTGATGGCACGGCTGGTGTTGCAAATTCACCATGTCTCGTGCAAGACAAGTGTGCAGCCTGTACCTGCACATTCCAAGTATGAGGCCCTTAGTCTTTCCCAAACTTTCCAAAGCTTGGTGACAAATCAGGTCAGTAAAGTTGACGCAATCTTGTTCACAAAAAAATATCGCATGACTGACGGACTGACCGACTTTCCACACATAGTGTCGTCAAGCCCACTGGCTGTGCCGTGAGGAAAAGGCACTAATGCAGAGCTGGACTTGATGGGAGTCTTGTGCTTCAGGTACATACCTCCAACAGAAGACACACTTGTTCGCACATGCGAGGCTGGGGGTGGTTTCCATGCACCGGTGAGACTCAATACCATAGAAGGTGTGCTTATAACAGCCTCCTCTGCCTCGTAACATCGACTAAAAGTAGAAACAACCGCGTTAATATGATTTATGCATTCAATTTTTCAAACTGTGTGATGTTTTACTGAGAATGGGTAAAAGACAATACCTTGGTCCAACGACAAAGCTTCACCCCCGAGTGACTTCCAATGAGTCTGTACCCTACACAAAGACAGAAACAGAGGAGGAACTGCATATAAGACTCAATAAACACTTCTGACCCAGATCCGCAACTGTTAAATTCTGTTGAAAAATATGCAGGATATATGCAGTTCAAATGGTCATAATTACACCTTCTATCGGTGTTCTTCTATCTACAAAGCCCTGCTTAACATTCATACTTAGTAATTGCTTTATGCACAAAAGGAGGATAAAATGTTTCAATTTCATTCTCTACTCATCATCATATTACCACAGCATCATGGCACTAGTTAAAAATGGCCACTTTTGGACAAAAACCTAATAAAGCTCTGAGGCTTTTACACATCCTCCATCATGTCTCCATCAAAGGGAGTAGTTTTATTGGCATCATTTAATCTGCTCAAGACATACACTATCATTATGTCAGGGCTGCTTTTAGAATTTGGAAGAGATTATTTTTAAAGTTCCAACATTTCAAGAGGCACTTTATGATCTGATCTGAAATCTACAAATGGTGAAGTTGGGGAATTTTTAGCAGCTGTTGAGTCCCCTACCTTAAACATCTTACAAATAACTAAATAATTAAAATGACCAGTGTTTATAAGAGCAAGCTTCATGTGTACAGCTCTGTAAAGTTTGAAAGAAAAACTGCTTTTGACTCCAGAATTTCCATTTATCAATACTGCATGGGTAATTATTAGTTAGCAAGTTGTACTCCTGAGACTGAATTTTATTTGTTGAACAAATGCAGTCCTCTCAGTCCATCCAAAATGTTAATAAACCCCAAACCTCAATGCCTAAGAAAGGAAAAGTGAGTTTTGGGCTTTCTCAGGGGACTACATGCCTGCATGCAACTATTCATTTGCAGAATTATCATTCAAGTACCTGAAAAAGTGAAAATGATGTTAAAACTGAGTTGTTTATTCGTTCAGAAATGTCATTAGGAGGTTCCCCCCTTTGGTTAGAATCAGAAGAACCCTTAATTTACTTAAAATATCAGTTCAGAGCACAATAAAGAAAATCCTAAGACAGCATTTATGGAAAAGAGCTACTATGTTCTTTCAAATCCCAACCCCTCCTCTGTTGAAACCTTTTGGAGATTAATGGAAAGCCATTATTTCTTATATAATGTGCCTCCCACAGCTTTATATTTATTTTACCTATAATGGCCCTAATATGCCATCGTAGGTGTCTACAATGTATATTTTTAGCCTAAATACACATTCAATTGGTCTGCTATTGATTGCCACCTTCTTTCACTCTTATTACAGTAGTCATATGGGTTTTGTTTGCTTATAAGCTTCAATTAGCAGCTGTTGCTCACTGGGTTGAAACTACGCCACAGGACCAAACACTACACTCCAACATGTGCCACTACTGTGCCACGGAAGCAATAACACTGAAAAAGAAAGTTTTAAATTTGTGTCACTTGAGCCACACTGAAGACCAACCAGTCAACCAATCAACCAATGAAACTAATCAACACTCTTCACCGCACTGCATTAAAACTCATGGAGACATTACACAGGAGTTTTAAGAATATGTCTGATTTTCATCAACAATATCACACCAGGAAAAATCTAAATTTATTCCCTCATTGTTTTCAGCAGTGTTTGTCTGTTGTTTGTTTGTTTGTTAGCAGGATAACTCAAACAGTCATGAACATATTTCCATTAAATTTGACGAGCAGGTAATAATGATCCCGGATACACTTGAAGGTGATAAGGAATATATTGTGGAACTGAGATCTAGAATAATGTTTGGCATACAGGAAAATTTAAGTCAAAAGGTTACGAGAGGATGTTGATGAAATCTGGTGAGCATAAATTTTATTTTGAATTTCATCTGGAATATATTTTGGATCCATGATCCAGAAGACATTTTAAGCAATAATGTGACCTTGACAGAGGTATGCACTCTCTGTGTGCCTTCTAGTCATTTCATTGACTGGTCAGCAGATAAATGGTCAAAAGTGGTATCTCTTGGATTCACTTCCATTTTGTAAATTAATGTTATCTCTGTTTGTCTGTCTATATCACTCGAGCATGAGTCAGAGCTGGATCATACCATGAAGAATATAAAACATTTTAATATAACAACAGATTTTTGCTGTGGTGCTGGTAAACTGCATATTTCACCCTCCCCAGACTTTAGACCCAGTGTCTCCAAGCCTGTTCCTGGAGAGCACCTGCCCTGCATGCTTTCTAACCCTCCCTGTTACACCCCCAGATAATTAACTCTATCAGGTGTCCTCAGCCAATCAAAACCTGGAAAACACCAATTTTTAAAAAAATCAGGTGTGACCTGAGCAGGGGTACATGGAAAACATGTAGGGCAGGTGCTCTCCAGGAACAGGGTTGGAGACCCCTGCTATAGAGGTTTGTGTGAGAGCAACACAAAGCAACATTTAAAGATGATTTCTGAAAGAACAGTCACAGGTGGGACCACATGTTTCAGAAGTATATTTTGTCAGCCTTATTCCTGCAGTTAATTGTATAAAGGTAATTAAAACAATCAAGACACATATTTTCCCATCATGTATTGTACCTCCAGCAGAATAACTGATGTTTACCGTCTGTCAGGCAACAAAAGCATGCAGCTTACAGCTTGAAGGCTGAGCGCTGGATTTCAATCATGACCAGAGCAGTGTTTGATACTTCTGAGCCAAGGTGGGTGTGGTGCATACAGTTCCCAGAAGGGAACATGATGAGATAACCACTTTTTGAAATGACTTCTGTTGTGTGGGCCGCTGAAGAGGAGGTACTGCTGGCCCACCACCACCAGAGGGCGCCCTGCCTGGAGTGCGGGCTCCAGGCACCAGAGGGCGCTGCCGCCTTATGGGAGTAGCCTGGGTGACAGCTGTCACCCATCACCAGACACAGCTGTTCCACTCAGCACAGAGGTATATCAGGAGGACGGCGTCTCCACCTCAGTGCCGAGATATCGCCTAAGACTGAGGTAATATTCTCTGCATTTATATTCTGAACAACCAGCTAAACTTGTTAAACCTTTTCAGGACTGTTGACTACTGATAGCTTCATTGCATAAGTACTCACCTTCCTGCTGTACTTTGACAAGAGGTGGAGGCGGCTTCTCCCCTCTCCGTTACTGGGTGCGGTCGCATCCACACCTGTGTGTTGTTGCTCTCTCCCGCCAGCAGTACCGGATCCGACGAGCGGAGGCAGTGGCCACCTGGGAATTCGGGACTTGGCGGTTCCAGTATTTCCAGGGTTCGGTGGCAGAGGAGATCTGGGTGGTTCCGGTTCGACTGAGACGGACGTCTCCTACCTTCGAGCCTGCCCACACGACACCAGCGGATTCGACCCCAAATTGTGATTGTTGTATTTATTGTGCTCGTTTCACAATAGTAAACCTTGTTATTTACCTTCTCCATTGTCCGTTCATTGCGCCCCCTGTTGTGGGTCCGTGTTCCTACACTTTCACAACAACTTCAAGGAAACTATTTGATTCGACTTATCACTGATATTGATATTTGGAATAATAAATAAAATCAATAATCCGTGTTTGATAATGTTGGTGTTTTCTGAAAGAATATTGCATCCTGAACCCATTTTATATTATCAATGTACTATTTTACGCTCACAGCCACAATGTGTAGTTTTCCATTGTGCATGCATTCAGACTGGAGGCCTATTTGTCTTGTCATGAGACCTATTATTCAGCCCAAGAACCAGGAAACTAAAATGAATTACCCTTTGTTGAACAATACGTAAGCCTGTAAAAATAACAAAATGGCTTATTATAGAGATGAAAATAATCTTCAATGTTATGTTATAAAGATCGTAACATTCTCGACCCATTGTTAAAATGCATCCGGTAAGGGCCCTGTCACATCTTGACGATTTACCCAGTGTATACCGACCATATTAAAAACGCTGGCATACGCGGGTGTACGTCTAAAAAATTATGCAGCTGTCACACCTTGATGATTTAGCCAGTGTATGCTGACAGCCCTGTTTCCACCGAGTGGTGCGGGTCGGAACGGTTAAGTCTAGCTTGGTTTGCATTTCTACCCCTGGCAGGCAGAACCATTTTGTTTGGCAGGTGGAACACTTAAATTGATGAGGGCGTCATCAAGTACATGGACCCTGTCGCGTGGCATCTCTTCTACACACATAGGCAAAAGAGTAATTTAACATTTTATTTCATTTTATTTTTGTCTTGGTGGATCATGGGATTTATTTTCATCACGTTCAAACTGTTGACAAATTGACTGATGTCTGTGCTAAACGCTGAATGTGAATGAATGAGGCGCTGCGAGTCTTTCAACTCTTAAAATACAGTAGTGTTCAGAATAATAGTAGTGCTATGTGACTAAAAAGATTAATCCAGGTTTTGAGTATATTTCTTATTGTTACATTGGAAACAAGGTACCAGTAGATTCAGTAGATTCTCACAAATCCAACAAGACCAAGCATTCATGATATGCACACTCTTAAGGCTATGAAATTGGGCTATTAGTAAAAAAAAAAGTAGAAAAGGGGGTGTTCACAATAATGGTAGTGTGACATTCATTTAGTGAGTTTGTCAATTTTGTGGAACAAACAGCTGTGAATCAGGTGTCCCCTATTTAAGGACGAAGCCAGCACCTGCTGAACATGCTTTTCTCTTTGAAAGCCTGAGGAAAATGGGACGTTCAAGACATTGTTCAGAAGAACAGCGTAGTTTGATTAAAATGTTGATTGGAGAGGGGAAAACTTATACGCAGGTGCAAAAAAATTATAGGCTGTTCATCCATCTGCAATGATCTCCACTGCTTTAAAATGGACAAAAAAAAAACAGAGATGTGTGGAAGAAAACGGAAAACAACCATCAAAATGGATAGAAGAATAACCAGAATGGCAAAGGCTCACCCATTGATCAGCTCCAGGATGATCAAAGACAGTCTGGAGTTATCTGTAAGTGCTGTGACAGTTAGAAGACGCCTGTGTGAAGCTGATTTATTTGCAAGAATCCCCTGCAAAGTCCCTCTGTTAAATAAAAGACGTGCAGAAGAGGTTACAATTTGCCAAAGAACACATCAACTGGCCTAAAGAGAAATGGAGGAATATTTTGTGGACTGATGAGAGTAAAATTGTTCTTTTTGGGTCCAAGGGCCGCAGACAGTTTGTGAGACGACCCCCAAACTCTTTTTTTCAATTTAGATTTTCTAAGGTCTCACCCCTCAAAAAGTTTCTTTATTAGTTAAAAAATATATAGGTAAAATTTGAGAGTCCTATGATAATATTTAGAGGTAGCTCAAAGAACTCAAAGTTTGATCATAACAATTATATTGAACTGAATGCGAAATATTAAACCCTGTTGTAGAAATAAGTGAAACTTTTGAAAAATCACCAAAGGATAACAGTTTAATACACAGTTTAATACAAGCTTTAATAATATAAACATTAAACAACAGTAAATATTGCAATGAAATTGCAATCAAATTTATGGATTTATATATACAATGAATTCAGCTTCCTTTTTATTTTATGTTTCTGACTGCTGTTCTTTGTTTTTCTTCAGAAGTTGCCACTGTTCAAATATTTTTTCCAGTTTCTTCTGACAGTGCTGTTTGTCTCTTATGGGAATTCTAGCTTTATTCCAAAATAGGGAAATCTCCTGCACTACAATGTCTGATGCTTGTCAAACCATTTTATTCAGTTCTAGATGTTGGTGCAGAAAGAAGCCAAGTTCCATGCGAACTGATGGGAGTTTTGAACCTGTTAACTCTGTTACAGTAGATTCCAGCAGTTATATAACATTTTGTAATTTTGCTCTTGTTGCCATTGTGTTTACTTCACAAATTGCCAAGTTTTGGAAAGTCAGTGAAAATATCAGACAATTTAATTCATTATTAAACTACTTTGTCATTGGCTAAGTTATTAAGAATCAACAGTGTCCAAAAAGTTATAATTACCATGTCTGAGATTGGAATATGTTACTGGTAGAGAGACAGGCGGTTTCCAACTTTCAGTTATACCATGCCATTTGATGTAGAATTTAACTAAAACTATGAAACTTTAGTCCAATTGAGCTACCAGTAAATATTAACCAAAAGCCCTAATATTTTCAGAATATGGTTTTATGTAATAGAGGAATAATTTAAGAGGATGAGACCAATTTTCTTAAGTTAAAAAATAAGCTCCACCCTAGTGAAGACAGTGAAGCATGGTGGTGCAAGCATCATGATATGGGCATGTTTTTCCTACTATGGTGTTGGGCCTATATATCGCATACCAGGTATCATGGATCAGTTTGGATATGTCAAAATACTTGAAGAGGTCATGTTGCCTTATGCTGAAGAGAACATGCCCTTAAAATGGGTGTTTCAACAAGACAATGACCCCAAGCACACTAGTAAACAAGCAAAATCTTGGTTCCAAACCAACAAAATTAATGCCTCGCAGATATGAAGAAATCATGAAAAACTGTGGTTATACAACTAAATACTAGTTTAGTGATTCACAGGATTGCTAAAAAAAGCAGTTTGAACATAATAGTTTTGAGTTTGTAGCGTCAACAGCAGATGCTACTATTATTGTGAACACCCGCTTTTCTACTTTTTTTTAATAATAACCCAATTTCATAGCCTTAAGAGTGTGCATATCATGAATGCTTGGTCTTGTTGGATTTGTGAGAATCTACTGAATCTACTGGTACCTTGTTTCCCATGTAACAATAAGAAATATATTCAAAACCTGGATTAATCTTTTTAGTCACACAGCACTACTATTATTCTGAACACTACTGTAAGTTCATTGTCTTGTTGTTATGGTCTGTTCATTCTGTTCATTCCCCTTCTGTTCAGTCTCCCTGCCTGGTTCAGGCTCAGAAACGCACAGGGAGCAGAAAAACCATTGAGGGACTTCTTTTAAAACTCTACGTTTCTTCAGCCATGACAAGGAATAACCAAATGTTGCCAACGAGCTGTGAATTGTGCAGCCCTGGCAGGAACCCAAATCTTCCTATGCCAAAAGACATGGAGTGTGACTTTGAAACAAGTTCATTTGGGCATATTCTTAATAAAAATTCTGGCTTGAATTCTGCAGACATGGGGAAACAACTATTAGCCTCAAGTAACGCATTATCTTCACTTCATCTAGTGTGTGTGTGTGTGTGTGTGTGTGTGTGTGTGTGTGTGTGTGTGTGTGTGTGTGTGTGTGTGTGTGTGTGTGTGTGTGTGTGTGTGTGTGTGTGTATCTGTGGCAATGCGTGGTTGAACAGCTTGAAGCTCACCCATGGTGAAACTCCAGCACAAGCAGCACACAAAAATGCAGTAGCACAGAGTAAAATGTGTTTCAGCTTTTGTTGCTGTTCAGTCAGTTCAGGTGACCACCCGTGTTTTTATGACAGAGATATAAACCTGCTGTTTATTCTGTCAGTGTGTAGCTAAAATGTTAGTGATTTTCTTATGTAAACAAATGTGTATGAAAACACTAGAGTCAAACTCGGGAAAAATTAAGGATGTCCAGACATAATATGGTAAGTTAATATAGTAATGTGGCAAAACTATTAACCAGTAATGTCAGACCATGACTGAAGCACTGAGCAAGTGGCTCAGTACTGAGGACCCCATTAAAAAGAAAAGACCACAGAGGCACTCATTCATCACCTACCCACAGCAGATAGATGCTGCTTTCAGGAGGTGCGTATGGACTGGGTGTCAGGCCAGGTGGTCCTGCAGTATGATGGATGCCCCAATGAACAGCGCAGGTGCACACTCCCACACCCGACCTGATGTTAAGCAGTACAGCCACGGTTTTTGAGTTAAAGTCTTGCAGAGACACAAAGTAGGCTTCAAGTACAAGCAAGCTTGTTATCATCAGGGAGTTACTTATGTGGTACCTGGGTGCATGCCAATACATTTTTCTAGGAGTCGGTGGGCGGGTTCCATATTAGCTTTATACCTAAAAAAAAAGTGTGGGACCAGATTATGGTAAGGTACCTTAAAGACAAACTGGACATTATTTGTTGAATAAAATACTAGTCATCATATTCAATTTGAGTTTACATACTCCATCTTTGACTTTTATTTCAATCTTCTAAACGTGTTTCTCAAAACATGATTAATTCATAATCAATAACCACATCATCAGGGTAACACTGACGTATCTCAAACAAATCGATTATCAGTGCTGTTACTAAACATCAATTAGAAGGGGGAGAAAAAACCAAAACAAACAAAAAACATCACAAGTGGTCCCTCTTACACCTGCCAGTGGGTTATCAGAAGCAATGACATCATGTTCAGAATGACAACTATGCCTGTAAGGGCTAGTGTTGATTAGATTAATTACTTTATAATTTTCAACAGGGTTATGATTTTGTTCTTTTGTTCACCTGGCAGTGTCAGATGGATGCCTACTTTCAAGAGTTGGGGCTAGACCAGTTGAGTGAGTGGGTGGTTTCGAATTGTCATTACGTGGTGTGATTAATGTAACAAAGCACTCGTGCATGTTCCCAGACTTGGCTCGACTTCATGGTATGATGTATTGAAAAATTTTTCAAGTGCAATTTCTCAAAGACGAACAACTGAACAATATTTACAACTGAGAAAATTAAAACATTAATTGCCAGACATTAATGCTGGGGTTGTCGCTGTTCCAGTAATCTGTATCATTGCCATGCTGTGCTCTATTGTGACACACAGGCAGTTTGGGACAGCAGGCAGAGTACCTTGGTGAAATGTGCCAGTTTTCTGTACAGTGCCAATACTGGTATTATTAATGCAAAAGATAATATACTCGCCTGACCACTAACACAATCTCCCACTTACCACTAATACTGGTGAGGTCAGTTTCTGGAGCTATGCATAGGTGCCACGTGTCACTGCACCCACCATAGTATGGAACCACCTTGGTCTTCCTGGGTGGCAACCTCCCAGGCAGACAAATGGTCCATCCCCACTTCTCAAAAAGTAGCTATCTTTATTCTACAACCAGGTGAAATGTATATGTGCCCTTCCCCTTTTTCATTTCATAGGATGTTTCTGTGAAGGCTCTCAGTTGTCCAGGTGGTTTCCATAGTAGAGAAGCTTGAATCTTCGACTGGATTGGGTTGCTTGACGCGAGGATGTTTCGCTTCAAATCGCAGAAGCTTCCTCAGCTAAAATTCTTGCTCTGGTAGTCTGACTCCTGTCTTGACTCTTGTAGAGTCTTATCTACAAGAGTCTCCGTGGGCTTGCATTGCCCCCTTTCCTCATCCAGACCTCAACTTGAGGGCAGCGCTGAGTGGGTCGGCGAGGAGAGGCTTAGCCAAGCCAACCTGGAATCCATCACCTTCCCAGGAATCCCAGTCACAAACACAGTGGATCATAGCCTCTACAAGGTGATGTAGGTCCGGGGTCTGGGCCTACATCACCTGCCTTCCCCCTGGGTTTGACCCTCACCAGTTTGCTTATCTTGTGAGCAGGTCCATGGAGGATGCCATCATTATGGCTCTACATGCTGCTCTGTCCCATCTGGAGCAGCAGGGGAGCTATGTGAGGCTGCTCTTTGTGGACTTTAGCTCAGCATTTAATACCATCCTTCCAAGCAGACTGGTGATTAAGTTGTTGGACCTGGGGGTGTCCCACTCCATTTGCTGGTGGATCTTGGACTTCCTCACAGACCGCTCTCAGAGGGTGAGAGTTGGACCTCACATCTTTTCGGCCATTAGCCTCAGCACCGGCTCCCCTCAGGGCTGCATGCTGAGTCCTTTGCTCTACACCCTCTACACCTATGATTGCACCCCCTCTCACTCCAGCAACAATATCATTAAGTTTGCTGATGACACTACTGTGGTGGAACTCATTTCTGGTGAAGATGAGTCTGCCTATAGAGAGGAGGTGCAGCAGTTGTCCGTCTGGCGTAGGGAGAACAATTTGATCCTCAACACCTCAAAGACAAAGGAGATGGTGGTGGACTATAGAAGGAGGAAAACAGTCATCCAGCCACTGGTCATCGATGGGGATTGTGTGGAGTGGGTCTCTGAATTTCGTTTTCTGGGCGTGTATTTCAGAGACGAGCTGACTTGGAGCACAAACACTATGGCTACCATCAAGAAGGCACAGCAGAGACTCTATTTCCTGAGGGTTCTCAAGAATAACCATCTGCCACAGAGACTGCTGGTGTCCCTTCTATCGCTGCTCCAAAGAGAGCATTTTGACCTACTGTCCGTATGTGTGGTTTTCCAGCTGCACAGTCATAGACAGGAAAGCTCTCTAGTGGGTCGTCACCACTGCCCAGAAGATCAGTGCTTGTCTCTTGCCTTCATTAGAGGAACTGTATACAAGTTGTTGTCTCCAGAAGGCAAGGACTATAATCAGGATACTATTTGTTTGAATTGCTGCCATCAGGCAGACGATACAGGGCACTTAAGGCCAGAACAGACAGACTTAAAAATAGCTTTGTGGGAAGAGCTATTTGTGCACTGAACACTGCTGGTCCTGCCATTTTATGATTGTGATTGTTTTTAACTAGGTTTTATGTAGAATTGTTTAGGGTTATTTATTTATTTATTTTAATTGTGCTTTTAAGAGATTGTTTTTAATTTCATTGTCATGCACAGAATTTTTTTCTGGTGTCATGTACAATGATAATAATAAATTCTATTCTATTCAGTCCAGTCGAAGATTCAAGCTTCTCTACTATTTCATAGGATCTTCAACACCAAGGCAGTTGTGTGCTGGATCATGCACAGAGAAGCACACCACATGGATGTAGCTGGTATTCCCTCATGAGGCATCTGAGTCTCTCCAAGAAACCATCCTTTTAATACGAATTCATTCCAGTGGTACCCAAGGATCCTCTAGACCAAGTACGAAAGACATCCACTTGTCAAGTTAGATTCCACTACCACAGAATAAGACAGGAGGCCCTAAAAGACTTGAATCTTTTTTTCTTGCAAAGATATTGGCATCACCAGACATCTGTCCAGCAGACTTGTGAATTCAAAAGCTCTTCCAAGGCCTCTCTCAGTTTCAGAAGTCAATGACCCACAGACATGAAGGTCACTGCAGAGATAAGAGAGACTTCCGATTCCAGAAAGTCATTAAAAGCTGATGCATATGTTGATGACAAATCCCAGAGTGAACAGATAATATAGTTCTCACATTTCATGGCTAAAATCCATCCCTGACTCCATTTAAATTTTGAGCAATCTGACTACACAAGACAAACAGTGGGTCACACCACACCTGATCATCATGACAGGAGGTAATGTGTGACCCTAACCCTGTGATGTCAGGATAATTTCCTTATTCCAAAAAATCTTCACACACATGACTCTGTTCTTTACTGTGAACTCATTTTCATGACAGACACTGCACTTATATACATCCGTAGGAACAACAGTTTATAGGAGTGCGACAAGATGTTAATTTTAGTTGGTTGGGCTGGACCCTGAGGACATAAGGAGGCATTAAGGGTAATTGGACTGCACTGTGTCATTAAGTGCCAATGAAAAAGTCATTCCCCAGCTTCACACTTCTCCACATGCAACACCTTAGCCTGGCTTGAAAAAGACTATGTATAATTTCAGCAGTTAATGACACTAGTATAAACCAAGAAAAGGTTTGAATGTGTTTCTTGCATTTTAAGTCAGGTAATTTACAATTAAGGGAATTAAACAGGTTCATTGACAAATTACTGAAGAAATGTTAAGGTTTTGGGGTAAACTGAGCTTCATTCACAGGTATCCTTATCAGTGAATTTGAAAATGAGTTAACCGGCAAGACAAAATAAATAAATAAACTGAATTCTGCACAAGCAATTCTGGTTATATTTACCACTGCAGTAAAAAAGTTGGATTCATGATTTATGTTTTTGAAGTTAATTCAATTTTTGCTGACGTGACTGAACTAACTATGTTTAAGATGTTCTAAGCAGAAGCTGGTGTGCCAGTCAGTAAATTTTAATGACAAAGTGATTCAGCTACATAACAGAAATATATTTTAGCAGTATCAAGCAGATGTGCCTGTTGTTTTATGCACTAGATTAAGAGTCACAGAGTTAACAGTTCCCAAATGAGTGGCATAGAATGGCAAAAATGCTTTTGCAGTGAGTCCGAGTTCTATTTGCTATAGAGAGTGCAGGATCTGATCACAGAGCTGGGCACTGGGCACACTGAAGTTGGCTTGACAGCATCCATTAGTCAACTGCATATTATGTGAGCAACTTAAATTCGACCAAATGTTACAGGACTTGTTATATCTTTTAAATGGGAGTGTGGCAGAAGCACAGTGCTGTGGTATTGAGAAAGTAAATCAATCAATCAATCAATCAACTTTTTTCTTGTATAGCGCCAAATCACAACAAACAGTTGCCCCAAGGCGCTCAAATGCAGGTGACGATTTTTCTGGTAAGTTACCATTTGAGTGCCAACATGTCAGAGGGCACCATCAGAAAGCAGCCACCAAAGCTCCCTGAGGGGAAGCTGTGAAGCAGTATGTAGAGTTTTTTGATTGTTCCATGAGTGCACACTTTTCTAACTTCCCTTTCACTGCATATAGTATGTGACAGCATACAACCCCTGGCAATAATTATGGAATCACCGGCCTCGGAGGATGTTCATTCAGTTGTTTAATTTTGTAGAAAAAAAGCAGATCACAGACATGACACAAAACTAAAGTCATTTCAAATGGCAACTTTCTGGCTTTAAGAAACACTATAAGAAATCAAGAAAAAAAAATTGTGGCAGTCAGTAACGGTTACTTTTTTAGACCAAGCAGAGGGAAAAAAATATGGAATCTCTCAATTCTGAGGAAAAAATTATGGAATCACCCTGTACATTTTCATCCCCAAAACTAACACCTGCATCAAATCAGATCTGCTCGTTAGTCTGCATCTAAAAAGGAGTGATCACACCTTGGAGAGCTGTTGCAGCTGTTGCAAGTGGACTGACATGAATCATGGCTCCAACATGAGAGATGTCAATTGAAACAAAGGAGAGGATTATCAAACTCTTAAAAGAGGGTAAAGCATCACGCAATGTTGCAAAAGATGTTGGTTGTTCACAGTCAGCTGTGTCTAAACTCTGGACCAAATACAAACAACATGGGAAGGTTGTTAAAGGCAAACATACTGGTAGACCAAGGAAGACATCAAAGCGTCAAGACAGAAAACTTAACGTCTGTGACCGAACTGTAAGAAACCGCCTAAAGGAAATGGGATTTACATACAGAAAACCAAAATGAAAGCCATCATTAATACCTAAACAGAAAAAAAAAACAAGGTTACAATGGGCTAAGGAAAAGCAATCATGGACTGTGGATGACTGGATGATCATATTCAGTGATGAATCTCGAATCTGCATTGGGCAAGGTGATGATGCTGGAACTTTTGTTTGGTGCCGTTCCAATGAGATTTATAAAGATGACTGCCTGAAGAGAACATGTAAATTTCCACAGTCATTGATGATATGGGGCTGCATGTCAGGTAAAGGCACTGGGGAGATGGCTGTCATTACATCATCAATAAATGCACAAGTTTATGTTGATATTTTGGACACTTTTCTTATCCCATCAATTGAAAGGATGTTTGGGGATGATGAAATCATTTTTCAAGATGATAATGCATCTTGCCATAGAGCAAAAACTGTGAAAACATTCCTTGCAAAAAGACACATAGGGTCAATGTCATGTCATTGTTTTTCATGATTCCATAATTTTTTCCTCAGAATTGAGTGATTCCATATTTTTTTCCCTCTGCTTGGTCTAAAAAAGTAACCGTTACTGACTGCCACAATTTTTTTTCCTGATTTCTTATAGTGTTTCTTAAAGCCAGAAAGTTGCCATTTGACATTACTTTAGTTTTGTGTCATGTCTGTGATCTGCTTTTTTTCTACAAAATTAAACAACTGAATGAACATCCTCCGAGGCCGGTGATTCCATAATTTTTGCCAGGGGTTGTATAATGCTGACATACATATGCTGTCACCTGCAGGAACGTATGTCATGACTGCACCAGCGACAACATGTGTCACTGATGACATGCTGCAAGAGCTCTGTGTGTGGTTTTTTTTTTGTATCTTAAACCACATATTTCAATTTGCTACCTCACTTCACATACGAGGATCCTAAATTCAATTAGATAGAAAGTTATTATTTCCCTTGGGAAGACTCCCTCAGGGAAACTTGAGGTTTCAGCAGAACTGGATAGCAGCACACAGGGCAAGCACACAAAGATTATCAAAAGTAGAAGTAAGAAACAATTTTAAAAAATTAAATACAAATATAAATCCCAGAACTACTGGTTTACTGGCTACAAATGCTCCTCTCCTTCCTGTGCTCTGTCTTCCTGTTACTCTTCCTACCCCCAAGTGAGGAGCTGTGCAGTCTAATGGCCTGAGGGACAAAGGAGGTTTTCAGCCTGTTAGTTCTGGACTTGGGGAGGAGCAGTCTGTGGCTGAACAGGCTCCTCTGGTTGCTGACGACGGCGTGCAGAGAGTGACTGGCATCGTCCATTGTGCATGTGAGTGCAGTGCAACAACTCTGAATATGGCATGTCTGTGTTGTGTGGGCCGCTGAAGAGGAGGTACTGCTGGCCCACCACCACCAGATGGCGCCCTGCTTGGAGTGCGGGCTCCAAGCAGAGGGCGGAGCCGCTGGAGGTGACAGCTGTCACCTATCAACACCAGCTGTCACCTATCACCACCACTACAAAGACCGGACTGCAACTCCACCTCCTCGCCGAGAAATCTTCTACCATACAGGTAATTCTCTGCTGAACCTTAATTCGAGTATTAGTCTGATCTCTTTTTGCAGCCGTTTTCCTGGAACGGATACCCTGTCTGCTGAGTTGGCGTTTGGTGTGGATTGCGACGGCTTCGCCTCCCACCCCACCCAGATAAATGGTTATCTCAGGAGCTGCACGAGTGTGTGATTGGAGGTGGAGGTTCTCCCTCCTAACTGTGTACAGACTGTGGGACTACTGAGTGTGCGAACTCACACTCATCCAGAACTGTTTCTGTTTTCTGCCAGCAGTACCGGGTCTGACTGCTGAAGACAGTGGCCACCTGGGGCGCAGGGCTTGGCGGCTCTGGTGTTCTTCAGGTCCGTTGGTGGTGAGGGCTGTGTGGGATCCGGCTCTTCTCGCACCGGACGTCTCCTATCTTCGAGCCTGCCACACGTCACCTTTTGCCGGATTGATATTCCATTGTCCCTTCATTAACGCCCCCTGTTGTGGGTCCATGTCACGACACTTCCCCAACATGTCTGCATATTAACACTAAATTTATTTATACAGTACCTAGAACTAGAGTGTGTGTGTGTGTGTGTGTGTGTGTGTGTGTGTGTGTGTGTGTGTGTGTGTGTGTGTGTGTGTGTGTGTGTGTGTGTGTGTGTGTGTGTGTGTGTGTGTGTGTGTGTATGTGTGTGTGTGTGTGTGTGTGTGTGTGTGTGTGTGTGGGGTTGGGTGTGCAAGCACACACTAGCATGCAAAAAAGAGAGCGAGAAACCCTTGTAAAATATGTTTTTGTCTGTCCTCCTGCTCCACTCCCGTCCACTACAGTGCCCATGACATGCTGTCAAACTAACACACCATTGCAGGGAAACTATGTAAGTGTGTTATGAATTTGTTTATGTAAGGAGTGTCTGAGTGTTGTGCTCTTTATATAAAGAAAACAGTGTTAGACTTTACAGCTGGTTTTTGGTGCCACAAACACTTTCTTGTGACAGACAATATGAACACGCTGGCTATGTTCCTAACCACACCTCGTTTGAGACTAAAATGGCCACATTGGTGTAAGTGGTTTTGTGATTTTGAGTAAGTGGCCGCTGGGTGTAAAAATGACAACTGTGATGGGTAGAAACTAGCCATGACGCAACTGCTGGGCTTTGTGACGGGTGGAGCATAAGGCCCATAAATTGTGGCCACCAGCTTAATCAAAGTCGGGTAAGAATTTGTACTTTTGGTTTTACACCCTGTATGATCTCTGATTGACATACATACATACATACACACACACGCACACAACATACAGATTCAGAAAAGCCTAATCACCTTGTTTTGTCAGTGCTTCTCTTAAAGCAGGGGTGATCATATCTCGTCTCTCTGCTTCATCTTCGAGCTTCTTGACACCGTTCAACTTGGATAGGATCATCTGGCCGTCTCCTCGGCCATCTATGATCTGTGTCAGACACAAAACACAATGGTGGGGGTGGTGAGGTTTAGCCATTGCAACTAACATCTGCCACAGTTAACAATGTATCATAAATGATACTATCAATTAATTTAGGGCCTTCAAGCCATTTTTTAAATTAACTAACACAAAGTTTGTGGTATAAAAGGTGGCAAACCTGATTCCGCTGGAATCAGAAGAAAGTACACTTAAAATATGCAAGATAAAAAAATAATAATTTAAGAACACAAAAAATACACTCATTTACATGCATTAATATGGCATATTGTTTAGGAGGAAATAGCAGAGGTGGTGGCCAAGTGGTTAGTGGACCTTGTTTCAGTGCAGAAGGTTCCCGGTTCAAACTCTACCTCTGCCACATTTCTCTGTGTAACGTGGAGTTGCGTTAGGAGGGGCATCTGCTGTAAAACTTGTGCCAGTACAACATGCAGATCCACCTTGAATTTGTTGTGGCGACCCCGAGTGAACACAAGGGAGCAGCCGAAGGGACTTACTATTGTTTAGTAAGGAATTGCTGAGTAATTTATTTATTTATACCACTCAATAGTAGTATCCAAAGTGGGTGCACTTTGTGTGACAGTGACAGAGACAATACCAAGATGCAGAGCCACTGAAGTGGCTGAGAGAAAGGGTTGGAATTGGTCAAGAGAATGTAGCTAAAGAAAAGCTGTCAATTACCATATTTACAATGATAAATAAAAACCTGTTGGTCCATAAAAGAAATGAATTGTACATTGTTCTGTAACAAATCATGATTAATTGCAGGCATAAATTAAAAATTTACATCAATATACCTATTCACATTTTGAACATCAATTTAATCTAGAAGCAATATGTTAACATGAATTCACTCACATTCTAAACACACTTATTCTAGTTAGACAGGTCACCAGTCTGTTGCAGCACCGACACATACAGATAGACAAACACACTCTCACTCACACCTACAGTCAATTTAGACTCACTAGTTCCCCAAGCATGCATGTCTTTGAAGCTGGGAGACAACTAGAGGACCTGGAGTTAACCTACGCAAACATGGGGAGAGCACACAAACCAGGTCGGACCTGAACCTGGGACGTCCTCATTCTGAGGCACGTGTGCCATCTATGAAGCCACCACGCTGCCATATTTTAACATTTCAATATAAGACAGCGGGGCCCTCACTTAACAGGTTTGACAGCAACTGATACAAATAATTTCTTTGTAAAACAGTGATACTATAACACTGTATATTTGTTCTGTGTGGCCTTGATATGGTAATATAGATAAGATAATGATGGGTTCCTCACTAGTCTCCTTTTTGCATGGTCACATTTACCACAGTATCATATTGTTTGTAGATCTAAATGACAGATATACATGAAGTCCAAGACAGATCCAGTGCAGTCATCAGGAAGGGAAAAGAAGCCAATCAGAGGTTATCATGGGCACAAGGATCAATACTATTCAGCAAGGTCAGGAGTACATAGAGGGTCTTGGTAAAACGCAACGATACTCAATTTTGAAAAAATACACAAATTCTCATTACTGATTATTATTACCTTTTCTACTTTTTGTTTTTACTAATAGCCCAATTTCATAGCCTTAAGAGTGTGCATATCATGAATGCTTGGTCTTGTTGGATTTGTGAGAATCTACTGAATCTACTGGTACCTTGTTTCCCATGTAACAATAAGAAATATACTCAAAATCTGGATTAATCTTTTTAGTCACATAGCACTACTATTATTCTGAGCACTACTGTATATGTATACAAATGGTTATGATTACTAAACAGTCAACATGATGTTTCTCATTAAAACCCTTTAATTAAAACTGAAAAACTACACTACAAGTACATCTCGATTCTTTCATTTCAGCTCCACCGTGGATGTGCACAGAGGCAAAAATTACAAAAATTCTCATTGTCCAAATACTAATTGCTCTGAGTGCATATTTGAACACATGCACAAAGAGGAAAACAGTAAAAGTTGAAGTAGCTGTTGTACTTATCAGACCCTGTACTAGTAATACTGCTGTTTCAAGAGCAGGTGGGTGGTGCACCCCCTCCCTATGATACCATGCCAATCTAAAATAAAGTATCTCTATATCCAAACTCAGGGTCCACTTAATCCTTCAATAAAGTATGATATGGCATCAGACATGGTATTACCCTTTAGAAAGATGTGATGACATGCCCCTGAGATTAGCCAGGTTTAGTAACAGCTCAGCCCACCACTGTTTCTTTCTATATGTCACCATCTCAGCACAGCAGCGCTCATGAAGTGCCGATGGTCTGTCAGCACAAGCTGCGACAATGTGTGTGGGCGCCACATCAGAGATGGTCCACTGGGTCCTGTGATCCGCTCACTGCGTTTTCAGACCCTGCAGGTTACTAACCTGTGTTTATCGACCACAAGTCTTTGTGACGTGCTGCTAAGGCTCAATAACTGGCCTGAGAACAGTACTCATTCAAACCAGAGCTACCAACCAGAATTATTTCCACATGGATAAAACTCCATTAGACTGATTTTGTGGGATTTAATGTGAGGTGAGACTATTCAGGTTTAACATCAGTGATTAAACATGCACAAAAGCTGCTACACAGCAAACATACAGATATTTATGCTTTCTGTAACAATAAAGCATTTCTGTTTTGTTTTTTTTTCTTTTATGTAATTTTCAAGTCTGTTGAGGTTCAGTGTAAAGCAAGTGGGCTGGATTTCTTGTACTCAAGATGTTTTCCATTGATCCAAATGACTTGCTCAGTTGTCAAAGCAAGATGGTGTGGTTGGCTTGGTACAGTAAAACAAACAAGGTCCATCTGTTGAACAAAAATAAAAATAGATGGAATGGACATACAAAGGGTAAAAGAAAAATTTCTAGGAGTCATGATTGATGAAGATCTTACATGGAAGTCACACATAAATTACACAAAAGGAAAAATAGCAAAAGCCATTGCTGTTTTGCATAAAGTAAAATTTTCATTGAATAGTTATGGTTTATTAACATTGTACAATTCATTGATTGTCCCATATTTAACTTATTGTGTTGAAATCTGGGGATCAACATGTAAAACTTATACACAACCATTATTTATTCTGCAGAAAAGAGCTTTAAAAATGATTAGCAATAGTCATTTTAGAGATCCATCTAATCCATTATTCATTAAGTATAAGGTACTTCAATTTCATGATTTAGGTGATTTGAAAATATTACAAACAATGCACCAAGCTAATAAAAATACCTTACCAATAAACATTCAAAATATGTTTGAAAAAAGAGTAAGTAGTTATAATCTGAAAGGAATAGAAGTCTTTAAAAAACCAAGATTCAGAACCAAAGTAAAGGAACACAGTATTGCACTGAATGGTGTAAAATTATGGAACAACCTCAACAAAGAAATCAAAGTCGCTTAAATTATTTTAAAAAAACGTATTAAACTAGATGTATTAAGTATGAAACTATGAAATAAGTCAGTGGGTTGTGACAAAGTCTAAAATGTAATCTGTTAATAATGTCTAAAATGTTTTAAATCTAAAATGTAACCTGTTAAAAATGTAATCTTTTAAATAATGGCTAAAATTATGAAATAAGTCAGTGGTATGTGACAAAATCAAAAAATGTAATCTGTTAAATAATGTTGAATAATGATGCTTAAAACTGAAAGATTGTATTGTAAAAAGGGGCAGAAAATATAAGACATGTTGTTTTCTCTGCTCCTTTTCATTCAGTGTCTTGTAATTACTAATTTATGCTTTTCTGCTTTTAAATGAATGAAATAAATATTAAAACACACAAACAAACAAAAAAGAGAGTTGGATTATTGTTGGACTATTTTCTTTCTCTCTTTATAAGTTTTTTGTTGTTCTGGACCTGTGTGTGCCAAATAAAGTCATTCATTCATTCATCCATATTCTGCTGTTAGGATTATGTGTGAATAAAGACTCATGCGTATAAGTTGATCCATATTTATGCCCACTCTAGACTTAGTAAAAAAACATGGAATGCTTCGAAGATGGAATAATATGAATAAATTAAAGCTCACTTCTGTGGTGTTTTACACTGTAATGGAGTAAGCTTATAAAAAGCCACACTGATGTGAACTGTTGCCTGTTCAACTTACTCATTCTTCTTCTCGCCGTGTCTCTCATTGTGTTCAATGACTAAAAAGCACAAATATAATTCATGGTGGATTAAACAGAGTTTGGATGTGCAATATAGCATAAATATATATAACATATAACATAAATGACTATATGAGAATGGCAAGCTTCACTACACTCACACGTGGCCAAAGTCTACTGGACTTACATGAAGAGTTTGTGTGATAACGTGTTTCAGTTATTTAATACAGTCAAAACACGCCTCCGAAAAGTGCCAGACTCTGTGGTGCAAGGTGGTAGGACACAACTGCAGGAGTTTGACAGGGTTTAATGATTGTTCAAGCAGGGTTCAGTACACAAAAAGGCTGGCTGTTACCAGCAGAGGCCCAGAGAACAGGGTCCAAAAAACAGGCAGATTCCAAAGATTCCAAAAAGGTATAGTTTGGACTATCTGTGACTGAATTCCATGGAGTCACGGGATAAAACAGCAAGAATTGTTGTGTGGGCCGCTGAAGAGGAGGTACTGCTGGCCCACCACCACCAGTCGGCGCCCTGCTTGGAGTGCAGGCTTCAAGCATGAGAGGGCGCCGAGACAGAGTGACAGCTGTCACTCATTTACACCAGCTGTCAACAATCACCGTCATCCCTATAAAAGCCGGATCATTACTCCACCTCCTCGGCGAGAAATCAACTACCGTTGAAGGTAACCTTCTCTGCTGATTATCGTTGTATCTAACATTGTTCTGTGTGCAGCCGTATTCCTGTGGATTGAGTCTGAAGCTGGATTGGCGGATAGTGGGAGTGCGACGTTCTTCGCCTCTTACTCCATCCAGGGAAGAGACTAACAGGAGCCGCACGGGTGAAATTGTGTCTGGAGGTGGAGGTTTTCCCTCCTGGAAGATCTGTAGAAAAAGGATTACTGGGTGTGTGGATACACACTCACCATAACTGTCTTTTCATCTTCTGCCAGCAGTACCAGGATCTGCAACAGAAGACGGTGACCACCTGGGGACTCGGGACTTGGCGGCTCCGGTGTTCTTCAGGCCGTTGGTGGTGGAAGCTGTGTGGGTCCCGGCTCGCCGATCGCCAGAGGTCTCCTATCTTCGAGTCTGCCCGCACGTCACCTTGTGTACAATTGGCATTATCTTTGTCTGTATTCAGTTGTGCGTTTCACAACATTAAATTGTTACTCTTTGTCTTATCCATTGTCCGTTCATTTGCGCCCCCTGTTGCGGGTCCGTGTTACGACCCTCTCCCAACAGGATTTCTCGGCCATTCGTCATGGATCCCGAGGGGCGTCAACCACAGCTTGAACAGCCAATGGGAGAACAAGGAGCGCAGGCGTCAGCAGGAGGCGTGGTAAGTGATCTGCAGCAAATCCTTACCGCTTTCACCGCTCAGTTAAATCTGGTAACCGAGCAGAATGCAGTTCTCAATCGGAGGATGGAGGCTCTCACCACCAGAGTGGAAGCGCGCGACTCGAGCGCTGCTGCAGTGACTCCTCCTGCTGGCTCTGGGCCACAGATAGACAACCGGTTGAATGAACACCGTCGGGAGCAGGCCGGGGGGCGTGGTCGGGCACAAGCCGTCCCTCTCTCCTCCGGGTCCGAAAGGGTGTCGTCTTCCCCACGTTCCACTGCCAGAGGGCTCCGTGAGGCAACAGCTACCCCTGCTGACGAAGCTATGGACACGAGCAGGGCCAAATTAAAATCAAATATCAGACAAAGGAGGCTGGCCCGCGGGGAGTGTTTTTTCTGTGGCTCTTGTGAGCACATGTTAAAAGACTGCCCCAAACGATCAAACTCCAACGCCCATCCTTAGGAACTGGGTTAAGGGTGGGCCATAATATGTACACGGGGAAAACTCATAAATCTGCACGAATCCCAGTAACAATCCTGAGTGGGGATTTAACCCTTCACGCCCCAGCACTGGTAGACACGGGGTCAGAAGGGAATCTGCTGGATAGCAGATGGGCCAGGGAAGTAGGGCTTCCTCTGGTTGCTCTGCCTTCACCATTGAAGGTGCGAGCACTAGATGGCACTCTACTCCCGTTAATTACACATCAGACACAGCCAGTAACCTTGGTTGTGTCTGGGAATCACAGGGAGGAGATCGTGTTTTTTGTGACACCTTCTACCTCCCGAGTGATTCTGGGATTTCCATGGATGGTGAAGCACAATCCCCAGATTGATTGGCCGTCTGGGGTGGTGACGCAGTGGAGTGAAACCTGCCACCGGGAGTGTCTTGGATCCTCGGTTCCACCCGGAATTACAGCTAAGGAGGAGGTCAAAGTCCCCCCCAATCTGACGGCAGTGCCCGAGGTGTACCACGATCTTGCTGACGTCTTCAGCAAAGATCTGGCACTCACTCTTCCCCCGCACCGACCGTACGATTGTGCCATCGATTTGATTACGGGCGCTGAGTACCCGGCCAGTAGATTGTACAACCTCTCACGTCCGGAACGCGAATCGATGGAGACCTACATCCGGGACTCCTTAGCCGCCGGGTTGATTCGAAACACCACCTCCCCGATGGGTGCGGGTTTCTTTTTTGTGGGTAAAAAAGACGGCGGACTCCGTCCATGCATCGACTACAGAGGGCTGAACGAGATTACGGTTCGCAATCGATACCCGTTGCCCCTGTTAGATTCGGTGTTCACGCCCCTGCATGGAGCCAAAATGTTCACCAAACTAGATCTTAGGAATGCGTACCACCTGGTTCGGATCCGGAAGGGAGACGAATGGAAGACGGCATTTAACACCCCGTTAGGTCATTTTGAGTACCTGGTCATGCCGTTCGGCCTCACTAATGCCCCCGCGATGTTCCAAGCATTGGTTAATGACGTCTTGCGGGACTTCCTGCACCGGTTTGTCTTCGTATATCTGGATGATATACTCATCTTTTCTCCGGACCCTGAGACTCATGTCCAGCATGTACGTCAGGTCCTGCAGCAGTTACTAGAAAACCGGTTGTTTGTGAAGGGCGAGAAGTGTGAGTTCCACCGCACTTCGTCCTTCCTGGGGTTCATCATCTCCTCCAACTCCGTCGCCCCGGATCCGGCCAAGGTTGCGGCGGTGAGAGATTGGCCCCAACCAACAAGCCGTAGGAAGCTGCAACAGTTCCTCGGCTTTGCAAATTTCTACCGGAGGTTCATTAAAGGTTACAGTCAGGTTGTTAGCCCCCTGACTGCCCTGACCTCCACTAAAGTCCCCTTCACCTGGTCGGATTGGTGCGTAGCCGCGTTTAGGGAGTTGAAACGCCGGTTTTCATCTGCACCAGTTCTGGTGCAGCCTGATCCTACCCGCCATTTCATAGTGGAGGTGGACGCCTCTGACTCAGGGATAGGAGCCGTTCTGTCCCAGAGCGGGGAGTCCAACAAGGTTCTCCATCCATGTGCCTACTTTTCCCGCAGGTTGACCCCCGCTGAACGTAACTATGACGTGGGCAATCGGGAACTCCTCACGGTGAAGGAGGCTCTTGAAGAGTGGAGACACCTGTTGGAGGGAGCTACGGTGCCTTTCACGGTTTTCACGGACCATCGGAACCTGGAGTACATCCGGACCGCCAAGCGGCTGAACCCCAGGCAAGCCCGCTGGTCCCTGTTCTTCGGACGCTTTGACTTCCGGATCACCTACCGTCCCGGGACTAGGAACCAACGATCTGACGCACTGTCCCGGGTGCACGAAGAGGAAGCCAAGGCCGAGTTGTCAGACCCCATCGAGACCATCGTTCCCGAGTCCACTGTCGTGGCCACCCTCACATGGGATGTGGAGAAGACCGTCCGGGAGGCCCTGACCAGGAACCCGGACCCGGGGAACGGTCCTAAGAACAGACTTTACGTCCCACCAGAAGCCAGGGCTGCCGTCTGGGACTTCTGCCACGGATCCAAGCTCTCCTGTCATCCCGGAGTACGAAGGACCGTGGCAGTAGTCCAGCAGCGCTTCTGGTGGGCGTCACTGGAAGCCGACATCCGGGACTATGTCCAGGCCTGCACCACCTGTGCTAGGGGCAAGGCGGATCATCACAAGATCAGGGGCCTCCTCCAGCCCCTGCCTCATCGCCCCTGGTCTCACATCGGCCTGGACTTCGTCACGGGCCTCCCGCCGTCCCAGGGTAACACCGTCATCCTCACGATAGTGGACCGGTTCTCCAAGGCGGCCCACTTCGTGGCCCTCCCGAAGCTCCCAACAGCCCAGGAGACAGCAGACCTCCTGGTCCACCACGTCGTGCGTCTGCATGGGATACCATCGGACATCGTTTCGGATCGTGGTCCCCAGTTCTCCTCGCAAGTCTGGAGGAGTTTTTGTAAGGAACTGGGGGCCACCGTGAGTCTCTCGTCCGGGTATCACCCACAGACGAACGGCCAGGCAGAGCGGGCGAACCAGGAGTTGGAACAGGCTCTCCGCTGCGTAACCTCCGCGCATCCAGCGGCTTGGAGTGACCATCTGGCCTGGATCGAGTACGCCCACAATAGCCAGGTCTCATCTGCTACCGGCCTCTCCCCTTTCGAGGCGTGTTTGGGGTATCAGCCCCCATTGTTTCCACTTGTGGAGGGAGAGGTCGGGGTCCCCTCGGTCCAGGCCCACCTGCGGAGGTGCCGTCGGGTGTGGCGGACTGCCCGTTCTGCCCTCTTGCAGGCCCGGACGAGGGCTAAGGCCCATGCAGATCGCCGGCGTTCCCCGGCCCCTGCATACCAGCCTGGGCAGGAGGTGTGGTTATCAACTAAGGACATCCCACTGCAGGTAGAATCGCAAAAACTCAAAGACCGGTTCATCGGACCATTCCCAATACTCAAGATCCTCAGTCCGGCCGCAGTGAAGCTAAAACTCCCGGCTTCACTGCGGATTCACCCAGTTTTTCATGTCTCTAGGTTAAAACCATACCACGCCTCACCACTCTGCACTCCTGGACCCGTACCACCTCCTGCCCGTATCATCGACGGGGAGCCGGCATGGACTGTTCGTCGGCTCCTGGACGTCCGTCGGAAGGGCCGGGGTTTTCAATATCTGGTGGACTGGGAGGGGTACGGACCTGAAGAACGCTCCTGGGTGAAGAGGAGCTTCATCCTGGACCCGGCCCTCCTGGCCGATTTCTACCGCCGACACCCGGACAAGCCTGGTCGGGCGCCAGGAGGCGCCCGTTGAGGGGGGGGTCCTGTTGTGTGGGCCGCTGAAGAGGAGGTACTGCTGGCCCACCACCACCAGTCGGCGCCCTGCTTGGAGTGCAGGCTTCAAGCATGAGAGGGCGCCGAGACAGAGTGACAGATGTCACTCATTTACACCAGCTGTCAACAATCACCGTCATCCCTATAAAAGCCGGATCATTACTCCACCTCCTCGCCGAGAAATCAACTACCGTCGAAGGTAACCTTCTCTGCTGATTATCGTTGTATCTAACATTGTTCTGTGTGCAGCCGTATTCCTGTGGATTGAGTCTGAAGCTGGATTGGCGGATAGTGGGAGTGCGACATTCTTCGCCTCTTACTCCATCCAGGGAAGAGACTAACAGGAGCCGCACGGGTGAAATTGTGTATGGAGGTGGAGGTTTTCCCTCCTGGAAGATCTGTAGAAAAAGGATTACTGGGTGTGTGGATACACACTCACCATAACTGTCTTTTCATCTTCTGCCAGCAGTACCAGGGTCTGCAACAGAAGACGGTGACCACCTGGGGACTCGGGACTTGGCGGCTCCGGTGTTCTTCAGGCCGTTGGTGGTGGAAGCTGTGTGGGTCCCGGCTCGCCGATCGCCAGAGGTCTCCTATCTTCGAGTCTGCCCGCACGTCACCTTGTGTACAATTGGCATTATCTTTGTCTGTATTCAGTTGTGCGTTTCACAACATTAAATTGTTACTCTTTGTCTTATCCATTGTCCGTTCATTTGCGCCCCCTGTTGCGGGTCCGTGTTACGACCCTCTCCCAACAAGAATGGTGACAAAGGTCAGTTTCATTTTGTACAGACGTCAAAAGTTGAAGCTGCTCCAATTTTGGTAAAACATGATGCAAATTACTAGTTGAGTTAACACGGTTCTAAAAAGGAATAGTTTGAACCATGTATCATCCTTACTTATCACGTTACGGGGTAACATATGTCACGTGTCATAGAATCCAATAGATGTAAACCTTGTTTGACCTTTACTTTGGAGACCAAGCATTCAACACTGTCAACACTATTCCATTTATTAATCCTAGTAGCTCAACCAATAATTTGCATCACTTTTTTACCAAAATTGGAGCAACTTTAACTTTTGACCCTTGCACAAAATGACACTGACCTCTGTCACCATTCTTGCTGTTTTTATCCCGTAACTCCATAGAATTCAGTCACAATAGTCCAAACTATATCTTTTGGGAATCTTTATGATCAGGCAAATAATGTGGAATATTTTTCAATATGTTTGGAGCATCTTTTAATTTTGACCTCTGTGTAATTCTTCAATTGAGAAGTCAAGTGGACAATCGGTTTTTCAAAAGAGGAGTGTCTAAGGAGTATTTCTGCCGAATTTGATGCTTTTATCACCACTGCATGATTGTTTCACTTATCTGCTGCACTATATGCCACATTGCCTTACTGGTGCCATTCCACATTACACAGAGAATAGGCAGGGTTGGTCTTGAAGCTGGAAAGCTCTGGAAACAAGCGTACTCAATGTTTGGCCACGTTGGTGCCAAAGGTCAAGTCAACTATAATGTTTTAAAACTGTATAATTGTTTCAAAACTTTTATTTATATTTTGTGATGTAAATGTGCACATTCAGCTGCTCTGACATTTTTGTTTGCTCAGTGGTGACAAGAAAAAGTTTACTCTGAGTTCTTTTGGATTGCTACAATAACATTAATTAGCCGGCTAACTTCTGCTTGCTAATGCAGTGTTTGGATTACAAGTAAATAATGTGCCAATTGAATTAATTTTGCTTCCTACTGCATGAATCAGCAGCACATTTTAAAAATAAATGCCACTTGTAGTGCGATGCAACTTAAATGGTTTTTTTTCTCTTTATAATGCATTTTCGACAAACTGACTTAATCTATCTATAAAGCAAGAAACGTCTGTCTGCGTGTGTGTATGCTCGCATATCTCTGTTTGTCAGATCGGCCTCAGCTTTCGAATATGGCTTGTGCACGGCACAAAGATGTGCATCCTTTATTATGACAATTTGGGGGATAAATTTTTGAAACCTTTATTTTCATTAACATTGCAACATTAGTACTTCAAAGACGGCGCCCTCCGTGATGTCTTGTGGCTGTAAGAAAACTCTGACCAAGAGCTGCAACTTCAATGCCAGGTTAAAGTGAGAAAACAGACTGCAAACTACGATCTAGATCAAGCAGACAGAGATTTAATAACAGCAGCATTGATGAACTGCCTGCAGCCACAGCTGGCAAAAGATCATTCATCACTCAATGAATGCAGTTTCTATGGAATGGCATGGACACAAAGGCACAGAATCTGTACAAAGAGTAAGCACAAATAATGTAGCTGGGACGTACTGCCAGTTAACAGAGACTTTTGAGGCTTAAGTGAAGGATTAATGCAATAAACCTCCACTTGCACTCCTACTCACAAGCTTGAGAATAAAAGCCATTTACCATATTTCATGTGACTTACAGTTGACGATAACTGCAGAGCTGTGTAAAGAAGCTTAACAGCAGCCTTGCTAGGGGAAAAGATATCTGGTCCACAGACCGATTAGCGCTGCCTTCTAACACCTTTTATAATGAAAAGCTTTATATAAGTGTGTGTACTGTATATTTGGGATAGAGGCATTTTAGAATATATTCAGTTGCAGCTTCATTGTGAAGCGTTTCCTCCTGACACTCGTTTGATGTTACACCATTACTTTTCCCTTAGCAATAGAAATGACAAGGTTTTTGCAGACCAGAGATTCAGTACTTGTGTTAGCCTGGGTCAGTGCATGTGATTACTAAAGGGCTGTTCTGAATGAACAGCCCTATGCTTTGCTGTAAGTAGGAGTAAGGGGACTTTCAGACCTGGATCACAGGACACTTGATACCAAAATCCTGTTGTGTGAACACTGTGTACTGCACTCAAACACAGATCAGCACTGCTTTCTTCCACTGATGAAATATAGCAGAGCTTCGTCCCATCCTGTCTATGACTGATGCAGAGACCCTGATCCATGCATTTGTTTCTTCTCGATTGGACTACTGCAATGTTCTATTTTCTGGTTTACTGCGGTCCAGAATTAGGGGATGATCCAACTGGCTCGAAACGCTACTGCCAGACTCTTGACAGGAAGCAGAAAGTTTGACCACATTACACTCATTTTGGTGTCTCTTCACTGGCTTTCTGTCCCTGTGAGATTAGATTTTAAGGTTCTGCTATTAACCTATAAAATGATTCATGGACTACCACCTCCCTATTTAGCTGACCTAGTAGAGCCCTATGTACCGGCCCGGGCTCTGCGTTCTCAGGGTGCAGGGCTACTTTGTGTCCCTAGGGTGAATAAAAGTCTGCAGGTCACAGAGCTTTCTCTTATCATGCCCCTATTTTGTGGAATGATCTCCCTGTGTCAATAAAAGAGTCAGATTATGTAGAGACTTTTAAGTCCAGACTTAAGACACATTTATTTTCCCTTTCATATGGCTAGCATACTGGCCTAGTATGGTACTATGCTTCCTACCCTTTTAAATTAATTTTATTAGGAAACAGAGCTGGTCTTGGCTGGCAATCACCTTAGTATTTGTTTTGCTTTCTTGTTGCTTAATGCTGACAAATTATACCTTAAGTAAGAGGTCTCAAACTGGTTCCAGAAAGGGCAGAGAGGGTACAGGTTTTCTGTGCAGCCACCCACTCCACCAGGTGATTTCACTGATTAACATCACTTTGAGCAGGTGGAATCAGTTAATCAGTGAAATCACCTGGTGGAGTGGGTGGCTGCACAGAAAATCTGCACTCTCTCGGCCCTTTCTGGAACCGGTTTGAGACCTCTGCCTTAAGTGTAGTTTTTCTGGCCGAATGTTTCTGTTTTCATTTTCTCTCTCTCTGAGATACAGCTGGACTGGATGATTTCTGTGGCCTGTGCAATTCCTCTGCATTTCTTGGTTTTGCCTCAGAGAAGCATTTTTGATGACACCCCCACAAGTTTTCTATTGGGTTACAGTCCCGGGATTGGATTAGCCACTCTATAACGTTAATCTTGTTGGTCTGGAACCAAGATGCTGCTCACTTGCTTGTGTTTTTGGGGTCATTGTCTTGTTGAAACACCCATTTGAAAGGCATTTCCTCTTTGCCATAAGGCAACATGACCTCTTCGCGTATTTTGAAGTATTCAAACTGATCTGTGATCCCTGGTATGTGAAAAATAGGCCCGACACCATAGTATGAGAAACATCCCATATCATGATGCTTGGTCCACCATGCTTCACTGTCTTAACAGTGTACTGCGGCTTGAATTAGACCCAAAAATAACAATCTTGTTTTCATCAGTCCATAAAATGTTGCACCATTTCTCTTTAGTACAGTCTATGTGTTCTTTAGCAAAGTATAACCTCTTCAGCACGTCATTTTTCAGCAATGGGACTTTACAGGGGCTTCTTGCCCATAGCTTGGCTTTACATAGGCATCTTCTAATTGTTACAGTACTGACATGTAACTTCTTTAGACCTTCTGTAGACCTTCTTTGATCACCTTGGAGTTGATCATTGGCTGAGTTGAGTTGATCCATTTAAATGGTGGTTTTCCATTTTCTTCCAAGTCTTTCTGGTTTTGGTTGCTATTTTAAAACAGCTGAGGTGCCTATCATTTTTGACACTTCTTTATATGTTTTCCCTTGCCCAGTCAACTTTTTAAACAAAATATGCTGTTCTTCTGAAAAATTTCTGGAATGACCCATTTTACTCAGATTATCAGAAAGAAATTAACTACAGCCATCATGTGCAACATTTGCTGATTTTGTCTCTAAATAAGGAATGCCTGGAAGGGTCCTTATTTAAGGAAAAATAAGGGTCACAGAAAGAAAAATGTAAACACTACTATTTTTTTTGAACAGCCTAATATTCCATTCTCTTCTCTTTCTGTAAAGTAACAAAAAAATTGATAAATTCTTCTACGTTTTGATTTGGAATAGAATGTGCATTGTTCCCAATGCATTTGCGTATTTGGAAATAAAACCTACCATAAGGATTTTGAGCTTTACTCACTTTTTTAAACACACTGCTATTAATTTGAGCACAACTGTGTGTGTGTGTGTGTGTGTGTGTGTATATATATATATATATATATATATATATATATATATACACACATACATACATACAACTCTGACTGGCTGATTTCTGGTCTGATATTTTCCCATATCAGTCCGTTACCATGACAATCGGTCCGGATCGCGTAATACCTTTGCGACTTTGTTTGCAATTTTCACAGCGTGAAATAAAACAAAACAAAAGCGAACAAAGAAAATAGAGGAATTAACAGCAAGCGAGCTTGAAGTGGACATGCAGAATGAAATGCAACGAGATGAAAACACAGCTCTAAACAGTCAAGAACAGATTGAAAACTTCGTTACAAACCAGAAAGCTAAATACACGATCAGAAAAAAGTTGGACATGAACATACTCCATAAATACCTAAACAGCATCTGAAAAAAAAAACAGACAGATTGAAAGCTTACCAGCTAACAATCTTGACCATCTGTTAAGCAAGTTCTTCATGGAGGTGAAGAAAGCAAACAGGTGTGACTACAAGCCCAAAACCATCAGCAGCTTTCATATTCAGGTGATGCCATAAGGTTGCATGTTTATATGGGTGATTCTTTAACTACGGGCACTATTGGCCTTGTAAATGTAATTTCCACCACACCATTGCCTTACAATATAAAGCGCCTTGGGGCAAGCACTATTGGCCTTGTAAATGTAATTTCCACCACACCATTGCCTTACAATATAAAGCGCCTTGGGGCAACTGTTTGTTGTGATTTGGCGCTATATACATGTGCTCTGATGTCACTGTTTATCTCCATAGAAACTACCCAAACAATCTTTCATACGAACTGTTTAGGGACATTACAGTGTTGTGGTGGAAATTACGGCAATAGTGTGGGACAACTACATTTTGTTTAAAAAAATCACAACAGTTGTATGACATTGAATACCCCAATTATGTTTTGATTAATTTACTGATATTTTATTCAGAGATATTTTAAAACATTAGAAAAAACGTTTCTTTACCATTCATTTTTATCATTGAAGATCAAAAGTCTGGGTGTGGGACAAGCACAAAACGGCAATATTTGCATATAATGATGCTGAAAAAAGGTGAAAAAGTCATCATAGACTACTAGAACAAATTTCTCAACACACTTTCATTGTAAAGATAACTATAAAAGTATGAAAAAAACTATAAAAGTGTGAAATCTCCCCTTTTTTCTGTTTTTCATACAATATGATCAAAGGACATAATAAGTGCCCGTAGTCTAAGAATCACCCATATATATATATATATATATATATATATATATATATATATATATATATATATATATATAATAGCCATATAATAAACAAATTATTAACCTCTCTTGCTCGGTCTGTATGGGAATATCAGACCTCAAAGTTTTTTTGCACGGACCTCGCATACAGTACTGTGCAGACATTTTAGGCATCCCAGCGTTATAATAAAAGTAGTGTTTGATGCCCCTCCCCACCCCCCTTTTTATTGGCATGTCACCATAAAATCTGTTCCAACAAAAGTGAATATGTGAGCTATATTTTTTATTCCACAATAATAATAATAATAATAATTTCTTTCTTTCGTTGTAAATGTACAGCAGAATATGATCATGTAATATTAAGATGACTGCAAAACATAATGACTCATATTTATGCCACATTTTTCATAAACTAGTTCTTCAGGTCCTGCAACTTACACTCTGGTATGACTTTTATACTGAAAAAAATCACACGCAACTAGAACCCAATTTTCATATTGATTATCATTAAAGATTAAATTCATCATACATTTAATTTATTTGTGAATATTTATTAGGTTTTCATAACTGTTAATGCTACTATGTGTCAGGCCAGGCGGGAGCCCGGCAACCGGAAAGGGTGGACCCACAATACAAACACCCAAACCAGGTTTTGGAGTAAAAGTAGTTGTTGTGTTTGTTCCAGGTTGAGGTTCAGTACACAGGTTGTCAGGCAGCGGAGCAGAGGTACAGACAGGGGTAAGGCAAAAACGCAGTCATGTCCAGGCAGGGGTCGGAGGTACGAGCAAACACTGACAGAAGGGCTGAGACAAAAGGCGCGGTCAAGAAACACGGAGCAAGATTCAGGTACACGGCAAGACAAATCAGGGCTGAATACCAAAGGCTGGAATGTGTGCTACAAGTGACGACAAACTAGCAAAGATGTGGTGGCTGGGAGGAGATTTAAATAAGCAGGTGTTAACAAGGTGCACATGAGGAGAAGGATGTAGAAAGGGGGCGTGGCTGGTGGACAAAGAGTATGGATGGGGCAAGATAGTGAGGAAGGGAGTGCGCAAAGTGGAGTGATGTAATAGACAAAGACACGTAAGCTGGTGCAAGAGCGGGAGTAAATGAAAACACAAAGCAGACTGGATCAAAGTGTGAGAGAAGGGCACAGAGCTGGTGAAGTGGCACGATGTGACAACACAAACAGAGATGCGAGAGGGATGAAGACATAATGGCAGGTGCAGGGCGTGGAGTGAAACAGGGAACTATGAACCAAGCTAAACAAAAGACAGAATAAAATACAATACTGAACCGGACAAGAACATGAGAAATGATCAGGGAATACATGAACAAATGAATACTAAAGCAGAACAACAAGAAAAACAGAGACTACATGATAACAGATACAAAACCCAATGTTACAATGTAACTAATAACACAAATGAGAGAATAAACAAGTGATAAACTAATGATCAATAATGCAACCATAAAACGGCTGAAGAAAACTAGAACAGAAACCAAAAACCCGATACTAAAGCAGAACTGATAATAACTGAAAAGAGAATAGCAAAATTAAACAGATAACTAAATGATAAACAATAAAAACACAGACTGACTGAGCAAAACAAAAATGGAAATAAAACATGTAAGAATGTAAGTAAACCATCCCTGGTTCTCAAGACCAGGCACTTAAGTGGCTCTACTCTACTCTTTTCTACTCTCCTATTTTACTCTTCCTTTTTAGATATTTAGATATACCTTTGTATACTGGCATAGTTCCACCTTAGAAATGGAATATAATATATGAGATATACCTACTGAATTTTCATGGCAGAAGTACAAAAACTTACAAAGGAAACAAAGTGACAAAGCAAAATAGAACAGTGAGAAAACACATGATGAAAAGAAACAACTAATAAAGCAAAGCAGGAGCAGATGGTGCGGAGAAGAAAGGAAGAAAAACAAAACCATCACACCGCTCTGGGCCAAAACGCGACATTATGATATAATAAATATGCATAAAACATGTCAAAAATGTTCCTAAAACATGTGTACAGTACTGGAGATTGTGTGCATTTGAAGGGGCGGGAGCGGGGTGTTGAACAGGCTATGGGATGGAAACCATCAGCCGTATCTGGCAACACTGATGGGGATCATGCTTGAGGAATGCCAGTAGAGCATGAGCAAGTATGCGGGAAATAAATTTAAAAACAAATTTAGATACATGATGCGTGTCAATGGTGTTTTGCCACTTTACTTCATTTTGTTCAATAAGAAGCTGCAGTTTTGTTTATATTTGAAGGCAAAAATATTATTTTCTACAAAAAAGGGACCCTGCAGAAGTAGTTTGGGAACCACTGCTGTTGGGGTCACCACAGCAGATCATCCATATCTTTGTCACCCTGTCCTCTTTGGATGGCTCTTAAAACACTCAGTATGGAGCTTTTGAAATGGAGACAAATGTGCCAATGGTAGAAATAAAAAACCTGAGTGAAAACAGTAAAGCCTGAATTCCTAGTTTTTAAAGCTCAGCATATTTCACTGGTAATTCCTATAATTCACTGGCATGCTGGCAACCTACAGCAGCTTTGTTTTGTGATTTGGTTGACAAAATATTTTTCAAAAATACATGCTGATAATAACTTAAATATTGTGCTGAGTCCTATTCCTATTCATACCCTTCTTAATTATAAGTCAGATATGAATTAAATGGACTGCATTTATATAGCGCTTTTACATCTGCATCAGACGCTCAAAGTGCTTTACAATAATGCCTCACTTTCATCCTGACGTCAGGGTGCTGCCATACAAGGCACTCACTACAACCCCTGGCAAAAATTATGGAATCACCGGTGTCGGAGGATGTTCATTCAGTTGTTTAATTTTGTAGAAAAAAAGCAGATCACAGACATGACACAAAACTAAAGTCATTTCAAATGGCAACTTTCTGGCTTTAAGAAACACTATAAGAAGTCAGGAAAAACAACTGTGGCAGTCAGTAACGGTTACTTTTTTAGACCAAGCAGAGGGAAAAAAATATGGACTCACTCAATTCTGAGGAATAAATTATGGAATTACCCTGTAAATTTTCATCCCCAAAACTAACACCTGCATCAAATCAGATCTGCTCGTTAGTCTGCATCTAAAAAGGAATGATCACACCTTGGAGAGCTGTTGCACCAAGTGGACTGACATGAATTATGGCTCCAACACGAGAGATGTCAATTGAAACAAAGGAGAGGATTATCAAACTCTTAAAAGAGGGTAAATCATCACGCAATGTTGCAAAAAGATGTTGGTTGTTCACAGTCAGCTGTGTCTAAACTCTGGACCAAATACAAACAACATGGGAAGGCTGTTAAAGGCAAACATACCGGTAGACCCAGGAAGACATCAAAGTGTCAAGACAGAAAACTTAAAGCAATATGTCTCAAAAATCGAAAATGCACAACAAAACAAATGAGGAACGAATGGGAGGAAACTGGAGTCAACGTCTGTGACCAAACTGTAAGAAACCGCCTAAAGGAAATGGGATTTACATACAGAAAAGCTAAACGAAAGCCACCATTAACACCTAAACAGAAAAAAACAAGGTTACAATGGGCTAAGAAAAAGCAATCGTGGACTGTGGATGACTGGATGAAAGTCATATTCAGTGATGAATCTCAAATCTGCATTGGGCAAGGTGATGATGCTGGAACTTTTGTTTGGTGCCGTTCCAATGAGATTTATAAAGATGACTGCCTGAAGAGAACATGTAAATTTCCACAGTCATTGATGATATGGGGCTGCATGTCAGGTAAAGCCATCGGGGAGATGGCTGTCATTACATCATCAATAAATGCACAAGTTTACATTGATATTTTGGACACTTTTCTTATCCCATCAATTGAAAGGATGTTTGGGGATGATGAAATCATTTTTCAAGATGATAATGCATCTTGCCATAGAGCAAAAACTGTGAAAACATTCCTTGCAAAAAGACACACAGGGTCAATGTCATGGCCTGCAAATGGTCCGGATCTTAATCCAATTGTAAATCTTTGGTGGATGTTGAAGAAAATGGTCCATGACAAGGCTCCAACCTGCAAAGCTGATCTGCCATTAGCAATCAGAGAAAGTTGGAGCCAAATTAAGAGTACTGTTTGTCACTCATTAAGTCCATGCCTCAGAGACTGCAAGCTGTTATAAAAGCCAGAGGTGATGCAACAAAATACTAGTGATGTGTTGGAGCGTTCTTTCATTTTTCATGATTCCATAATTTTTTCCTCAGAATTGATCCCATATTTTTTTTCCCTCTGCTTGGTCTAAAAAAGTAACCGTTACTGACTGCCACCATTTTTTTTCCTGATTTCTTATAGTGTTTCTTAAAGCCAGAAAGTTGCCATTTGAAATGACTACAAAATTAAACATCCTCCGAGGCCAGTGATTCCATCATTTTTGCCAGGGGTTGTACACGCCAGGAGCAACTAGGGGATTATATTAATGGAAAATATCTGGATTTGGAAAATTGTAGCGCAGTCTTTCTCATAGGTTAAAGTCTTGACACGTAACATTGAACTTGACATAAACTCTATCGTGCAAAAATACGGTCATTGTTCAGAAAAATGTGTTTACTTTATTAGTGTTTTACAGAGTATTTTTTATTTTAAATTTGCATACAACCAGTGTGTCTAGAAAGTATCCACAGTGCTGCACTTTTTTACATTTTTAACCCAAGGCCATCAATAGGCCATTGGGTATTGCGAAGGCTTTTCATCCTTCTGTCTGTCTGTGCTCAGCATAAGTCCAGTCCTATTACTGCCAAAGTCTTCAAATTTACAGCACACATTCATGGGATACAGACCTTGGACAAGTTCAAAGATGGCTAACCTTGATGTTAAGAGGTATTTTAAGAGGCTAAAATGTCCCATTGTGTTTCAATCTGATCCGTTTTGAGTGACGCGAGTGACAGCCAGAGTAGAGCTGCACCGTGACGTCAGTCACCGGTCTCTTCAAAACCATTTAATTTTGAGTGTTTATATACATGTTTCTCAAGTATTATGTAAAAGCTAGCTAGACTTCTAAAACTGAAAATGCTATTTCTCGAATCTAATAACACTTCTGAACTTTTTACAAGACATTTCGCCAAGCTTAGCATGGTGATGTCACTTCCTGGCGTAGCTACTTTTTAAACAGCTTCAAATCTGGAATATTATGAAAAAGCTAGCAAGAAATAAACACTTCTAAAACTTAAAATGCTGTTTTTGTAATATAACACCTCTGGAGTCATTTCCAAGACATTTTCGGACTTTCCCTTGCACGCTAACTTTTGCTAACTCAAAGCTAACGTCCTATGGAATTAAATTTGTCTCATTAATAACTGCAAATGCACAGAGGGTAATCTATAAATATCCTTTGATTTGCACATGAACAAATGATTTGATTTGAACATGCACAACTGTATGTAAGACAATAGCATATTAATAATTAATTAAACAACTGCAAATCATGAACACAATGCTCATATGGCTCAGGGTATTTTAGCATTGCATTATATTTTTATGTTACAGCCTTTTTCCAAAATAGATTAATTTCTTTTTCCTCAAAATTCTACACACAATCCCCCATAATGACAATGTGAAAAACGGTTTTGTTTTGGCTTTTTTTTGTGGGGGGGGGATGGGGAATTTTGCCATTTTATAAAAAAAAAAACAACAAAAAACTAAGAGATCACATGTACATAAGCATTCACAGCATTTGCCATGAAGCTCAAAATTGAGCTTAGGTGCATCCTGTTTACCCTGCGGCCAAGTGGTTAGTGCACTTGGTTTCAGTGCAGAAGGTTCCCGGTTCAAATCCCACCCCTGCTACATTTCTCCATGTAATGTGGAGTTGCGTCAGTGCCAATTCAACATGCAGATCCACCTCAGATTTACTGTGGCATGAAAACAAGGGTTTAAATGGAGTCCACCTGGGTTAAATTCAGTTGATTGGACATGATTTGGAAAGAGACACACCTAGACTGAACAAAAACATAAACAACACTTTTTGCTCCCATTTTCATGAGCTGAACTCAAAGATCTAAAACATTTTGTAAATACATAAAAGACCATTTCTCTCAAATACTGCTCACAAATCTGTATCAGTCTGTTAGTGAGCACTTCTCCTTTGTCGAGATTATCCATCCCACCTCACAGCTGTGGTATATCAATTACCTGCACCCATACATGGATATTTGTATTTCTTTTAGCATACCTGAGCAGCTTTTGTGAATGCTTTGGAAAATAACTTTCATGTCACTTGCACTTTGAATCCACTATCTTTTCCAGTTATCAGTACTGACGCAAAGATACATTTCAGACTGGTTCTAAACCAGGTGTGATAAACTGAAATAAATAGAGCCATTATTCCCAAAAATAGATGAGATCAATGGTGCTACACCACTGCGAATCAAACCAAATGTCCACCTTCACTTCCTGCATCCATGAAGAGCAACAATCTGACAAAATATAGCCAGCAGGGCAACAATCTGTTCCTGTTGCGTCTGTACACAACCTTAATGATTTTTCTGGTCCCAGTCACTCGTTCTTCATGATCGGCCCTCGTCGATGCTTGAGGGGTCACACATGTCCAGTCATGCCCGGTCAAGTCTGAATGAACACAGCCAGCAGAACACACGAGCATTTGGATCTCTGGAATCATGATAATTTGAAGTAATCCAGACAGGCAGTATAGGGTAATGCCCACACCATACATTTCAACTCAAAAAACACAAACGTAGCTGGGAACAGAAGAGACCATAAAGATGCAGATCAAAGCATGAACAGAAAAGTTATGAGAGGGCAGATGCTGTAAATGACCCATCAAATTTGCATTTGCAAAACTGAAAATTCTGTATGATTAAGCACACAGAATGGCAACTGTGTGACAGTTGGATGCTATTTACAGTCCCATCCATGGCGTGTTCTATGCATTTTGACCCAAAATCCATGAAACACCGCCATCTACTGGATGGCAATGTAATGTTCCCCACTGCTGGATGTTTCTGTCAGTGAGTGCCTAACCTTCACGCAAACCATTTGTTATTATTATTTATTTTATTATGCAGGAGTGGTGGCCACGTGGTTAGTGTGCTTGGTTTCAGTATGGAAGGGTCCTGGTTCAAACCCCACCCCTGCCCCTCCGTGTAATCAGGAAGAACATCCAGCATAAAACATGTGCCAAGTCAACATACAGATCCACCTTGGACCTGCTGTGGCGACCCTGAGTGAAAACAAGGGAGCACCCAAAGGGACGTAAATATTATTTATTTTGTTGTGTTATTATGGCACCTATAACGCGTTCATTTTTTAAAAATCGTGATTGTTCGCACTTTCTGCTCCATGTTGTTTATATGTCACTGACTTGGTCTATAGATAAAGTGTTTCTGAGAGCAACAACGGGGTTAGATGTCTGTGCCTTTGGTCACTTTTGCACAGTTTAAACAACAACACCAGACTAGAAGTATTACATTTTTGTAAACAGCAGCAATAAAAGCACACGATTAGTGCAGCCACAGCACACGAGTTAGTTTACGTATGTGGTTAAAACACTCTCGTTATGGTTTCCTCCTGCTGAATCAGACATGGAGGTAAAGTACACAATAAATGTTTTTCATACCAAAGTTAATTTGCTTTAATAAACGGTGTTGCAGACCGAACAGGCCGCCCCTAAAAATCGGTCCGTCTTTTGCATCTGCACATGCGTCATTTCATACCACAACAGCTCGTCTGAGATGGAGTCTCTTCACCCAAAGCACTCAAATGGATTAATGGGATTATTAACCATCAGATGATAAAAGTAAAACCTCTTAAATAATTCTAAAGTCAGTTTCGGGGGAATTTTTAGGGCGACCGTTCGGTCTGCGACACTGGCACTGTTTTGTCTCATATGTGGGAGTTTGTTCATTTACCAACGTGTTTGGTTTTAATGGGTTTCTAGGGCATTTCCCCCACCCCCTGCCTTTCCCGATTACCACCCTCACACCCCTCTGCATGCTTTCTTTTGTACTACATTATATTTATCTGTCAAACTGTACATATGACAGTAAATATAAACTAAATATATTCTTGTTTTACTGGGACTTTATTTGTAATAACTAAATATTTACAAAACAAGCATGAAAACTTTACATTACTATTTAATAATTACAATTAGTTTAACAATCAACTACCAAGGACATGACCTTTAAAAAACTAAAGTCCTTCATTTATGATGCAACATTTACCGTCACTTCTGATACAACACATCTACATTCCCTTAAGCTCCATTGTTACTTTGTAGCAGTTCAGTGCTGATTGTGATAGTGTTAATTAGTTAAACAGAGGGAGCCCGGGGGGGAATGACCGGAAAGGAAAAGGGAAGGGTAAAATGACCTGGGGGTGGAAAGACAGGGGAGAAACATCTGAGGAGGGGGGATGCCCTGATACCGTTTTAATGATCGTTAACAGCCACATCGAGCTCCAACAGGCTTAAAACACTTTAAAAATGTTTGCTTCATGATGTTTTTCAGCCAGATGTTAATGTTCAATGGACAGATTTAAAAATGAAATGGTCTTGAGCCAATAAGATAACTAGTAAAGGGGTCCTAAAATCATATTTTACATAGCATCTACAAAGTCCCACAATTCTGAGCATTTTCACAGATGTTCTCCTGATTTAAGACGAATTTATGTCACAGCTTGTTTAACACCTCTGTAACATATGTAACAGAAATGAATGAATGAATGAATTTATTTATTCATAGATGAAAAATACCAAAACATAACATGAACTCATTAAAAGAATAACGTAATAGTGAACCCGTGTGGCCGAAGGGGTGAAGGCAGAAACAAAGCTCATAATAAATATCTTCCCTTTATACCATAAAAATAATGTATACATATATAAATAAATATATAAAAATTTCAAAATACAACCAAACAAGCAGTAGTGTTATGTGTCGGACGCAGCTCGGAGAACCGACCAGCGTTTGAAAGACCCAGTATGAAATAAGCAGAGCACGGTACAAAGGCTAACTGAATTTAATACATAACAGTGATACATAAAGAACAAAGTGCGGTCTGGCGTGGTGCGCTCCCAGCAGCGCTAACGGTCCGGAGCCAGAAGCTGTTCGGACCCAAGGACCCCGCCGACACCCCCCAGGTGGCCGCAACAAACCGAGTCTGTGAAAGAAGGAACCATTATGTGAGTTCACACTCTACACACAGAGAGAACACTTAAAGGTGTACAAACAGCAAACACTTCCTGGCTTGATTACTAATCAACTTCCCAACCTGCAGGCATGGAACATCCAGTTCACAAAACTCCACTGCAGGGGAAGTCGATACATGACTAACGTACAGCTCAATATAACAAGGTGTGAGGGACACCACATTTACTGACTGTATAAATGTTAGTCACAAAATCTAACGTACCTCAGGAAGTGTGCTGACGAGCGTGAGACCTCACCCCCTCCTCTTTCACAGACCATGCATCAAACCTGGACGTTCTCTGCATCCACTGATGATGAGATGGCTCCCGAGACGACGATCTCACCCGTCTGGTCACAAGGTCGAGTCTCTGGCAAATACACACTGTGCACTCCAGTCTTAAATGCCACCATGTTCCAATCCATGCAGATGCAACACAGCTGTGAGTCCCGATGAGCCGCAGGTGATCAGCCTCAGGTGATCAGGGTGAGGTCCTGATAAACTCAGCAACATAGCCACTCAGTCCCAAATGCAAGCCACCTGGAAGGAAAAACAAAAGACAGAAACAAAAAGGCAGCCAGGCCCCCCAGCCATACAACAAGTAGTGCACAATCCCAAGCACAATAACAAAATCTGTAAACCTAATTCTTCAAACTATAAGCAGTAATTATATTGTTTTTGTAAAGCCTTTTAAAGCCAACTAAAGCACCAATTAATTTAATATGATCAGGACAATTATTACAAATATTAACATCTTTAACAGAAACACAGTGACTTTTTACAGTAGTTCGAATCTATAATTTCAAATAATAATGTTCCTCTCAAACTGTAACTGGAGTGCCTCATTTTAAACAGATCCTGGACATGTTGAGGCAAAAGTTTATATTTGACTTTATACGTAATTTGTATTGTGATGTAATCAAGCAAGTCCCAGAATTTTAAGCCCCTGTCACACATAGCCAGAATATGCAGGAAGCAGGCTGACACGTTAAAAATGGTCATAATCCAGATGCAGTCGGAAGGAAAAGAAGCGTGGTCAGTCGCGTCACAACGCAGACAGACTGCCTCATCCACACCTGTCAGATCACATCCAAAGCATATGTAGACGACACAGACTGCTGTCAGATGTCCATAAAAGGCTCTGTGTGGATTCTCGCAGATTGCTGTCAGAACATTTTGGAACTGAAACCCAACACATTTCAGATATTAATCTGTCTACAAATCATGTGCAATAACAACTTGTTTATAAATTCCAGCACTAGTGTCACCTTATCACATCTAAACTTCACTTCAAATATTGTAAATAAGATGCTCCTATTTTTTAATTCCAATCATGTACGAGGGTAGGCTGAAAAGTTCTAAGGCTCACTATGATACAGTTAATGCATTAACTGCATTATAGTGAGCCTTAGAACTTTTCAGCCTACCCTCGTATATACACTCAACAAAAATATAAACGCAACACTTTTGGTTTTGCTCCCATTTTGTATGAGATGAACTTTTTCCACATACACAATATCACCATTTCCCTCAAATATTGTTCACAAACCAGTCTAAATCTGTGATAGTGAGCACTTCTCCTTTGCTGAGATAATCCATCCCACTTCACAGGTGTGCCATATCAAGATGCTGATTAGACACCATGATAGTGCTTTGCCCTCTTCAGGTCAGTGGAGTGTCCTCGCCTCAAGTGGAGGAGTTTAAGTATCTCGGGGTCTTGTTCACGAGTGAGGGACGGATGGAGCGTGAGATTGATAGACAGATTGGTTCAGCGTCTGCAGTGATGCGGTCGCTGTATCGGACCGTCGTGGTGAAGAGAGAGCTGAGTAGGGGGGGCAAAGCTCTCGATTTACCGATCGATCTACGTTCCAATCGTCACCTATGGTCATGAGATTTGGCTCATGACCGAAAGAACGAGATCGCGAGTACAAGCGGCCGCGATGAGTTTCCTACGCAGGGTGGCTGGGCACTCCCTTAGAGATAGGGTGAGGAGCTCGGTCACTCGGGAGGAGCTCGGAGTCAAGCCACTGCTCCTCCACATCGAAAGGAGTCAGTTGAGGTGGCTCGGGCATCTTTTCCGGATGCCCCTGGACACCTCGCTGGAGAGGTGTTCCGGGCACGTCCCATTGGGAGGAGGAGGAAGACCCAGGACGTGCTGGAGGGACTACATCTCTCGGCTGGCTTGGGAACGCCTTGGGGTTCCTCCGGAGGAGCTGGGGGAGGTGTGTGTGGATCGGGAGGTCTGGGCTTTGCTTGAGCTGCTGCCCCCGCGACCCGACTCCGGATAAAGCGGAAGAAAATGGATGGATAGTATGTTTTTCCAGCTTAATCTATCATCAATAAAAACCCCAAGAAACTTTTTTATCAGTTACAATTTCAATATCATGTAATAATAAATTTATGTTAAGTTCCTGGACTTCACCTCATTCAATCATCCCCTCATTACCCCATCCCCGTAGAGACGGTGCCTGCTCCCAGACCACCAATAACCAGCAAAAATCTATTTAAGCATAAAAATTCAAAAAGAAAAAATAATATAGCACCTTCAACTGCACCACAGACTAAAACAGTTAAATGTGGTCTATTAAACATTAGGTCTCTCTCTTCTAAGTCCCTGTTAGTAAATGATATAATAATTGATCAACATATTGATTTATTCTGCCTTACAGAAACCTGGTTACAGCAGGATGAATATGTTAGTTTAAATGAGTCAACACCCCCGAGTCACACTAACTGCCAGAATGCTCGTAGCACGGGCCGAGGCGGAGGATTAGCAGCAATCTTCCATTCCAGCTTATTAATTAATCAAAAACCCAGACAGAGCTTTAATTCATTTGAAAGCTTGACTCTTAGTCTTGTCCATCCAAATTGGAAGTCCCAAAAACCAGTTTTATTTGTTATTATCTATCGTCCACCTGGTCGTTACTGTGAGTTTCTCTGTGAATTTTCAGACCTTTTGTCTGACTTAGTGCTTAGTTCAGATAAGATAATTATAGTGGGCGATTTTAACATCCACACAGATGCTGAGAATGACAGCCTTAACACTGCATTTAATCTATTATTAGACTCAACTGGCTTTGCTCAAAATGTAAATGAGTCCACCCACCACTTTAATCATATCTTAGATCTTGTTCTGACTTATGGTATGGAAATTGAAAACTTAACAGTATTCCTTGAAAACTCCCTTGTCTGATCATTTCTTAATAACATTTACATTTACTCTGATGGACTACCCAGCAGTGGGGAATAAGTTTCATTACACTAGAAGTCTTTCAGAAAGCGCTGTAACTAGGTTTAAGGATATGATTCCTTCTTTATGTTCTCTAATGCAATATAACAACACAGTGCAGAGTAGCTACCTAAACTCTGTAAGTGAGATAGAGTATCTCGTCAATAGTTTTACATCCTCATTGAAGACAACTTTGGATGCTGTAGCTCCTCTGAAAAAGAGAGCTTTAAATCAGAAGTGCCTGACTCCGTGGTATAACTCACAAACTCGCAGCTTAAAGCAGATAACCTGTACGTTGGAGAGGAAATGGCGTCTCACTAATTTAGAAGATCTTCACTTAGCCTGGAAAAAGAGTCTGTTGCTCTATAAAAAAGCCCTCCGTAAAGCTAGGACATCTTACTACTCATCACTAATTGAAGAAAATAAGAACAACCCCAGGTTTCTTTTCAGCACTGTAGCCAGGCTGACAAAGAGTCAGAGCTCTATTGAGCCGAGTATTCCTTTAACTTTAACAAGCAATGACTTCATGACTTTCTTTGCTAATAAAATTTTAACTATTAGAGAAAAAATTACTCATAACCATCCCAAAGACGTATCGTTATCTTTGGCTGCTTTCAGTGATGCCGGTATTTGGTTAGACTCTTTCTCTCCGATTGTTCTGTCTGAGTTATTTTCATTAGTTACTTCATCCAAACCATCAACATGTCTATTAGACCCCATTCCTACCAGGCTGCTCAAGGAAGCCCTACCATTATTTAATGCTTCGATCTTAAATATGATCAATCTATCTTTATTAGTTGGCTATGTACCACAGGCTTTTAAGGTGGCAGTAATTAAACCATTACTTAAAAAGCCATCACTTGACCCAGCTATCTTAGCTAATTATAGGCCAATCTCCAACCTTCCTTTTCTCTCAAAAATTCTTGAAAGGGTAGTTGTAAAACAGCTAACTGATCATCTGCAGAGGAATGGTCTATTTGAAGAGTTTCAGTCAGGTTTTAGAATTCATCATAGTACAGAAACAGCATTAGTGTTGTGTGTTGGGGGGTGTGGCTGGACATTTTGGTGTTCTTTTCTTTTCTTTGCTCTCCAGGTGGCATGAGAACTGATTTGTCTGTGGAGAAGGTGCTGGCTGAAGAGTCCTTCACCCTCATCAACATCATGTGCAGCACCTGTGAATGGTGCTCACGTGCAGCCTTAAAGACTTTCAGCTGAAGCAGATAATTGGATGGCGTTCTGCATTTAAGTCATGTGTGATTCAAGCAGAACTGCCGGGAACTCGACCTTGTGATGTTCGTTTGTGAGACGCCGAGGACCGCGCCTGGGTTTGACACATCGAGCCCGTGAAGGAGGAAGGGTGAGGTACACATGCTGTCAGCACACATCAGAGGTGATTAAGTGTTTGACTAATTGTTGATAGTAACTTGGTATTTTGTGACGCAGTATATTTGAATTGTGATGGGAATTGTGCAGCTGGCTTCTCACTTCTGTGGCGTGCAGACAAGTGATCCTCCACCTGTTGTGAGAAGCTGCTCATTTGCATAAAGCTTAAAATACAGACCTGAATGTGTTGCTGATAGTGTGTGTCTTTTGAAGGATATTAGTTGTAACTGCTGACTTACCTCACCCCTTCTATCCTTCGCAGAGAGTTGGTTTGTCGTGTCCACCTGGGGGGTGTTTGGCGGTAGTGGTGAGTCCAGGAGCGCCGGGCTTCGATCCTTTTGGGCGCTGGAGAGCGTGCCAGCCTTCACTCCACCAGAAGGATGCTATTTTCGTTTTTACACTTTATTATGCACCAGCGGGTGAAATAAAGAAATTGTTTTGTTATTGGAACCGCTTTCTGGTTATTTTTAGCGCTGGGTTCCGTCTGACGCAGGTCCGCTCCTCAACCCGCGTCGACACATAACAGTAGTTCTCGGCCATTCCATAATGGACCCAGCGGCAGAGGCGGTTCCTTTCGCCGAAAAAGTTCAAGAACACTTGGAGAAAATATGGGAACAATTGCCGCATCTCACAAGCCAAATTGGGCCAGCGGACGCCCGTGTTGCGGAGCTTGTAGCGCAAGCCATTCCGCTTCCTGCTGCTCCAGCTGCGGCACCATCAATACTGGTGCAGATAACTCCGTCTCCCAGAGATTCGGCGTCCGAACTGATTGTTTGTCGTCCGGAGCCTTATGCGGGAGACGTTGAAGCCTGTGCTTCATTTTTGATGCAATGTTCTCTGGTGACGTATCTCCAGGTGTTCTGGGACAGGCAAAATAACACACACACACAAAAAAAAAAAAAAAATCTTGTATGGGTTAATGTTTTGTTTTCTTTAAATAGGGGTTATAATTTGTTTGGGGAGTCAGAGGCGTGTCTGGTGAAGTGAATGTTAGGCGGTTAGAAGCCCGTCTGGGCTCACTTAATTGTTAATTTTTATGTGTTTTTAGGTATTTTCTGTTTGGGTTGTTGGGTCGTTTTATTTTGTTGTTTTTTTATTTCCCTACATCCCTAACCCCAACCTCACTTGCCCCAAGACCGTTCGTCTTGTGGGTTGTGGGGTGGTGCAGGTTGGTCACGCTGAGCGTTCTCAGAAGACCTCTGCACCTGGGGGGGGGGGGGGGTGTAGGGGCATTTTTCTTGGTTTGGTTAGGGCCCGGTTCCACTCCAGCCTCGGTGAGCCTTTGTACCGTTCCTCATTTGTGTTGCCGGGGTGTGGTGCAGCGGGAACATACCTCAGTCGGAGGGGTGGGCCGATCTGTTGCCGTTCGCCATTTCGGTAGTTCCACCCCTCCCGAGAGGCTGGGGTATGGTCGAGTTGGGGCACCAGACGTATTTCCGGTTTTCCGCTGCGCCTTGAGGTTGGGGCTGGGTTAGTTTTTCCTGTTCCCTTCCCCGGCTTAATGTTTTGAGCCGTTCGCCAAAATTGAGCCGCCGAGGGGCTCTGGGAGGGACCTGGGGTCTTTCAGGGTGCCGGGGAAGGTAACAGGGTTTACGGTCGTTTTATATCCCCCGGGGTTGTTTTTGGTAGTCCTCCGGGGGTTGGATTTTGATTTTGTTTTGTTTCCTTCCGGGTTCCACCTCCAGGGTTGATGGGACGGTCCTGTGGGGGGGAATTGGCTTGGGGCCGACTAGCCAAGTGTGGCCGGGTCTGGGGTTCCGGGGTTGTGGGGAGGGTACCTCCTGGGGTTGATGGTACGGTCCTCTGGGGGGCGCCGTTTGCTCCATGTACACCTGGGGACCTTTGTGGGATTCTGGTTCTGGCTGTTCCTCCTGGAACTGGCGGTAAAGGCCTTCTGGGGGGGGGGTTGGGCTCTACAGGTCGTTCTGGGGGGGTTGTTTGTTATTTTTCTTTTATGCATTTATGTTTGTATTGTGTTTGTGGGGCTGTGTTGGGTTTTTGCGTTTGGGTGTTTTTCTTTTCTTCCCGGGGTTCGATGGGACGGTCCCCTGGGGAGGTTTTGGGTGGGTTTTGTGTTTTTTCTTGTGTGTTGGATTATACTGGGGACTGTTTTGGGGTTTTTGTTGATGCCAGCCGGCCTTCCAGCTGCGGTGCCCTGTCCTGCTGTCTGTGGTGGACCTTGGGAGCGTTGTGCTGTCTGCTTCCTGACGAGGACCCCGGAGGGAGGTGCTGTTCTCGGGCCTGGTTTGTTCGGTCGCCGGGAGGCTTCCCGTTAAAGGGGGGGTACTGTTGTGTGTTGGGGGGTGTGGCTGGACATTTTGGTGTTCTTTTCTTTTCTTTGCTCTCCAGGTGGCATGAGAACTGATTTGTCTGTGGAGAAGGTGCTGGCTGAAGAGTCCTTCACCCTCATCAACATCATGTGCAGCACCTGTGAATGGTGCTCACGTGCAGCCTTAAAGACTTTCAGCTGAAGCAGATAATTGGATGGCGTTCTGCATTTAAGTCATGTGTGATTCAAGCAGAACTGCCGGGAACTCGACCTTGTGATGTTCGTTTGTGAGACGCTGAGGACCGCGCCTGGGTTTGACACATCGAGCCCGTGAAGGAGGAAGGGTGAGGGACACATGCTGTCAGCACACATCAGAGGTGATTAAGTGTTTGACTAATTGTTGATAGTAACTTGGTATTTTGTGACGCAGTATATTTGAATTGTGATGGGAATTGTGCAGCTGGCTTCTGACTTCTGTGGCATGCAGACAAGTGATCCTCCACCTGTTGTGAGAAGCTGCTCATTTGCATAAAGCTTAAAATACAGACCTGAATGTGTTGCTGATAGTGTGTGTCTTTTGAAGGATATTAGTTGTAACTGCTGACTTACCTCACCCCTTCTATCCTTCGCAGAGAGTCGGTTTGTCGTGTCCACCTGGGGGGTGTTTGGCGGTAGTGGTGAGTCCAGGAGCGCCGGGCTTCGATCCCTTTGGGCGCTGGAGAGCGTGCCAGCCTTCACTCCACCAGAAGGATGCTATTTTCGTTTTTACACTTTATTATGCACCAGCGGGTGAAATAAAGAAATTGTTTTGTTATTGGAACCGCTTTCTGGTTATTTTTAGCGCTGGGTTCCGTCTGACGCAGGTCCGCTCCTCAACCCGCGTCGACACATAACAATTAGTGAAGGTTACAAATGATCTTCTTATGGCCTCAGACAGTGGACTCATCTCTGTGCTTGTTCTGTTAGACCTCAGTGCTGCTTTTGATACTGTTGACCATAAAATGTTATTACAGAGATTAGAGCATGCCATAGGTATTAAATGCACTGCGCTGCGGTGGTTTGAATCATATTTATCTAATAGATTACAATTTGTTCATGTAAATGGGGAATCTTCTTCACAGACTAAGGTTAATTATGGAGTTCCACAAGGTTCTGTGCTAGGACCAATTTTATTCACTTTATACATGCTTCCCTTAGGCAGTATTATTAGACGGCATTGCTTAAATTTTCATTGTTACGCAGATGATACCCAGCTTTATCTATCCATGAAGCCAGAGGACACACACCAATTAGCTAAACTGCAGGATTGTCTTACAGACATAAAGACATGGATGACCTCTAATTTCCTGCTTTAAAACTGAAGTTATTGTACTTGGCCCCACAAATCTTAGAAACATGGTGTCTAACCAGATCCTTACTCTGGATGGCATTACCCTGACCTCTAGTAATACTGTGAGAAATCTTGGAGTCATTTTTGATCAGGATATGTCATTCAAAGCGCATATTAAACAAATATGTAGGACTGCTTTTTTCCATTTACGCAATATCTCTAAAATTAGAAAGGTCTTGTCTCAGAGTGATGCTGAAAAACTAATTCATGCATTTATTTGCTCTAGGCTGGACTATTGTAATTCATTATTATCAGGTTGTCCTAAAAGTTCCCTGAAAAGCCTTCAGTTAATTCAAAATGCTGCAGCTAGAGTACTAACGGGAACTAGAAGGAGAGAGCATATCTCACCCATATTGGCCTCTCTTCATTGGCTTCCTGTTAATTCTAGAATAGAATTTAAAATTCTTCTTCTTACTTATAAGGTTTTGAATAATCAGGTCCCATCTTATCTTAGGGACCTCATAGTATCATATCACCCCAATAGAGCGCTTCGCTCTCAGACTGCAGGCTTACTTGTAGTTCCTAGGGTTTGTAAGAGTAGAATGGGAGGCAGAGCCTTCAGCTTTCAGGCTCCTCTCCTGTGGAACCAGCTCCCAATTCAGATCAGGGAGACAGACACCCTCTCTACTTTTAAGATTAGGCTTAAAACTTTCCTTTTTGCTAAAGCTTATAGTTAGGGCTGGATCAGGTGACCCTGAACCATCCCTTAGTTATGCTGCTATAGACTTAGACTGCTGGGGGGTTCCCATGATGCACTGAGTGTTTCTTTCTCTTTTTGCTCTGTATGCGCCACTCTGCATTTAATCATTAGTGACTGATCTCTGCTCCCCTCCACAGCATGTCTTTTTCCTGGTTCTCTCCCTCAGCCCCAACCAGTCCCAGCAGAAGACTGCCCCTCCCTGAGCCTGGTTCTGCTGGAGGTTTCTTCCTGTTAAAAGGGAGTTTTTCCTTCCCACTGTCGCCAAGTGCTTGCTCACAGGGGGTCGTTTTGACCGTTGGGGTTTTTACGTAATTATTGTATGGCCTTGCCTTACAATATAAAGCGCCTTGGGGCAACCGTTTGTTGTGATTTGGCGCTATATAAATAAAATTGATTGATTGATTATTCCCAAATATGATACACTTAGTTTTACCAAAATGGATCAATAATTTGTATGAATCAAACCATTTTTTCTGTAATTAATTCTCCATTGTGTCTAGGAGCTGTGCCAAATGATCCCCACCACAAAACACAGCCCCATCATCAGCAAATAAAATACAACTTATGTACTTGGAAACCAAATGTATAGCATTAAAATACAAAAGAAACAGCAATGGCCCAAGGAGTGAACCCTGGGGCACCCCACAAGTAATCTTCAAGAATTCAGAATTTGTCCCACTAATGTGGACACACTGATACGTATTGAGTAAGTAGCTCGTTATCCAATCATGTGTCAATCCCTTGATACCATACTTCTGCAATTTGTCTAGTAGCAAAGTATGATCTATAGTATCAAATGCTTTCTGTAAATAAATTTTAAATAGTATATTGCTTATTTTCAATCACGTTGGAAATTTGTTCAACGAAATCCATTACAGCCAATGCAGTAGTGTCATTCTTTCTAAACCCATACTGCTGCTCGCTAAGAATATTATGTTAAACTGTGGTTAGCGGGAGATTGGCCTATCATTTGAAAAAAAAATGTTTGTCACTAGATTTAAACAATGGTATCATTTTAGCTATTTTCATTTTGAAAGGAAATTTACCAGTCAATGACAAATAACAGATAAACATTAAAGGTTTAAAAATACAATTAATAACATTTTTTTTATCAAAAACATATCAAAATTGTGACTATCAGTTGATTTTTTTTTTCCCCTTAAGTTTATGAACTATGACAATTTCTTTTTCATCCAATAACTCAGATAATCTCATTTCCACACACAAACACAACTATGCAGTGCTTTTCCATCTGAAAATCACTAAGGGCCCTTGGGCAAGGCCCTTAATCCCCAGTTGCTCCCAGTGTGAATAAGTGGGTTAATTTATTACAACCCCAATTCCAATGAAGTTGGGATGTTGTGTAAAATGTAAATAAAAACAGAATACAATGATTTACAAATCCTCTTCAACCTATATTCAATTGAATACACCACAAAGACAAGATATTTAATGTTCAAACCGATAGACTTTATTGTTTTTGTGCAAATATTTGCTCATTTTGAAATGGATGCCTGCAACAGGTTTCATAAAAGCTGGGACAGTGGTATGTTTACCACTGTGTTATATCATCTTTCCTTCTAACAACACTCAATAAGCATTTGGGAACTGATGACACTAATTGTTGAAGCTTTGCAGGTGGAATTCTTTCCCATTCTTGCTTGATGTACGACTTCAGCTGTTAAACAGTCCGGGGTCTCCGTTGTTGTATTTTGCGCTTCATAATGTGCCACACATTTTCAATGGGTGACAGGTCTGGACTGCAGACAGGCCAGTCTAGTACCCGCACTCTTTTACTACAAAGCCACGCTGTTGTAACACGTGCAGAATGTGGCTTGGCATTGTCTTGCTGAAACAAGCAGGGACGTCCCTGAAAAAGACGTTGCTTGGATGGCAGCATGTGTTGTTCCAAAACCTGGATGTACCTTTCAGCATTGATGGTGCCATAACAGATGTGTAAGTTGCCCATGCCATGGGCATTAACACCCCCCCATGCCATCACAGATGCTGGCTTTAGAACTTTGTGCTGGTAGCAATCTGGATGGTCATTTTCCTCTTTTGTCTGGAGGACACAACATCCATGATTTCTAAAAACAATTTGAAATGTGGACTCATCAGACCACAGCACACCTTTCCACTTTGCGTCTGTCCATTTCACATAAGCTCGGGCCCAGAGAATGCGGCGGCGTTTCTGGATGTTGTTGATGTATGGCTTTCGCTTTGCATGGTAGAGTTTTAACTTGCACTTGTAGATGTAGCGACGAACTGTGTTAACTGACAATGGTTTTCTGGTGTTCCTGAGCCCACATGGTAAGATCCTTTACACAATGATGTCAGTTTTTAATGCAGTGCCACCACAGGGATCAAAGGTCGCGGGCATCCAATGTTGATTTTCAAGCCTTGCCGCTTACGTGTAGAAAGTTCTCCAGATTCTCTGAATCTTCTGATTATATTATGGACTGTAGATGATGGGATCCCTAAATTCCTTGCAACTGAACATTGAGAAACATTGTTCTTTAACTGTTGGACTATTTTTTCATGCAGTTGTTCACAAAGTGGTGATCCTCACCCCATCTTTGCTTGTGAACAGCTGAGCCTTTTGGGGATGCTCCTTTTATATTCGATCATGGCACACAATTAGTGTCCTCAGTTCCCAAACACTTTTTGAGTGTTGTTAGATGGAAAGGTGGTAAACATACCACTGTCTCAGCTTTTTTGTGAAACCTGTTGCAAGCATCCATTTCAAAATGAGCAAATATTTACACAAAAACAATAAAGTTTACAAGTTTGAACATTAAATATCTTGTCATTGTGTTGTATTCAATTGAATATAGGTTGAAGAGGATTTGCAAATCATTGTAATCTGTTTTTATTTACATTTTACACAACGTCCCAACTTCATTGGAATTGGGGTTGTATGAGGCCACTTCATTTTGATTTGTTTTGCTTGTTGAAAATTACTGGATGCAACTTTAGTCCACAGCTTTCCACCTGAAATTTATGTTGCTAGAGGGGAAATATTTTTGTTGTATGCTGTCATCTAGTGGTTGTATTGGTGTATGAGTTAATCAGCTAACAGCAAACTGATATGAATATCTTGCATAATGTATTTACTGAATGGGTTGCCTTAATCATTATCACAAAAATGGCATCTCCTGTGAAATTTTCAGGAGCCGCCACTGACCAACAGACAAACATAGAAATGCTGATGACAAAAAAATATATCCTTGTACGAGGTCTATTAGAAAAGTATCCGACCTTATTATTTTTTTCAAAAACCATAGGGATTTGAATCACGTGTGATTACATCAGACATGCTTGAACCCTCGTGGGCATGCGAGAATTTTTTCACGCCTGTCGGTTACGTCATTTGCCTGTGGGCAGTCTTTGAGTAAGGAGTGGCCCACCCTCTCGTCGATTTTTTCATTGTGTAGGAATGGCTCAGAGACTGCTGCTTTGTTTGATCAAAATTTTTTCAAAACTGTAAGGCACAACTGAGTGGATACCATTCGATAAATTCAGCTGGTTTTCGGTAAAAATTTTAACGGCTGATGAGAGATTTTGGTCTGGTAGTGTCGCCGTAAGGACGGCCCACGGTGCCTGACAGCGATCTGCGCTTTGAGGCGGCAGCGTCTCACCGTTTCAAGTTGAAAACTTCCACATTTCAGGCTCTGTTGACCCAGGAAGTCGTCAGAGAACAGAGAACTTTCAGAAGAAGTCAGCATGAGGCGTTTATTCGGACATTCCATTGTTAACGGACATTTTGTAATGAAAGCCATCAAAAGCCGCCTGAATTTTACAAATGGTTTTCAACACGGAGGTGTTTTTCCTGTCGCGGCACACATTCGCAAATTCGCAGAGTCGTCACGGAAACGACTCGGCGAATTTGCGCGCACATCTTTCATTAAAAAATGTCCTTAAACAGTGGAATGTCCGCATAAAGTCCTCATGCCGGCCTCTTCTGAATCTTCTCTGTTCTCTCACGACGTCCTGGGTGAATTAAGCCTTAAATTAGGATGTTTTCAGGTCGAAACAGGCCGACGACGGCGCCTGGAAGCGCTGCAGGACGTCCCGCTCCGTGGGAAGTCCTTACACCGAGAGAAACACCCTATAATCTCTCATCAGCCGTTAAACTTTTCACAGAAAACCAGCTTAATTTCTCGAATAGTGTCCACTCGGATATTCCTCACAGGTCCAGAAAAATTTTTGATAAAGCAACGCGCGCCGTCTCAACCACATCTCACTCAAGGCCTGCCCACAGGGAAATGACGTCACCGACACACGTGAAAAAACTCACGCATGCGCACGAGGGTTCAAGCATGATTTGTGTAATCGCATGTTATTCAAATCCATATAGTTAAAAAAAAAAATAAAAGGGTCGGTTTACTATCTAAGAGACCTCGTACATGTTGTTAATGGTATGAAGCAGCTGTGACTCATACTAGAGTGTTTATATACAGACAAGGGGTCAAAAAAAGAAAAAAAAAAAAAACAGTCCAATTTATCTGTCAATAAGCATCTTCTGGAGATTGGTTGGGTACAACTTGAATTCTTTTTACCGATCGAAATCTTCACTCTCCCTTTCACCCTGCATCTTCTGTCACACCAACCACTTGCCTGTCCTCCCTCTCCACGTCCTTAAACCTCTTTGGTCTCCCTCTTCTCTGATCTGTTAACTCCATCCTCAGCATCCTTCTCCCTATGTACCCTGCATACCATCTCTCCACATTTCCAAACCATTTCAATCTTACCTCCCTCAGTTTGGGCCCCATTAACAGTGTACACAAAATTGACTTTTGAAGAACACGTAGGCCCGTTTGATGCCAGGCATTTATCAGGTTATGGAACAAGGTTTGGTTTACAGTATTCATCATTAATTGGCATTTTGTAGTTCAAACATGATATCACCCAATTGGTCTTTTCAATTTCAATTTATTTTCATTTATATAGCACCAAATCACAACAGAGTTGTCTCAAGGCACTTCACACAAGCAGCAGTGGTAAGGAAAAACTCCCTCTGAGGAAGAAACCCCAAGCAGACCAGACTCAAAGGGGTGACCCTCTACTTGGGCCATGCTACGGACATAAATTACAGAACAATTCACAAAACGAATATACAGAAAATGCAGTTGGTGCACAGGACAGGAGGGTCTCCAGCACAAATACCGTAATAGTCTTTCCCTGCAGTTGGCACCCAGCACTGTAGTAAGGACATTTGGCTTGTTACTGGATTAACTGTAATCTATTATTGCAGAGTGTACAGTGTCCACGAAAGCTCCCTGAAGTGAAGCAGTGAAGCAACAAGGGGAGGACTTTGTTTGCAGTGAGTGGTTACTCTTGTTTAATTTAAACAACCGGCTGATACTGGCACCTGATGCCTCTCTCCTGGTCACGCAGCAGTATAATTATCTAACTGCTTCCAGTTGGCAGTACAGAGGTAGTGAGGAAAAGAACCAGTCATCCTGTCTCATTATACCCATATCCTGACACATGAGATCCCCCAAATGGCACATCCCTGACTGGATTGACTGGTAATGAGTGTCGCACTTGCACACCTACCTAACAATGTTGCAACAACAAACAGTAATGCATTCTCTGTTTTCCAAGCAAAACAAATGAAAAAAAAAAAACAACAACACAAATCTATAACATGATTAGTTACAATTAATAAAAAAATAAGACAGGCGTAAGAGTGACCACAATGAAGAAAGCAGCCATGAATAAAACCACGAAATATGTGTTCACAAGATGATGTTTTAGTGTATTATTAATGGAAAACTATAATGCTTTGTCAGGGTCCCAAATTTCATGCCTTATACATCATCACAAAAAAAGTGTCCTTCACACAACTCAGCATACAACCTGAAAAAATCTGGAGCACCTCTAATTAAAATAACCTCCAATCCTTCACACAAAATTCTTGACAGTCAGCCTGTGAGGTCTAGTATCAGACTGGAGGCTGTAATCACACCGAGGATGGAAAAAAAAAAATTATTGTCAATGTTCCTCTTGGACATCTATTTTCTATTCCTGCTTACTCCAATGAAGGGTCAAAGGGAAACTGGATTCTCTCCCAGCAGTCATAGGGCATAAGGCTGAGTACACCCTGGACAGGACGTCAGTCTGTCACAGGGCCACATGGAGACAGACAAACACATCCACACCCGCATGCACACCTACTGTCAATTTAAAGTTTCTAACCCACCTAACCTGCATGTCTTTGGCTGTGGGAGAAAACCGGACCTCCTCTTTGACAGTGACAAGAAAATGCACAGAAACAGCTCTGATATTACCAGACAGACACATTTTAGAAGTCAGATGATGTGACACTGTCAAAAACCAGTGGTCTCTTACTGAAGGGCTTGATTTAAGGGGCCTCTGTCATCATCTAGTGGTCAAACACAGTCAACCTGAGTCATGATATGAGACATGTCAAATGACGACAAAAGACAAAGGTGTCTCATTTAATTTAATTCTTATATTCTAATAAAGTAAGAATGAATGTAATAAGATGCTGCAACATGAAGGCTATGATTTTCTAAATTATCCTGCAACAGATTCCACAATATTCACCAGTTAATATAGAGTTGCCCTGGAGTCACATAAAACAGAATTTATGCAAGCTGGCCTGACATTGTAAATTACTAACAGCTTTCAGGCAGGAGGACGTCCCTGTTCACACTTAATTCTCAGCTTGTCTAAATACAGAAAGTCTCCTGACAATAAGAACTGTTTAATGTAGACTCTAATTACAATTTGCACTGCTCCAGCTGCAAGAGCACCTTATATAAACACAACAATAAAATTGCCGTCATGACGGCCAAGTGTGAAAGTCCGGTGAAAAAAATATAATCTTTCCTTTAACCCTCTTTATTTTAGGCACTGTGTCACAAGGAACATATGTACTGTTTCATGAAAGATTATTTAGCAAGAGCGCTGGAGGAGCATTTTTTATTTATTTCCGGAGGCCATTAAATATGGCCATCAGGTATTACGAAGACTTTGTGTCCGTCCGTCTGTCTGTGCTCAGCATAAGTCCAGTCCTATTATTGTCAGAGTCTTCAAATTCACAGGGAACATTCTTGGGACACAGACCTTGGACACGTTCAAAGATGGCTAACCTTGACCTATTTTAAGAGGTAAAAAAAATCCCATTCTGTTTCAATCTGTTCCGTTTTAGTTTTGAGTGACAGAAGTGACAGCCAATCAGATATGAGCAGCACCATGATGTCAGTGGCTGCTCTCTCCAAGAATGCTTCATTTATGTGTTGATATAACATGTTTATCATATATTCTGTAAATGCTAGCGAGAAATAAACACTTCTAAAACTGAAAATGTTGTTTATGGAACCTAATAACACATCTAGACTGATTTACAAGACATTTCACCACCATCTGCCTTCTTCAGAGCTAATTACACTAATCAAGTCATCAAGTATGTATGTGAAAATATCACTTCAAAACACAAGGTGCTTCTGATGATGCTGTACTCGTTTCAAAAATACGAGGTCTGTCCATAAAGTATCGTATCTTTTTATTTTTTTTTAAACTATATGGATTTGATTCATATGTTTTCACGTCAGACAAGCTTGAACCCTTGTGCGCATGCGTGAGTTTTTCCACGCCTGTCGGTGACGTCATTCGCCTGTGAGCACGCCTTGTGGAAGGAGTGGTCCCGCCCCGTCGTCGGATTTTCATTGTCTGGAAATGGCGGAATGATTTGGGTTTTTTTTTCCATCAGAATTTTTTCAGAAGCTGTTAGAGACTGGCACCTGGAAACTATTCGAAAAATTTATCTGGCTTTCGGTGAAAATTTTACGGGCTTCACAGAGAATAAGGTCTGGTAGTACAGCTTTAAGGACCCCTTTAAGGACGCTCAGTGCGCCGCGCTCCGAGCTGCGACGACGCGGCACAAGCCACCGGACCATTTCTGAGCTGATGGCTCTGTGGATACGAGACCGTCGTGTGCTCTTTCTCTGGTTATCACAAGAGCTGGACATCAGCCATTTTCCGGCAGATTTCACTTTTAACAAGAGACTTTGTCATGGAAAGCCGCGCGGAGGCTTCGCGCGTCACGACCGATTCGCTTTGGAAGCGAGACAAAGGAACACCTCCATTTCGGTGTGTCAGAGGACAAGTTTGGACATGTCTATCTCGGCTTTCAATGCTTACCAGTCCAGTAAGTATCAGTGAAATTGTGGAGAGCTGGAAAACTCACGCATGCGCACAAGGGTTCAAGCTTGTCTGAAGTGAAAACATATGAATCAAATCCATATAGTTTAAAAAAAAAATAAAAAAGGTACGATACTTTATGGACAGACCTCGTATAGTGCAATAACAGACTATCCTCAGCAGTATTATCAGTTATCAAGAAAGGTAGAAAGCCTTCGGCCTCAGGGTGTATGGTTTTCTGAAGGATGTATAAAGCCATATTCATTGGTAAAACAACTTGATAACGATTTTATCATATACCATATCCAAATGATAAATGCACGCAGAACACAATGCGCATGCTCTCCCTTCGCTCACTGCCTCCAGGGGTACGGACGCGGGACCCGCAAAGAATCCAAGTCATGGCCACGGAGCTCTGCGGCTGCGGTTACCGAAACCATGCAGCGGCGCTGCGCATCAAAACAGCGAGCGTAGTCTCTGGACCTGGTGCTGGAGTTGTCCGCAGTGCCGCACAGCAGACAGGAGGGCGGTGTGAGTGGCCCGCTGCGGCGCTTACCGAGCCCGCAGCCTCAGTAAGGGCATTGGAGGCAGTGAGAGCAATCGCGGTGACGCCGACCGATGCCGCGACCGGCCCACCTGATAAGGACACAGAACACAATGTGCAGTAAAAAAAAAAAAAAAAAGAAGAAGCATGCAAAATTGCACTAAAAAAATCCGCGAAAGGGAGTTACGTTCTAAAAATAACCCATGATAGGCGAAATCCGCGAAGTAGTCAGCGTTATTTTTTACAATTATTATAGATGTAAAACCCCTCACTACACACTTTATACACTTTTCTCAAACAGGCATTAACATTTTCTCACTTTTCTCTCCTGTGTAAACACTCAAAACCTTAGTAGAAAAAAAATAGAACGTTTTCCTAGAAATAATTATGATGTCTTTTAGAACTAACGAATTTAATTTTAGCGATCAACCTACGGAGGTTGGACATGTAAGAAATTATTAATAGTAACTCACCAGTATTTCACAGTTCCTCTGACCGCGCCTCTACGGTGGTTTCACTCTTTTTTGACAAACAGAACACAGCAGGTTAAGGTAAATTCTAGCCTGTCCCAAATCAAAGACATCAGTACTGGAGCACCGCAGGGATGTGTGAGCTCACCTGTCCTTTTTACTTTATATACTAATGAGTGTTCAGCCAACCACCCTGAGAACTATATTTTTAAATATTCAGACGACTCAGCACTTCTGTGCTTACTTCAACAGAATGATGATTTGAATATCTATCATTCAGAAGTAAGGCAGTTTGTTGAGTGGTGTGATTCCAGTTACCTTACTTTAAATGTTAAAAAGACAGAGGAAGTCATTTTTGATCCAAAGTTAATTGGCAATCACAACCCTGTAATTATACACCAGCAACCAATCACACATGTGCAATCGTACAAATATCTTGGTGTCTGTATAGACAGCTCCCTTACATGGAATACTCATGTTGACTGGTTATGTTCCCGCTTGAATCAACGACTCTATTTTCTACGGTGTTTGCGTTTTCATGGAGTCGACCAAAAAATTATGTTACTGTTTTATCAGGCAGTTCTTGAAAGCATTCTAAGATATGGCATAACCACTTGGTTTGGGAATCTTCCTGTGTCCCTAAGATCAAAATTAAACTATCTTGTTCTTACAGCAATGAAAATCATTGGTCTGAAACAGTATAACAATCCTCAGTCAATTTTTGATCAGTGCATGATGAAGCAAGTGGACAGAATTCTTTCTGATCCCTCCCATGTTCTGCACACGCAATACGAGTTGCTACCATCGGGCCGGCGTTTCAGAGTCCCCCATTGCAGACTGAATAGATATAGGAACTCTTTTGTTCCTATATCAATCATAGCCCTTAACAAATATCATAATAAACACCACTAACAATCAGGCACATTAGGAGGTTTTAGTATTTGTATGTTTTTTATTTATTTATTTTTATTCTTTCTTTCTTTATTTATTTATTTATTTTTATTTATTGTTATGAACTGTTTATGTCTTGTTCTGTATCTTTGTATGGGTCATGATTTTTGAGAAGTCCAAGACAAATTTCCCCATGGGGACATTAAAAGTATCTATCTATCTATCTATCTATCTATCTATCTATCAATCTTCGTCGTGGCGCCGCTCCGCTGTCCGGATTGGCTGATTACTCGGGTGGTATGAAAAATATTACCTGTCCACGAAAAGAGTGTATTGCTATTTATTCTTTAGTGTTTTATCCCATCATATTGGCGTCTCATTTATAGGTATATGATATATATATATATCTATATATATATAGATATATATATATATATAGTGGTCCCTCATTTATCGCCGGAGTTACGTTCTAAAAATAGCCCACAATAGGCGAAATCCGCAAAGTAGTCAGTGTTATTTTTTTACAATTATTATAGACATTTTAAGGCTGTAAAACCCCTCATTACACACTTTATACACTTTTCTCAAACAGGCATTAACATTTTCTCACTTTTCTCTCATGTGTAAACACTCAAAGTTCAAACCTTAGTAGAAAACTAAGACCAACCTGTTTTCAGGCCCAAACATTTGTTTGAGAAATAAAAATAGAACATTTTGCTATAAATAATTATGATGGCTTTTAGAACTAATGAATTTAATTTTAACGATCAACAACGAGGTTGGACACATAAGAAATTATTAATAGTGACTCACCAGTATTTCACAGTTCCTCTGATTGCGCCTCTTCGCCCTGGCGCCTAAGTGACACCTCGGTGCAGGTGTGTTTTTCCGAGTGAAGAACACAGTTATGGGTAGTTGGCGCTCTTTTTTCTTCTGGGCGAGAAGATTCTTATAAATAGACATGCAGAACACAATGCGTGTGCTCTGCCTGCGCGGTGCCGCGACCGGCCTGCTTGATGAGGACGCAGAACACAATGCGCTGTAAAAAAAAAAAGCATGCAAAATTGGCGAAACTGCGCGAAACTATATATTATATATATAAAAAATTTATTACACATTTATTGTTATTTACACTATTATCCTATTGTCTTAAGTACAATTTGTACGTAAAACGACTGTTTAAATCGATCGATCATAAACAATATTTAATTTTAACAGCGTCTGCAGGAGGGCTTGCGTGTGCACATACATGAGCTTTGACAAGAGCGGAAGTGAGCTTTGACAAGAGCGGAAGTTAGCTTTGAGTTAGCGGAAGTTAGCGTGAACTCTGATGTGAATGCTGATGTCCACGAATATCCATATCTTGTAAATCACTCCACAGCTGTTATTAGGTTACAAAAACAGTGTTTTCAGTTTTAGAAATGTTTATTTCTCGCTAGCTTTTACATAATAAATGACAAAGAGGTTATATTTAAACACAAATGAAACAAAGTAAGCTAGACCAGCCACTGATGTCACGGTGCCACTCTACTCTTATTAGCTGTCACCCCTGCCCTTAAAAATAAAAAATAAAAAAAAATCAGAACACAACAGAATGAAACAGAATGTGACTTTTTTACCTCTTAAAATACCTCGTAAAAAAGGTCAAGGTTAGCCATCTCTGACCTTGTACAAGGTCTGTGTCCCAGGAATGTTCCCTGTGAATTTGAACACTCTGGCAGTAATAGGACTGGACTTATGATGAGCACAGACAGACAGACGCAAAGTCTTCACAATACCGATGGCCTTGGGTAATAAAATAAAAAACATTGATGCAATTCAGAATAAGCTCACTCTTTCCAAAGATTAAGTGTTCAGTATGTCTTTCATGGGTTGTGGGGTAAATGAAAAGTAATGAGCACTGGATTGTATCGATCCACACAGGCCAGTGTTAGAAGCACTAATACTTTGCCTTTGCATTTTGTTTAGGTACATGCTCAACTGTTTCCCCTACTCCAACAAAGGTTTATGTGAAATAAAGAAAACAGCTTGTAAATGTTAAAATAACAAACGAAGAAAAAACATCCAATACCAACAGGCCTCCCACTTAAGAGTTTTAGAGGGTATGGCTGATTAGTATTTTCAAATGTAAACCGAAAAATTGTGCTCATTTGAAGTCATCTCACATTTGTTTAATTTCTGTACATGCAACTCAAACTTAATCACTGTAAAATGTGCTGGCTATAAATATGGAGTACCACTGTTATACTAGTGTTTCTCCTAGAGCATCTACAGCTGCAGGTTGTCTCGTGTGCATTGTGCTGTAGACAATGCATTTGGAATCTTGTGTATGTATATATATATATATATATATATATATATATATATATATATATATATATATATATATATATATATATATATATATATATATATATATACATACACACACACACACACATATATACATACATAGGAGGTCTATTAGAAAAGTATCCGACCTTATTTTTCAAAAACCGTATGGATTTGAATCACATATGATTACATCAGACATGCTTGAACCCTCGTGGGCATGCAAGAGTTTTTTCACGCCTGTCGGTTACGTCATTCGCCTGTGGGCAGTCTTTGAGTGAGGAGTGGCCCACCCTCTCGTCGTTTTTTTCATTGTTTAGGAATGGCTCAGAGACTGCTGCTTTGTTTGATAAAAATTATTTCAAAACTCTAAGGCACAACTGAGTGGACACCTTTCGATAAATTCAGCTGGTTTTCGGTAAAAATTTTAACGGCTGATGAGAGATTTTGGTCTGGTAGTGTCGCCGTAAGGACGGCCCACGGTGCCTGACGGCGATCTGCGCTTCGAGGCGGCAGCGTCTCACCGTTTCAAGTTGAAAACTTCCACATTTCAGGCTCTGTTGACCCAGGAAGTCGTCAGAGAACAGAGAACTTTCAGAAGAAGTCGGCATGAGGAGTTTATTCGGACATTCCATTGTTAAGGGACATTTTGTAATGAAAGAACGTACAGGCAGAGTCGCGTGTCGGGCCGGACCCGACCGCGGGGGGTCGCGACAGGAAAAACACCTCTGTTGGAAACCTTAACGGACAAGTTGGAACATGCCCAAGCTGTTAAACAATTTCTCAGTTACTCACTTGTTGAAAACCATCAAAAGCCGCCTGAATTTTACAAATGGTTTTCAACACAGAGGTGTTTTTCCTGTCGCGGCGCACACAGATTCGCCGAGTCGTTTCCGTGACCTCATGTCGGCCTCTTCTGAATCTTCTCTGTTCTCTCACGACGTCCTGGGTGAATTAAGCCTTAAATTAGGATGTTTTCAGCTCGAAACAGGCCGACGACGGCGCCTGGAAGCGCTGCGCGACGTCCCGCTCTGTGGGAAGTCCTTACACCGACAGAAACACCCCATAATCTCTCATCAGTCGTTAAACTTTTCACCGAAAACCAGCTTAATTTCTCGAATAGTATGCACTCGGATATTCCTTACAGGTCCAGAAAAAATTTTGATAAAGCAACGCGCGCCGTCTCGAGCAGCGTGTGAAACAAAGGAATTCAGCCAAGAGGGCGGGACCACATCTCACTCAAGGCCTGCCCACAGGGAAATGACGTCACCGACACGCATGAAAACACTCACGCATGCGCACGAGGGTTCAAGCATGATTGGTGGAATCGCACGTCATTCAAATCCATATAGTTAAAAAAAAATAAAAGGGTCGGTTTATTGTCTAATAGACCTCATATATATATATATATATATATATATATATATATATATATATATAGTGACGAAAATAAATATTTGAACAGCCTGCGATATCGCAAGTTCTTCCACTTAGAAATCATGGAGGGGTCTGAAATTTTCATCTTAGGTGCATGTCCACTGTGAGAGACAATCTAAAAAAAAAAAGAAATCTGGAAATCACAATGTATGATTTTTTAATAATTTATTTGTATGTTACTGCTGCAAATAAGTATTTCAACACCTGTGAAAATCAATGTTAATATTTGGTACAGTAGCCTTTGTTTGCAATTACAGACGTCCTGTCCCCTTTGCAGAAGAGCACCCCCAGAGTATGATGTTTCCATCTCCATGCTTCACGGTTGGGATGGTTTTCTTGGGGTTGTTCTCATCCTCTAAACATGGTAAGTGGAGTTGATTCCAAAAAGCTCTATTTTGGTCTCCTCTGACCACATGACCTTCTCCCATGCCTCCTCTGGATCATCCAGATGGTCACTGGTGAACTTCAAACGGGCCTGGACATGTGCTGGCTTGAGCAGGGGAACCTTGCTGGCCTGCAGGATTTTAAACCATGACAGCATCATGTGTTACTAATGTAATCTTTGTGACTGTGGTCTCAGCTCTCTTCAGGTCATTGACCAGGTCCTCTGTGTAGTTCTGAGCTTTCTCAGAATCATCCTTACCCCACAAAGTGAGATCTTGCATGGAATCCCAGACCGAGGGAGATTGACAGTCATCTTGTGTTTCTTCCACTTTCTAATAAATAATCATAACAGTTGTTGTCTTCTACCAAGCTGCTTGCCTGTTGTCCTGTAGTCCATCCCAGCCTTGTGCAGGTCTACAGTTTTGTCCCTGGTGTCCTTAGACAGCTCTTTGGTCTTGGCTATGGTGGACAGGTTGGAGTGTGATAGATTGAGTGTGTGAACAGGTGTCTTTTATACAGGTAACAAGTTCAAACAGGTGCAATTAATACAGGTAAAGAGTGCAGAATAAGAGGGCTTCTTAAAGAAAAATTAACAGGTCTGTGTGAGCCAGAATTCTTGCTGGTTGGTAGGGCATCAAATACTTATTTGCAGCAGTAACATACAAATAAATTATTTAAAAAATCATACATTGTGATTTCCAGATTTTTTTTTTTAGATTATGTCTCTCACAGTGGACATGCAGCTAAGATGAAAATTTCAGACCCCTCCATGATTTCTAAGTGGGAGAACTTGCAAAATCCCAGGGTGTTCAAATACTTATTTTCCTCACTGTATATTTAGTCATAGATTAGTAAAAACAGTTGCATTTTTCTTCCTTCTCATGACTTAATGTATCTGTAAAATTATTTTTATTTTTGATGTAACATCTCATAATCATCCAGATGCCCTACATGCAATGACACTCAATGACACGTAGCATTTTCGAATAGGCTGCGCAATGTTCACGACTACTTCACGCAAGTGGTATGAAATTAATGCGTGCCAGAAATTTTGAACATTTCAACATTTTCTTTGCACACTAACACACAGCCATGCACAGTTCATGCACAGTTCACAACATTTTACAACGGTTTTACTCATTGGCACATCAGATTGCGTGTCAGTCTGGGGATCAAATTCGTGCAAGTGTCAAAGTGCCTTTACACAGTAGCAGATGAACGCAAAGTTGAAAGAAGAGATGATGACTGAAAGAAGAGATGATGACAGAAGTGAGTGTTACACACCAGCCTAAGAATAGATAAAGCTATTTCTAAGAGTTTGTGATTCCAAACAATTACAGTGAATAGTACAACATACAAACAGACAAGACCTATCAAAGCAAACATCACAGAAGTAACAGACCATCCAAAAATTCTCAATTAAGGGTGCTTTTTTTTGTTGTTTTTTGCTGCACTACTACAACAAAGATGTCCAGCAACTTACTGGGAATTTTGCAAATTCTCTTTAACAGGTCTTGTTTTATAGTCCTGCTGGGTGCCATACCACCCTTCATACAAGCGTAATCGCTAGTGGGAGAGCAGGATTAGATGCCAACCACCCATCCATGTGGCAGATTGTATTGGCTTACAATGTTACAAGAAGCAGGATCAGTGCTGACCCTGACCTGGTAGCAGAGATGGATACCCATATTTAATTCCTTCCATTTCCTCTGCTGTTAGAGTTCACTTCACGACCCCAGTCCTCACATGAACAGCCAATTGAGAGAGAACTAGACAGAGACAGTATGTCTTCCTTTTCTATCTTCTTTGCTTTTCTTGAGTCACTCATTCCTCACAAGTCTGTGAAGTGGGCGTCATCACTCTTACGCAAGCCTCTACTTCTCGCCTCCTTGGGTCTGATGTCTCTCAACCCATCTGTCACTTTTTCAATGAAACCACTTTTCTTTGTACTCCACACACTAAAAGGAGATTTTCAATTTTTACAACCGTTGTTATATTAAACAAGCTGGCCTACTGACCAGAAAATTCCACTGAGACATAAGAAATCTAAAGTTTTGACAGTTTTGACAAATGTGGATAGAAATTAGAAATTTAAGCTCCACTTGTTTGTCCCTCTACAGGTGTAGTTGTCTGGTTTTAAAAAAAAATGATTTAATGGGAAGCCTTGGAGGAATAAGTGTTTTGCAGTTTTGGCCCAAATTCAAAAAGTTATGCTTTCTGTGGAAAATGTGGATGGAAATTGTAATTTCTAACTTCATTAGTTTGTGGCCCCAATTGGTCTAGTTTGCATGGTAAAAAAATATATCGTACAGATTAAATAAAAATCTGAGGAAGAGTAGCAGTGGGAAGATTTGACTTGAATGACACTGATTCTACTTCCTGAAAACATTCTGGATGGAAATTCACAGCTCCATTAGTTTGTGGTAGTCTAAGTGTATTTTGCATCATAGAAAATCACATTAAATCCAATAGGAACTCGTGGAGTAGTAGCAATTTGATTTTTTGGTCTGATTTTCAATATTTCCATTTCCTGTGAAAATAGCAGACTTCACATTAAATCCAATAGGAACTCGTGGAGTAGCAGCAATTTGATTTTTTTGGTCTGATTTTCAATATTTCCATTTCCTGTGGAAATAGCAGACTGAAATTCAAAATTCCAGCTCCATTAACTCACTCGATGCCATTGACTCTAAAACGCGTCTTTTCCAATAGTAACGCCCCGCGCCATAGACGCGTCATTGAGCCAGTTTCTTTTCTTCTCTTTTCTTTTCTTGTGGTATGTTTGTTGTTGACATGGACATAGAACTCAATTTTCTATGGGTCTTGAAAAAACACTCAAATGCTGAAGAAATCCTGGCACAGGGATGTTCTGAACTTTGAAAATGGCTGGCACTCAATGAGTTAAATGGTAGCCCTGTGGGCCACATTTGCATAGTGTAAAATAGAGGTTGATCCAGTAGTAATGCTTTGACGATTGGTGGTTTGAAGTAAAAGTAGACACACAGACAGACAACAAATAACAGTGAATCAGTAATATCATCAGCTTGTTTATCTTCAATCCAGGTACACATGATCAGGAATCAAGCCTTGGGGTGAGTTGGTAACCAGACTTCTGACAACTGCATTCATGGTGTCCTACAAATTACACAATAAGTGGCAATTTGAAATAAGTAGGTGGCAGCAAATGTAGTGGGGTCCAGTGGGCTCAGGCTGTTGTGAAGACCAAGCCTGGTGTAGTCATCATCAATGGTTTCAAGGATTTTCTAAATGCAGTCTTCCATAAAGGATGACATGTTATTGTGTCTGCGTACTGGAAGTCCAGGAGCAAAGTGGTTGTGTTTTTCTTCCTGGCTCTCAGTCAGCTCAGGCTGAAGAGCTTTCCAACCATTCAGTGCACGATGCCAATTATTGGTGGCATCTTGTCCTTGATTAAGTGGAGGATTGTGACCACAAAATTGATGAAGAGTATGGAGGAGATGACAAAGCCCTGATTTACAAGTGAATGAATATTGAAGGCTTCAGTTTTTGTGCAATTCACCAGACAAGTGGCAGCCATGTTATCAAGAAGCCTCAGGATCTTGATGAATCTGTACAGACAGCCCATTTTGCTCAGAATTTTCCCAAGAAGTAGGCATGACACGCTGCTGAATGCCTGTGTCAGGTCAATGAAGGTGAGGTGCAGCAGTTGGTGTTTCCCTCAACACTTTTCTTGCAGTTGGCGGAGAGTGAACACCATGTTGGTTGTCCTTCTTCATGGTCAGGAACCAACCAAATTCAATGTAGAGAGACACCACATGGGAACGTCATTGCACACAGACAAAAACACATGCCTGGTCCAACTGGTGGGAAATCCCAGGCAATCAGGGTCTGAAGAACTGCTGCAGTTTTCATCTGCCTTCACAACTGCTGGGTCACAACCCATCACCTTATTCACCTGATCAGTCATTGACGATTTTTTGGTTTCACCAGAGCCCAGTTAGCCTTCTCGTGTTCAGGGTTCCTGTTGGGCCTTCATGGCTACTGTAACGGCCACAAGGTACACAAGGACCCTACTGTATTTCACCTCAACAGGCAATCCCCTAATTGAGCTGTTATCCAGGTGGTATGACACAGACGAGGGTTGGATTTTGACACCTACAATATTTTAATATGTCTAGACTTGTTAATAAATAAATAAATAAAAAATCAACTTGTCCTTTGAAATGAAGTCTCAGTGTGTCCCCTCAATGTAGAACCATTGAAAACATAAGTGCTGGAAGATTAGATCAGAATTCTGCTACAACATCCTATAATTCAAAAGCTAAATACAATCTTATACGTTATATATGTAATGTATATGGAACTAGGATAGACTGCACAGGCATAAATGTACAGTGCATGTGTGGATGTCCATGTTTTGATGTTCTTTCTGTAACACTTTAAGCAAATGTGGTGTCTGAAGCATGAAGCAAATTAAATTAAATTAGATCATGAAAATGCTGAAATATAAGCAAAACATTCCCACTGGTCCCATGTAATCAATACAGATGAGCACGAGCATATACCGTCACAAAAAGTGGTGCCAGCTGACCTTTACGTTCTTGACAGTGTTCATGATGATGCCCAGATCCTCCACATCAACAACTGAATGTGATTTTTCCCCATCTGGCAGTTTGGACTCCTCATCGCTGCTCGACTCCAACAACTCATCCTGAAAACAAGAAAAACAGAGCAGGAAAGGTTGCACTAAGTTCTAGGGGAAAGGCATTGAAGTGTAAAATAGAAATAATCCTGTGCAGTACAAAAATAAATACGAGGGTCCATTGAAAGGTTTTGAGCCTGACTGAGGAAAGGCGTAGTTCTGAATCTTTTGCATTTTGAGAAACGTGTGAATCCTTGACTCACTGGGTGCAATACTGAGAGATGTTGGTCCCGACTCGCCCTACCTTTCCTGGGTCAAGCTTAAAACTTCTCAATCGCCCCTCATGAGTTGTCATGGATGGCATTCTGATAATCTCCCTGATGTCTTTTTTCTACTCTCTTGGTTACAACTTTCCAGAGATATTTGCCCTATGATATCTTGTTCCCTGAATATTTAACTTACTATTGTGTTTCCAAGTGAAATCTCCTGTGTGCTGCCTCTGTTCCTTGTGTGGTTTCGCTGTCTTTACTCCCTGTCCATGGGCTTCTGTTCTCATTTGCATCCTCATTTGACTGAAGAACACACTAAATAGCTATCCATAGTCCCTCACTCTAATGGAAGGTTGTCAAGCTTCCATGCCTGCTCTCTTACATTGTTTCTCCGTCTTTGACATCCTGTTGCCTACCTACATTCCTCCTTTGAATTTCTCCAGCCTTGCCTGCCAATTAGAGATGCACAATTATATAAGTATTAGCCAATAAAAGATTAAAAAGTTAGTTATTGGTGCCAGCCAATATGAAAATGTGCACAGAAAACGACTGATAATGTTTCACATTTATCCACATCTGTGGTTCAGGACTGTGCATGTGTGAGTTTCACTTAAGATCAGGTGCAGAGTCAGCAGCTTGTCATCGTTTTCAACACACACGACTGACTAACTGCTCTGTGATTCGCCAGTGAAATAGATATGCAGTATGGAAAAGTTTTAAGGCAGTTGAACTGTGGTTTCAGATGAGGGCTGTTGACCTGAGTGAGGACAGCAACTTAAAACAATGATTCATGATGAATTTAGACATTTATGTCTTCAAAATGACATAATTTTTTAGAACTCGCAAGAGTCACATAACATGATGCGAACAGGCTAAAATTACCATATTGGGTGTGTATGTGTGTGAGTGTATATGTATGCGAGTGTTGACCGATGTGATCTCACAAATCTGACTGTGAAAAAGTAGAAAAAGCCTGGAAAAGCCTGCATGCACTGTTGGAAAGAAAGGTAAAAGAAGAAAAAAAAAAAGCTAAAATTGTTTGCTAGCCTCATTTCGGTGAAGGTGGCTAAAATTAATATTAAAGATCAAATATACTACACTGCACAAAAATATATACGAGGTCTGTGATGAAAAAAGCGGTCCTTTTTATTTTTTTCAAAAAATAAATGGATTTGATTCATATGTTTTTACGTCAGACAACCTTGAACCCTCATGCGCATGCGTGAGTTTTTTCACGCATCGGTGACGTCGCCTGTGGGCAGGCCTTGAGTGAGGAGTGCTCCACCCCGCCCATCGGAATCTCTTTGTCTGAATAGCCGCTGCGGATGGCGCGCGTTGCTTTATTAACATTTTTTCTGGACCTGTGAGGGATATCCGAGTGGACACTATTCGAGAAATGAAGCTGGTTTTCGGTGAAACGTTTAACGGCTGATGAGAGATTATGGGGTGTTTCTGTCGCTGTAAGGACTTCCCACAGAGCGGGACATCGCGCAGCGCTTCCAGGCGCCGTCGTCGGCCTGTTTCGAGCTGAAAACAGTCTAATTTAAGGCTTAATTCACCCAGGACGTCGTGAGAGAACAGAGAAGATTCAGAAGAGGCCAGCATGAGGACTTTATGCGGACATTCCACTGTTTAAGGACATTTTGTAATGAAAGACGTGCGCGCCGAGTCGTTTCCGTGACGACTCGGTGAATCTGTGTGCGCCGCGACAGGAAAAACACCTCCGTGTTGAAAACCATTTGTAAAATTCAGGCGGCTTTTGATGACTTTCAACAAGTGAGTAACTGAGAAATTGTTTAACAGCTTGGGCATGTTCCAACTTGCTTGGGCATGTTCCAACTTGCCCGTTAAGGTTTCCACTGGAGGTGTTTTTCCTGTCGCGACCCCCTGCGGTCGGGTCCGGCCCGATATGCGACTCTGTCCGCATGTTCTTTCATTACAAAATGTCCGTTAACAATGAAATGTCCGAATAAACTCCTCATGTCGACTTCTTCTGAAAGTTCTCTGTTCTCTGACGACTTACTGGGTCAACAAAGCCTGAAATGTGGAAGTTTTCAACTTGAAACAGCGCGACGCTGCCGCCTCGAAGCGCAGATCGCTGTCAGGCGCCGTGGGCCGTCCTTACGGCGACACTACCAGACCAAAATCTCTCATCAGCCGTTAAAATTTTTACCGAAGACCAGCTGAATTTATCGAATGGTGTCCACTCAGTTGTGCCTTACAGTTTTTGCAAAAAATTTTTATCAAACAAAGCAGCAGTCTCTGAGCCATTCCTAAACAATGAAAAATCGACGAGAGGGTGGGCCACTCCTCACTCAAAGACTGCCCACAGGCGAATGACGTAACCGACAGGCGTGAAAAAACTCTTGCATGCCCACGAGGGTTCAAGCATGTCTGATGTAATCACACGTGATTCAAATCCATATGGTTTTTGAAAAAAATAATAAGGTCCGTTACTTTTATCACAGACCTCGTAAATGCAGTACTTTTGTTTTTGCTCCCATTTTTCATGAGCTGAACTCAAAGATCTAAAGCATTTTCTGTATGCAAAAAATACCCATTTCTCTCAAATATTGTTCACAAATCTGTCTAAATCTGTGTTAGTGAGCACTTCATCCCACCTCACAGGTGTGGCATATCAAGATGCTGATTAGACACCATGATTATTGCAGAGGTGTGCCTTAGGCTGGCAGCAATAAAAGGTCACTCTTAAATGTTCAGCTTTATCACATGGCGCAATGCCACAGATGTCGCACATTTTGAGGGCGCGAGCAATTGGCATGCTGACTGCAGGAACGTTCCCCTGAGCTTGCATAGTTTGAAGTGTTGCATGCATAGTTTGCGTCAGTGTTCAGGATCCAGGAACTGAAAAACAACGACACAAACATTTTTCATCTGATAGATGGTTATTTTGGAGATGTGAAGAGGGACCAACTATCTGCCTGGGTGGTTGCTATCCAAAACCAAGGGTGGTTGTGTACTGTGGTGGATGCAGCGGTGTAACTTCAGTATCATTTACATATTGTCAGGATGATCTCAGGGAAACATCATGCAAGCCTGGTTACGTACCAGACAATTTTCAGTTTAATTTCAAATGATAAATTAGTTAGAAATGGGACATGACTTTTGAGGGGAAGAGATGGTCTAGTGGTTAAGCATTGGGCTTGAGACCAGATGGTCTACTGATTCAAATCCCAGTCTGACCAGAAAATCACCTTGGGCAAGGTCCTTAATCCACTAGTTGCTCCCAGTGTGTAATAAGCGCCTTGTATGGCAACACCCTCACATCGGGGTGAATGTGAGGCATTATTGTAAAGCACTTTGAGCATCTGATGCAGATGGAAAAGTGCTATATAAATGCAGTCTATTTATTTACCACTTTGTCCAGTACAGAGCAGGCTGCATATCACTGGGTTGTTAATGTTTGCAATTCACAGAAAATTACATTTGGTTCTGAATTTTACCATTACCATTTATTTAAAAATGAAATGTAGCACCTGCATATAATTTACATTTTATGCCATCTTAAATTATTTAGATTTTCATGAGTGACTCTGTAAACTGTAATCATAGTATTGTAAACGTATCATTTATAATCTACATTTAGGTTAGAGTCAAACGTTGTTTCTCAAATTTTGTCACGATAATTGTAATGGGTACGTTCAGTACAGGAGACCCGGTGCGCTTCAATTAAAGAAAATGTTTATATATTGACATAATGAATATTGGCCCAAAACCAATATTGTGCATCTCTACTGCCCACTATTGGACTGCTTGCCTGGTATGTTTGATGACTATGCTCTGACCCTCTGCCTGCTCAACAAGTTAACCCATTTCCCCCCACAGACACTGTTGCACCTTGAACAGCCTTCCTGTCGTGCTTTGGCCATCTGTCTGTGAACTCAGTGAACCCACCAGGCTGTTCTCACATGGACACTATTATTGAATGGACTGCTACTACTCAGTGTGCTTAGTCTACAGTAACCTCGGCTTTAAATAAAGACTGAACTTTAACCATCAGTGTGTTTCTCTGCTCTGGGGTCCCCAGTTATGCTTCACTCATTACCACCATCATCTAATATTTTCCCAATCAAAAACAAATCTCCAGTCTGGGATTAAAGGTGCAATCCCATTCAAACTGTTCAGTTTAATTTAAAAATAGGATTTTCCTACAGTTTTGTTCCCTCAGTGTGGACCTGTGAGGTGGATGGTGCAAAACAATATAAGGCAATCAGAAATGCAAGAGCTTAAGTAATGTGCTTATTATTTACAAAATCCTACCCTCATCCTGCAAAGGTTGATTATTGGTTAAAAAACCCTACAATACACAGGAAAAAAAATAAAAAAATTCAAATGTACTTTCCATGTCTGACAGATAGTTTGTTAATCACACAGAACAAAGTTGAATACTTTTTTTTAATGACACTTTGTCTTCAATACGACAGCTGTCTGGTGTGAATCGGTGTAATTGACCGAACGGTCCCCCGCCTTCATTGCGAATGCGTCATTTTGGAGCGTCAGCAGCAATTCACCATTTATCACCACGTTTCTGCTTCAAACTGCACCCCATTCATCATCTATCTCAACGACAGATATCTGAAGCTTTTGTACAACAACCATTTCCACATAAATTCAGCATTATTTCATAATAAAAGATGGGGGAGTGATCAGAGCGCGACAGCAGCACGCCTGAGTCTGATTTTCTGAGTCTGACTTTCCAGAGATGGGACAAAGTCATTCTCAAGTCATCAATCTGCAAGTCCCAAGTCAAGTCTCAAGTCAGCTTGCAAACAATTGGTGGTCATTATTACTTGAGACTTGCTGATTCATGACTTGAGAGTGACTTGATGGTGCTTTCGTCCCACCTCTGTGACTCGCTACACCCAAAGGGATCAAAGGGAATAATGTGATTATTAACCATCAGATGACAAAGTAAAACATCTTCAATCACTCTAAAATCAGTTTTATGTTGTGAAAGTGTAGGAACACGGACCCACAACAGGGGGCGTAAAAGAACAGGCAATGGATAAGCCAAACAGTAACAATTTAATGTTGTAAATTGTGCACAACGGAATACAACAAGACAACAATCAGTTTGGGACTATAGTCAATTACACGTTGGGTGACGTGTGGGCGGGCTTGAGGATAGGAGACGCCCGTCCAGAACCGAGCCGGATCCCACACGGCCCTCACCGCCAACGGATCTGAAGAACACCGGAGCCGCCAAGTCCTGGGTCCCCAGGTGGTCACCGTGTCCAGCTGTCAGACCTGGTACTGCTGGCAGAGAACAGAAACAGCACAGGTGAGTGTGAGTACGCACACTCAGTAATCCCACAGTCTGTGTTCTTTTGGGAGGGAGCACCTCCACCTCCCGTCACACACTCGTGCAGCTCCTGTCTAACCACTTATCTGGTTGAGGTGTGAAGCGAAGCCGTCGCTGATCACACCAAACGCCAATCCCACAGATAAGGCAACACCACAGGAAAACGGCTGCAAGGAAGTTCAGACAGCAGAGAAAATTACCTCCAAGGTAGCTGATTTCTCGGTGAGGAGGTGGAGTTGCAGTCCGGCCTTTATGGTGATGGTGATGAGTTGACTGAGTGACAGCTGGTGCTGATGATGAGTGACAGCTGTCACTCCCAGTGGCTCTGTTGCCCTCTCGTGCTTGAAGCCCGCACTCCAAGCAGGGCGCTATCGGGTGGTGGTGGGCCAGCAGTACCTCCTCTTCAGCGGCCCACACAACATTTTAAGCAGAAACCAGGTGATACGTAATCTATGAAATGCTGCTGACGCTCAGAAATGACACATGCGCAGTGAAGGCAGGGCGGACTGATTTTCGGGGGGGGGCATTCAGCCAGCAGCACTGAACATTATTGAGGAGTGTTAAAGACACCAGCCCAAGTAGAACAAAAATATACTCCAGGAGGGAGGAAGTGTAACAATATCTGACTTTTATTATGTTTTAGGAGTCAAAATCTGTCAAGGGGAGGTCAGATTCTAACATTTGCTGCCTTATATTGAAAGCTCTGACTGCTAACTTTAATTCATGCCGCAAGATATTTAACTGGAGTTTATAACGGTGCGCAGCTGCTGCCTGACCTACACACACACACACACACACGCACACAGGCACACACGCACGCACACATCTTCAACCGCTTATCCAAGATCGGGATGTGGGGATCTGGAGCCTATCCCAGCAGTCATAGGGTTCTCGGGATCTCTTTACCATTAAGATCAAAATTTGCCCTGTTTGGCAAGATTATAAAATTTTGAGACAAGTGGGTGAGACAGTGACAAAACACTCGAAGTTTAAATGGCGCTGCAACACAACATATGGTAGTTTTGACTTCAAGGAATCAAAGAAACTCAGGAGACTTTCAGTTCTGACCAAAAGAGCCAAAAACAATGAAAATTGGGAACTGAAAGACAAAGATGGACACAGCTAATAAACACACACCAGCAGAAATTCCACTAGGAAGAACTGAAGATAATCTGGACAATAATAATCTCGATAATCTAAGAAATCTGGACATAATTCACATTAAGGTTTTGCTGTACAGATGAGACAACTGTCATTCAACATTAGTTACACTTTACTTTGCTTGACAAAATGAGTTAGTGGTCTAAGTGACTAATTAATACGTCATATTTAGTAGTTGCATTTTTCTTCAATATAAGACAGAAATTCAGAGTTTCCTTTGAATGCAACATAAATTTCAAACCTCACGTAAGTGCTTCCTCCATTGTGTCATCTTCCAGATCTGACAGAGCAAGCTCACTATATTGATCCCCCCAAAATAAATACTTTACCAGCAATAAAATTTGCTCTAACTTTGTGATATGCCACAGAAAAAAAAGGACTAAAAAAAGGGACTCCTTTGGCAGCCTAATTTTAAAAAGCATAGATGGACTATCGTGTGTTTCAGAAGGTTCATCAGTGCAGACTCAGACTCATCTACCACGTGCGACGGTGCAAGAGGTCGATAAATCTCCATGATGATCTCTTTGCTGCAGCTCTCAATGACTCCTGTTCCTGCTCAATGTCACCTCTGTGGAGTGCACAGAGTGCTGCAGACAGAGGGAAGAAGTCTAGAGTTGGCTTAGAGATGTACGCTACCATGACAACTAATCATCCTCGAGCAGTGATGCATATGAAAGCGTTTGTGTGTTGGTACTTGCGTTCTTGTGAAATGTGTAATCCCTTAGTGATTGGCAAGAAAAAAAGAGGGGGGAAAAGTGATATTTTGACATAATGGAGAGTGATGACTGAAATTATATTTTCTCAATAGAACTTTATATAACTCAACAGTACCCATGAAAATGCACATCAATGTTGCAAAAAAAAAAAGAATAATTTTACACACCTCTCCTCTTCCTGAGACCTTTGACTGCTTTTTTGCTTATAATTAGTGCTCGCTGACACAACGCATTCAGAACCATCAATGTATACTCAACAAAAATATAAATGCAACACTTTTGGTTTTGCTCCCATTTTGTATGAGATGAACTCAAAGATCTAAAACTTTTTCCACATACACAATATCACCATTTCCCTCAAATATTGTTCACAAACCAGTCTAAATCTGTGATAGTGAGCACTTCTCCTTTGCTGAGATAATCCATCCCACCTCACAGGTGTGCCATATCAAGATGCTGATTAGACACCATGATTAGTGTACAGGTGTGCCTCAGACTGCCCACAATAAAAGGCCACTCTGAAAGGTGCAGTTTTATCACACAGCACAATGCCACAGATGTCGCAAGATTTGAGGGAACATGCAATTGGCATGCTGACAGCAGGAATGTCAACCAGAGCTGTTGCTCGTGTATTGAATGTTCATGTCTCTACCATAAGCCGTCTCCAAAGGCATTTCAGAGAATTTGGCAGTACATCCAACCAGCCTCATAACCGCAGACCACGTGTAACCACACCAGCCCAGGACCTCCACATCCAGCATGTTCACCTCCAAGATTGTCTGAGACCAGCCACTCGGACAGCTGCTGAAACAATCGGTTTGCATAACCAAAGAATTTCTGCACAAACTGTCAGAAACTGTCTCAGGGAAGCTCATCTGCATGCTCGTCGTCCTCATCGGGGTCTCGACCTGACTCCAGTTCGTCGTCGTAACCGACTTGAGTGGGTAAATGCTCACATTCGCTGGCGTTTGGCACGTTGGAGAGGTGTTCTCTTCAACTTTATGCGAAGGAGATGTGTTGCACTGCATGAGGCAAATGGTGGTCACACCAGATACTGACTGGTATCCCCCCCCCTAATAAAACAAAACTGCACCTTTCAGAGTGGCCTTTTATTGTGGGCAGTCTAAGGCACACCTGTGCACTAATCATGGTGTCTAATCAGCATCTTGATATGGCACACCTGTGAGGTGGGATGGATTATCTCAGCAAAGGAGAAGTGCTCACTATCACAGATTTAGACTGGTTTGTGAACAATATTAGAGGGAAATGGTGATATTGTGTATGTGGAAAAAGTTCATCTCACACAAAATGGGAGCAAAACCAAAAGTGTTGCGTTTATATTTTTGTTGAGTGTACTTCACAGACTCTTGCGATAAAAGCTACTTTGGCAAATTAAAGTGTTCTTAAGTGCAAAAATCACAATCAAAAGAACATCACATGTACTGTTTTTCACCCTCATTTTTTTTTATCTTTGTGTACTTAAAAAACATTTCTACAGACCTACTTGTATTCAAGGTCGAGTGGTTGAAGTCAGAAGTCCAACATTGTGCTAAAAACCAGACCTTATTGGCAGAGTGGTGCATAGCGTACGACTCAAACCATAGGAAAAAATAGGATTCACACAGTATTTAAATGAACCACTTACTGACCAAATATGGAACAAAATCTGGGATCTTTTTATTTGTACAACACAAACTCTTGCAGGTGAATGTCAAAATATCATGAGAAAACTGTTTTTAGGTGAGCACACAAGTTTGGCACACCTATCTTTGGACATCTAAATGACAAACCATGAATCAAACATTTTTAAACTGTTTTAAACCTGTCACTTACCTTAAGTAATATATGTAGTATTCTATCCTGTGATTCATTAGCAAGAAAACTCTAAGGTTCTCCTATGTTTGTTTGTTTGTTCTTGGCTCTTGCAGTCATTTTGGGGCTGCAGTGCTCACACGCATAAATGCAAGGTTTTTTCTTTTCTTTTTGAAAGGAAGGAGCGCACCCTAGTGGCTGGATCACTGACCTTGGCCACAGAGACAATTGGGCTTTAAGTGGGAACACATTTATTGCTGCCATTGTCCTGCAGAGTGCAAAAGCAGACAGTGAACATTGTAGTTCAGGTTCATGTTTGGAAATGTCTACGGTTTGGGAGCTGAGAGGCAGCACCTGCCTGGAGGATAAACTCACAGCTAAACACAGTGGCTCCTGAAACTCTGAAACAGATGTTTTGTTTTATCAGTTTTATTTGGTGTATTTCTCAGTGGTCTCCTGTGATGACGAAACCTGAGCGCTGACCACAGTGCGTACCTCAGAGTTGTTATTCTGCAGGGGTGTCTTTTCTTCATTCTGGACATCCTCGTTGTTCTTACACGAGGTTCTGGCATTCTTCTGACAGATTCCACTGCAGCTCTTCTTCTCACCTTTAGCCAGGGCCTGCATGCGGTTCAGAAACTTGACTTGCCAGGCTGCAAAGTCTGCCTGGATGCTGCCATGACGGCTCTTCACCACATTACAGTCACCCTCTCCCCTGGTCAGAATTCTCATACCACTCAGCATCCACAGCCATTTATCCACATTTTTGCTAACCTGGAAGGTGAAAAAGAATCTTGGTTAAATTGAAGTGAATTACTGAATTGACAGAGCAACATACAACCCCTGGCAAAAATTATGGAATCACCGGTCTCGGAGGATGTTCATTCAGTTGTTTAATTTTGTAGAAAAAAAGCAGATCACAGACATGACACAAAACTAAAGTAATTTCAAATGACAACTTTCTGGCTTTAAGAAACACTATAAGAAATCAAGAAAAAAAGATTGTGGCAGTCAGTAACGGTTACTTTTTTAGACCAAGCAGAGGAAAAAAATATGGAATCACTCAATTCTGAGGAAAAAATTATGGAATCACCCTGTAAATTTTCATCCCCCAAACTAACACCTGCATCAAATCAGATCTACTCGTTGACATTGACCCTATGCCATGACATTGACCCTATGTGTCTTTTTACAAGGAATGTTTTCGCAGTTTTTGCTCTATGGCAAGATGCATTATCATCTTGAAACATCCCCAAACATCCTTTCAATTGTCCAAAATATCAACGTAAACTTGTGCATTTATTGATGATGTAATGACAGCCATCTCCCCAGTGCCTTTACCTTACATGCATCCTCATATCATCAATGACTGTGGAAATTTACATGTTCTCTTCAGGCAGTCATCATTATAAATCTCATTGGAACGGCACCAAACAAAAGTTCCAGCATCATCACCTTGCCCAATGCAGATTCGAGATTCATCACTGAATATGACTTTCGTTTAGCTTTTCTGTATGTAAATCCCATTTCCTTTAGGCGGTTTCTTACAGTTCGGTCACAGACGTTGACTCCAGTTTCCTCCCATTCGTTCCTCATTTGTTTTGTTGTGCATTTTTCGATTTTTGAGACATATTGTTTTAAGTTTTCTGTCTTGACGCTTTGATGTCTTCCTTGGTCTACCAGTATGTTCGCCTTTAACAACCTTCCCATGTTGTTTGTATTTGGTCCAGAGTTTAGACACAGCTGACAGTGAATAACCAACATCTTTTGCAACATTGCATGATGATTTACTCTCTTTTAAGAGTTTGATAATCCTCTCCTTTGTTTCAATTGACATCTCTCGTGTTGGAGCCATGATTCTTGTCAGTCCGCTTGCTGCAACAGCTCTCCAAGGTGTGTTCACTCCTTTTTAGATGCAGACTAACGAGCAGATCTGATATGACGCAGGTGTTAGTTTTGGGGATGAAAATTTACAGGGTGATTCCATTATTTTTTCCTCAGAATTGAGTGATTCCATATTTTTTTCCTCTGCTTGGTCTAAAAAAGTAACCGTTACTGACTGCCACAATCTTTTTTTCTTGATTTCTTATAGTGTTTCTTAAAGCCAGAAAGTTGCCATTTGAAATGACTTTAGTTTTGTGTCATGTCTGTGATCTGCTTTTTTTCTACAAAATTAAACAACTGAATGAACATCCTCAGAGGCCGGTGATTCCATAATTTTTGCCAGGGGTTGTATCTGAAGCTGCATGGAAAGCTATGTAGAACTGGTGTGGGATTTAAATCACAGAGCTTCCAATGCCAAAGTGTAGATGTGGTGTAATTCTTCTGTAAAATCCTGCTTCAGAAGCTCATGAAGCAGTCATGTTCTACAATATTTTGTACTCTATATAATACCTTACACCAGGGATTTTCATACAAGAAAACGGGTCAAATCTAAGAGCAGGTCCTTCATGTGCCTTCTGGCAACCTAGAAGAAATTTATCATCCATTTTTTTTCCTCAAAAGAAAATCCCCCTCTGTTCCACTCCAAGAAGGTGGGACTACTGACGCAACAGACTAAAGCTGCACAATGCATAATTTCTGTCATCTCAGCCTCAGAAGCAGACAACTCTGAAAGGTGTCTTTGTGGCTTCCCTCACTTGTCTTCCTCTTGCATAGTCATTCAGTTTTTGAGAACTACCTACTCCACACAGATTTATCATTCAGTGCCATACAGTTTGTATTTCTGAATGACTGGTGTAAATAAATTGTCCAAAATATATTCAGTGACTTGGAAATGTTCATGTATCCATCCCCTGACTTGTCTTAAGAAAACTGGATGTAAAAGTGATTATTTTTTATCATAAATAATCCATATATTTAGTTTGTCCACCTATGGACTATGGAAATGGAGGCACTAGGTGCACAGGTCAGGTCAAGGAAAATTTGTCTGATGCTGCACATTGCTGCATCCACCACACAACAGAATTGCCTTGTGTCCTGGATGGCAACCACCAAGGCAGACATCCAGACAACTGGTCCATTGCCACCTCTCAAAACAAACCATGTATCTGGCACAGCCACATGGGATGTGGGCATCTCCCTGGCTTTCTCCACTTGCTGGGGTTCTCAACACTAAGTACCACCTTGCTGGATCATGGTCAGAGAAATGCACCACAGTGGCCAAATGCCTGACCTGATGTTCAATCAGAATGCAAGTGATACCCCACATCTTAGTCTCCCCAAATAACTGCTTAGACTTAACAGTGGTACCCAAGTATCCGAGTACCAAAGACATTTAGTTGTCGCCTTACGTCACTGGTTTGTGTCCAAGTTACAACTGTACAGTAAACTATGAAGCACCAGGACCCTAAGAACTGCATACACTCTTCCCAAGTGTGTCTTGAGCAAAAAGACATAGATGTCACTGTGAAGATAAGTAAGTCTCAAAAGCTCCATACTCTCACCTTTACATTTTAAATATGTACAGGAATTGCCTTAATTCCTGAATGGTTAATGTGATATTTTTATACAACTCCTTGAACTCAAGCTAGAAATCTACATTACAACACATCTTGATCTTTTACTTTAAACTCCATTGTGATGGTGCACAGAACCAAATTATAAAACTTGTGGCACTGTCCAAATACTTATGTTCCTGTCTCTAGTAGCAGAGGAAAAAATAATTATGTTTTGGGTGTACTATCTGTTGTCTCAGTTTCACTCTGTGATTGACGAGTCTCCTGGAGGTGACACTCCTCTGTTCAAGGGTGATTTCAATGCAGCCACAGGCATTGACTGGGTTGAGGACTATGAGGACTATACTGGCAACAATGATGAAAATGGCTCAGTGCTCCGAGACTCCCCAAAAGGTGTGGGCTACGAGTTGCTGAATCCAGGTTCCAGCTTCCAGAATGTCGCCAATGGACATGAAACTCCAACACTGGTGTAGCTAAAGTTAAGGAGCTCAATCGTGCTCTCGTGGGAATATGCTGAAGAATCCTGCAGAACTGCAGAGTAGACGTGCCATGTTTGTGAACCTGAAGCACAGACGTGAAGCTTCTTTAATGACTGAGTAGAAATCTCACACTACGGTCTGCTCAGTGTACCACATGTAACAGGAGTGTTCAGAACGCACATTATCCCCCGCTGGCTAATACTGCTTTGGTACATCCTAATTACATCTCAAGGTATCTGATAACATTTGTTTTGTCAACACACATCAGCTATTTGCACTTATATCAAAAACTGTAAAATGAGCTAATTTTAGAGAAGAATTTCTTTCATAAATCAAGAGAAACAATTCTTGCTAATGAATCACGGGATAGAATAATAAATATACTTTTCAAAGTTAACCCATTGATTCAGATTCTGCACTAAAAATATAAATGAAAAGGAATTTCCTATGTTGCGCCTTATACAATATGATGATATACGTATTACCAACCTGTAACAACGACTTGTACCAAGTTTCACAAAATTCCTCCTAAAATGAGAGGATTTGATTTCAGAATACAAGCACCCACTCGTGAAACTCACAGAGTGTACATTTGGTAATCAAGGACCATAACGCCGGTAAAATGGGCCAAACTCGAATGATATGGTAATATGCATATTACCAACCTACAACAAGGACTTGTACTAAGGTTCATGAAATTCCTCCTAAAAATGTGAGAGGAGTTCATTTCAGAATGCTTATAGACAGACAGACAGACAGACAGATGGATGGAAATCGCCATGACACAATCTCCCTTCAGGCCTTCAGCCAGTGGAGGGACCAGACTTCAAAATGAGACCATTTCATTGGAGTTGGAATGCAATATGGGTGGATCACTTGCAAACATAGACAAAATGAACAACTGGAATGGAATGTGGGAGTTGTTCTTCCATCAGATCTTGACGACTTCCTGGGATTGCACACAAGGTACATTGCAAGTACCAACACAATACTACCAAAGGTCATTCTCATTGAGTGTACAGAATACAGTTCAGTGACCAAAGCAGGTTTCATACTCAAAACGTCAACCAACGAGTGCATCCTAGTTCTTTAGGGTTCTGGTGCTTCCAGTCTTATGTGACAACTGTATTTCTTTGGTACTAGGTCTTGCTGGAGAATCCTTGGGTACTGCTGAAATGGCTCTGTCAAATGAGGGCTTACTTACAGAGATTCAGATGAGGCATGCTACCTGCTTGTGAAGGAACATCAGCAATGATACTATCTCCAAGTCTTGAGGTTTTTCTGAATGTGAACTAGCATAGCAGCTACCTCTGTGCTTAGGACCTCTACAACTGGAAAAGGCCAAGAGGACACCCATGTACTGTATCATCTAGCTGTGACAAATACTGGATGAACTTCAGCTCCACCCGGTGGCTGTTATTCAGAACTCAGAGCAGTTCTGTAGAGTGGTGACACAAAGCTCCAGCGCATGGTCCCAGACTTCAATTGTACTATCGGTATTGCAGCAGTTCCTACCATTTATCAAGAGTACATGAAAAATTGGTGTCACCCCGTCAAGACGCTTATGTTATGACCAATGTGCCTGATGAGCATGCAGGTTTTAAATCAAAATTACTGATAAATTATTGAACAAGTTTTTATGAAATTTGGTCAGAACATTGTCTTGTCCTGGAATAGTAACTCTAAAATGTAAGGTGAATGGGAATAAAACAGCAGTGTGAGGAATTTTAAGGATATCTACTTTTTAGCTTCTATAATTAAGTACAGAACATTTTAAAATAAAACAGAGTTTCCACAAGGGGATTAAGGTTCCATACTATCTTATTTAAGTGTGTCCATGTACACACACTTGATAACATTGGTAAAATTTTTAGCAAATTGTAAACTATAATTTGAGCAGGAAGAACAGAGTACTGAAATGATAAATAGAGTTTAGGATAAAAAGTGTCTCACTGTATTGTAGTGGCCAACATAGGCAGAGTTTCCAAGACCAAACACTGCATATCTCAGGCCTTTAAGGTAGGTTTTCCCATATCGGAAGTCAGTGGATGCCTCCTCCAGCCATTTGCAGAACCACTCAGCGTTCTCTGTGGGCTGTCCATCAGTGTAGGTGGCCAAAAGAAACACACACACCGACTTGTTGGCACACTACATGAAACAGAGCACAGACAGAAAAAAGTCAAAGCAATGCTGTAGAGCAGGTCAACTGTATACACTGCAGGGCCAACAGGGTACAACCTGTCATGGACCACTGATCACCTTAGCAGATGAACTGATTAAGTTGAGGAGTGCAGCTTATCAGTGAATTCACATGCTCCATGAAAACCTGCACACTCTTGGCCTTTCATAGCTTCCGTAAGCCCTACACAGAACCAGAGGCCCATTGCTGCCATAGTTTAGCTCCTGATTCCATAGCATGAAGCAGATGAGAGTCTACAGCGTCCCCTGGACGGACAGTCTGATGCAGCTTACTTGCCCAGCCAAGGCTGGTAACCATTTACAGGTGGGTGGACTGAGACAATGCAAAAAAGGTGGTTTGTCAAAGGGAATTGAACCAAGGTCTACCCAACTACTTACCCCCCGCCCCACTCTACCCTCAGTTTGACATGTTTTGACATTCTAGTGTAAATAAAAACCCTATTTACGAAATAATACAATAATAATAAACAATACTCCTGTTTCCAGGGGAGAATGGTGGTTTAGTGGTTAGCACTATTGCATCACAGCAAGAAAGTCCAGGGATCGTTTCTCGGTTGGTCCTTTCTGTGTAGAATTTGTATGTTCCCACTATGTTTGCATGGGTTCCCTCCACATGCTCCGGCTTCCTCCCACCTCGAAAGATATTAGGTGAACTGGAAAAATAAAACTGACCGTAGGTGTGAATGTGTTACTTTGCTTATGTGTGGCCTTGTGGTAAAGTGGCATCCTATCCACAGTATACTGTACCTTAACTCTTGCCCAGTGATCACTGTGGTAGGCTCCAGCTCCCCCATGTCCCTTAATTGGAATAAGTGGGTATAGAAAAATTGCAGGGGTGGTGGCCAAGCGGTTAAGTGTGCTTGTTTTCATAGTGGAAAGTTCCAGTTCAAACCCCACCCCTGCCCATTCCCCATGTAAAAAGGAGTTGCGACAGGAAGGGCATCCGGCATAATCCTTGTACCAAATCAACATGCAGATACACCTTGGATCTGTTGTTGCGGCCCAGAATGAAAAAAGGGAGCAGCTGAAAGGACTTTTAGAAAAATAAATGAATGAACTCCTGTTTCCTTGTTTGCCTCACTGCTTGGTTCCTAAGAGGTTATCAGATCTGTGGTGGAAGTAGTTGAAGCAGAGCTTTAGTGAGACAGAAATAAATGTGCAACAAAGCCACTAATAATTCTATTGTGTGTGCATAAAGTACAATTACTTCTTACATTTGATTGGGTTATGTCCACATGATCTGCATCTACACTGTGTAAAATTGCCAAGCACAGGGAATTGACATAAAACGTAACACCCTATGTGATGGATGGTATTACTGGGTGTTTATGTGGATAATTACAAATACAGAAATACATTAGTTTAGCACACAATAGATTTTGTATGCTCAGACTCAAATATGCATCACCTTTTCCAAAGCTACTCCTACTTTTCTTTTAGGTTGCAACAATGGAAACATGCATCTCTGCCTCACACAAAGCCTTTATACAAGTTAAGTGACTTTAGCCACAGCTGAGTGTCTCATTGTGTTTGGTTTTTTGGCTGCTTCAGTGTGCCTGTGTGTATGCGTCTGCACCCCTCTCGATCTCTTTGCTTATAATAAGAAGAATTAACACCACACAATGCATGTTATGATGTAGTATGGGACATACAGTCCTGAACACATCAGGTACGTTTTGAATATGCTCAAACTGCTGCACTGCAGTCTCACCTCATCAAGATGCACATTCGTAATGAAGGTTCTCCACACACGTTGCAATTCAGCATGCATTACTATGTGATGCTACTTTTAACACGTGTTCATATTGCATCATAATATAAGGTATGGGTGGCTTTATATGGAAGCACTGAGCACAAAGATCCTACCACACTTAAGGCTGAACAATCCTCAATTTTTGTATTGAATAAACATTATTTCATGAATGGAGTATAAATACAGCAACTTTGTTGACATAAACCCTATCAGAATGAATATTTAACTAATATAATATAATATAATAATATTTAACTAAAAAACAAATTTTTCACAGTTTGAGTGATAAAAAGGATTTTCCTTGTCACCACTATAATTTTGTTCCATAGTATTCCAATAAAGGATTGACAATCTTGTATCACAAAGATATTCAAACATTTCTTTGTTCTGGGATTTTAAAAAAAATGTCATTTTAAACCATAAAAGTAGGTAAAAACTGCAACAAGTCCCCATGACACACTGTTGGGTAATCAAATGACACTACTACACCATATATGCTGCACTGATGACATGTAAAGTCAGAAATTAGGAGCTCTAGTTCAGACAAAACAATGTGAATGTGTGGTCTGCCGCGTTGGAGTTTTCGCTCAGAAACGACAGGGGAAATTCTGTGTTATGATTCATCCGACTCATAAATCCATAATCTCACAATCATGGTGTCGTCTGTCAAAACAACTGACACAGGAACACTACAAATACTGTTTCATTACTTTAAGCAAACCACTTACTTCTGTATGGGATATGTGTGCACTCAGGATGTGTTTGCACACAGAATTTCAGTTTTTACAAAGGCATCTGATATAACAGATACTGTCAATGAGCCTAATTGAAAACACAGCCCAACAAGTAGTGGTGGCCTTGTGTGGACTTGTGACCCTGTTATGAGTTTTAAAATAACTGTCTAACAAAATGAAAAGGATGGTTTCGTTCTCGGATTTAGGATGCTTATGAGCGGAAATGGTGTGTCTCTCACAGACCCCATTCACTCCATATCTTACTCAACCATCCCTCCAACTCACTTTCTCTTATACAAAATGTTTCGGCAGCATTGAGTTTTGTAACTGCTGTGAAACAATCAGAAATTAATATTTATTTCTCTGACTGACTACATTTCTGTGCAGAAACTATCAGTGAAAACCTCACCTGCTCCTAATCCATCATCAATCTAGAATAAACAAACCATCCAAGAGATGACAGACACAGCTCTAGGATATTACATTGGCAAAACAAAGATGCTATTTGGATTGATCTGGTCCATCAATTTTCACCAAATTGTAAAATGTTAGTCCTCATTATATTCCCTTTTAATTTAGTGATTTACAAGATGAGAGCATTTATTGTTTTTGAGTTATGTTAAAAACCTGAAGGGACTGGATTAATATTATCTGCCACTATTCGCATAGTGTATTTTACAGGGTATATAGCTAGGCTTTGTAAAAAGCCTAGGAAATTGTATTTAAGTTGCAACACAACAGACCTAACAGTGTGAATAATCTTCAAATATATCTGCCTATCAGGCTGGATGGTCAAGAATTGTTGGACACAAATGCACAGTTCAAACAAACAGCTCAGGTTGTAAAAAGGCTTTACTTGGGTGGACTGCAGAGGTTGGTACACAAGTAGGCAGTCCAGAAAAAGCAGCAGTACAAAAATCATCAGGCTAAAGGCATGATCGTTGCAACAGGCTGGAGGTCAGGAACACACAGGGAGGCAGGACTTTAGAATGCAGGTACAGAGCTGGAATGTGGCATAAGGCACAACAATCTGGCGAAGAATTAACACACCAAGTGATCTTATAACCCCAGGTGATTAGCAGTAAATCAAGAACAGGTGTGACTGCAATGCACCAGAACAAGGGTGTGGCCAGAGAGAGGGAGACACCCACCACCAAGAACCAAGAGACAGACGAGATAGAGAAAGACAGACCAAAGCAGAAAAACCCATGAATAAGAAAAATAACAGACAGACCAGAGAAAAAAAAAAAACAGATAACCAAACAAAGTGAAACCCTGACACTGCCAGTTGCTGCTTGCTTGGCCTGTGGTGTGACATTACATCAAGAAAATGTCACACTGTTTTATTCGTTTTACCTCATCAGCAAGTTGGTCGTCTGGGTCGTAGTCTTTCATGTCAATCACCTCAGCTGATATACCCAAAGCCTTCACCTCTTCTGAGAGGTCTTTTGCAAAGCCCTGTAACATTAAAAGTGTGTATGAGCTACCACTGTGCCTCAAATTGAAATAACCAGCAAAAACCATTCCAACAGACAGGTGTTGATTAAACTTTTTTGAAGGCAGAAGTCAGTGTTGGTGTTGCCAATGATGTTCAACCCCACTTACACATAATGGAAACAAAATATTAGAAAATGGCTCTATGTGAAAGAGTTCTACAACTGTAACGGATGATAACTGCCACTGGCAATTAGTTTGTGGCAAATTATTTAGTTACAAAGTACTGTGAAAAATCTGAACAATTTCCTGCAGCCCAAAAGTGACTTCTGTAACTGAGTGTAAACCAAAGAGAGACAATTTATAGTGAAAGACTGATTCACATTTGATGATCTAGAGCAAATAAAAGATGTCCATTTTGTCTCAATCCACTATGTGACAAATCAACACGTCTACATTACAGCACATTGGCCTGTAAGGGTATGTAAGATTAAAGTCAATATTCATACTTTTGCTGTTCCAGTCTGTGAGCCGTAAAAGATTTTAACTCCTCCCACATGGACCTCATTTTCTTTCAAAGAGCGCTCATGGTTCTTCTTCACAGCACTGTTGACCATCAAGCTGCTTCTACCAGCCAAACTTTGCTATCAAACACACAAGGACAAAAGTAGAACTTTTGATACCAGGACAAAGTGCTTCAACATTCAGAAGCATAGTGATGATGTTGCTTGAACATACAGGAAAGCTCCGGTCAGATCAGTGTGCACGAGTGAGAACTCACCTTCCTCAGTGCCATCTTCAGTGAAAACCAGATCCCCAAAACAACTGCAGCAGCCGAATATAAGTACAGCCTGTTGTTCCAGACCACGGTGAAAAAGCTCCGGCTGGGACTGCGGGCATCCTGAGAGACTGGACACACATGAAGTTACACAAGTTAACAACCTGTGCCAGCACAACATCTCCGAACAACAGTTACTCACAACCAGTGGTGGGCACAGATAACCAAAAAAATTTGCTTCTATAACAGATAATCAGCTAACTGAAAAGTTATCTTTTATAAAGCTAAACCGATAAGCCACCCAAAAATTTATCAGAAGCTACAGATAACCAATAACCGATAAATTCCAGTATTGTCTCCAGTACACTTGCAACTACTAACAAGCTGATTTTGAGTTTTAACACCACGATCGCTTCTGGGAGTATCAAAAGCGACCACAGACCCAAAAAATGAGTCAGCACTTTTGTCTTTGAGCACCCTGCACACTGCTGAAAGCTCCTGTTTACAACGTAGCTTCCAACAGCAAAGCAGTTGAGAGGAGCAGCAAAGCTCAACTCTCTACTCAATAACAACGCTGAAGTCAGGCAGAGGTCTTGGAAAATAAAGCAGTGCTGACTTATTGTTTGGTGTATAAATAAAATGAATACTGATAGATTAACTCCATTAATGTCAATTCTATCATTTGTACAAAGTTACAATATAACATATCTTTTAATGTTGAATAATGCAGTAATTCTGAAGTTTCGTAACAACCACAGACAGATGGCAAAGGATTATGGGTATGTGCCTCCGCTAACACTGATTGGTTGACTCATTCATTCTATGTAAACACCAACATGTTAATGTGAGGTGTGTTGTGTGTTGGTGTTTACAGATAAATGTGCTTTTGTAAAATATGCCATTTTTTATTTGTGAAAAAAAGGCATTTTCAAAAAAAAAAGCCAAGTTGTAATTAGATAACCGCCTGATATAACCGGTGTCAAAATAAACAGAACACTGCCATGATCTACTGGTGCCAGACGTGCAGTACTTAAGCTGGGCTAACACTGTGCGGGTTTTGGCCCTTTTTCAGCCGATTTTTCACTCGTGCGAGAATTTTTTCGATCGCGCCGAGTTTCAGGTTAATCGCGCGTCCTGCATCATGTAGTATACATGGAGTAACGAGCTGCATTTAACCTCTCACGACCACCTCCTGATGGGCAATTGTATGGTCGGATGAAAATCAAACCTGTTTGATATTCTGGTCGGCCGTCCTGAGGGTATCCCACTGCTGAAGCGCTACAAGCGTCCAACCTCTCGCACTGTGCATGTGCAAACACCAGAGAGAGCATAAACAGTGATCATCTCTTTGGGAGAGCAGCTTCTGTTTCTCCCCCATTTTCTTCAACTCCAGTAAAGTCTTGTAATTTTTTTTTTTTACTTTGATGTCTCCCATTGAGAGTTTTTGTAAAAATAAGAAATGTAAATATAGTTTGAAAAAAAAAGCTTCTGTTTACGTTTTGCTTCTGGAAACACGAGTCTGACGTGTGGTTTTTGAACGTACAATGTGTGTGAGAACATAAATCGTGTGCTCTGAACTTTTACATTGTGTGGTTTTGTCGTACAGTTTGAGCTGTAGCCGAGTATAGTGACTGAAAATATTGTACAGTGTCTCAATGTTTTTTAACTTTGATGTCTCCCATCGAGAGTTTTTGTAAATTAAGTTTGAATAAAAAAGCTTCTGTTTATGTTTTGCTTCTGGAAACACAAGTCCGACGTGTGGTTTTTGAATGTACAATGAGAAAATATCATCCCAGCTTCAGTTTGAATACTGCCATGAACACTACTGGCCAGTAGATGGCAGTAGAGACTCACCAAAACAAAATTCCAAATAATCCATGTCTGCTACGTTTAAGATGCGTGGAATTTAATAAACGCAAACACAAATGCAATAACAACGTCTATAAACTCAGAGAATATATTCACGAGAGTTTTAGGCACAATATACAAAGAGTTGCTGAGTGCTGTTGTCCGTGTGGAGCCTGATCAGACTGTCTCAAATGCATTTCTTCTGTCATGAATGTACTGAGATACCCATAATGCACTGCTGCTGGTCACAGCATCTCCACACTAAAACCTTCAAAATTAGCACATTACTTTAAAACTAAAACATATATCTGATATTTTCACTTTATAAACCTCAGACGTGACAATGTAAATAACTTGTCCGAAATTAGTTTGATTAAAATTTTAACCATAAGTTAAACCTGTATGACTCTGGGTGACTTGGGTGATATTGCCAGCGAATCAGTATGGGGTCAAAAGACATTATTTTTTTCTTTTTTGTGACCAGTTCTCCTTTGTCTGCAGAGGATGGAGTGGTTTCTTCTGGAACCAGTTCTCCTCTGTTTATGCAGGGTAGAACTACACATCTGCTACAAAACATTTAACAGGTCGGTGCTCAACTGATTTTAAATTTTATAAGTGTTTGTAGCTATTCAGTTTTGTTTACCACAAACATTAGCGGTCTAAAAATTATCGGACCAAAACCTATCGGAAGATAATTAGTTATCTGAAGTTATCTGAAAAGCTAATCCGATAATGAAAACATTATCCTCGATAATTAGCGGATTAGCGGAACTGTGCCCACCACTGCTCACAACGCAAAACAAACAATGACAACTACACATGTAACACTGTGGAAAATTGACATTTTGACTTGTTTTTTAATTTGTCTGAACATTTTATATTTTTTTAATATTTTATTCCACAGCACAGAGATTTTTGTTGAAAACTTCTTAAATTATAAATCTGATTAATTTTACATTTAACACTTTCAGCTAAACTTTCAGAAACACTGATAACTGATTCGTACAGTACAAGATGAAGCCTTCACGTCTGGTTTTACCTGATAAAGAGTCCAAAGGGAAAAGACAACAACACATTAAGTCAACATTGCATGAGCTGGAACCAAAAATATGGATTCTTAGTGCTAACTTAGTGCACTAAGTGCACTAAGAATCCATATGCTCTCAGAACTTAGCTGATGAATCATCTTTCATCGCTCCCAGAGACACAGAGAAATTATCTACAGCTACAGGTTGTCTCATGCGTGTCATGTGGGGGAGAACGCATTTAGAATCTTGTCTAAAAGGTAATTATTTAGAAAATATATATGAGTACTGTGATGGATTGGTGATAGAGTTGCATTTTGCTTATGAGTCAGATAGATGTTTATTATAGATGTAACATCTCTTCATAATCTAATTTTAGGTTCAGATGCACTGAGCGCAATGACACGGACTGACATGCATTGACACTGCAGTGTTTTCAAATAGGCGGCGCAATGTTCACGTCTAGTGCGCACAAGGGCCACGAAATTAATGTGTGTCAGAAACTATGAACATTTCAAAATTTTCTTTGTGCACTGGCACGCAGCTGTGCACAGTTTACAACAGTTTAGGATGAGTTTGCTCATTGGCACGCAACGCAAGACTGTATGCCAGTGCGGGGATCAAATTCATGCAAGTGTCAAGGTGCCTTTAGAATAATGGGTCTTAAATCACCTGAAGCGTCAGTGATTTGGTTCCTGCCTGCCTCTATCTGTGTGTCATACCCAGTGTGCAGTTCAGTTTGCTGCATGTCAACTCTGTGTGCATCTGTGATGAGTCTTAATTCCTTCTGTCAAACTGATTAATTACCAAACAATGTGATATTTCTGCTCCACAATAATCACAGAGTTACCTGAGGGATGTTGTGATGTTAACTGCCGATGTTTTTGGACCCAACATTCTCAGAGCAGAAGCCTCTATTTGAATTTCCTTTGCAACATAAATCTCATAGACTGCATGGAGTAGAGGTACATGTGTATGCCTACAAGCACATGTGCCATGTTTTGTACCTGCATTCAGGAGCAGTCTGCACTAACTGGCTGTGAGGTGTATCCAACAGCATACAAACTATGACTACTACTGCAACAAATCGGGCCAGCAGCCAGCCTCCTCTATGTGTGCCTGATCCAATCAGATCTTAAAGCAGAGTGGGTCCTAGTTAGTATTTGTATGGGAGACCTCTTAGAAAGACCCGTGTTTGTTTCTACAGGTAAAACTGGTGCAGAGTCAAGAATAGTATTTGGTGTAAAACTTGTGCCAAATCCCAATGCCGATCTGCACTATAATAATGCTGTGGTGACCCTGAACAAAACAGGGGCAGCCCCAAAAGACAAACACTCACTGCTGGAATTGGGTCAGAAATTGGCAATGGGAGGCCAGGGTAACAATTAGTGGAACAGCAACACAATTTTTGTGGTAGTGCCTCCGTACATGAAACACAATGAAGTTGACATGAAACACTGCGGAATAATGGTCAGAAAAGTGCTAATACAGCTAAACCCCAACACAATTATTATATTTTATTAAAATCTGATGACAGGAATTTGAGATAAGTGACCACCAGAAACACCGCATTTTAAGTTTTGACTGACTTGAGCACCACTTCTTGCGTATTTATTATCATTATCCTACATTCATTTCAGGCAGGGGTGGCGGTAATGCAGTTAAGTGCACTTAATCCCAGTGGAGAAGGTTCCCTGCCCATTTTCCATGTAATGTGGAGTTGCACCAGGAAGGGCATCCAGTGTAAAACGTGTGGCATATCAACAAGCAGATCCACCTTAAATCTGCTGTGGTGAAATATAAGGGAGAAGATGAAGGGACTCACTTATCCCACATTATTTTAAAGTGGTACAGTACTGAGCTTTCTCATCGAATATAGGGGTGTCTCTCAGCAAAAAGTACTAGGATTGCAAGACAGGGAATGTTGACTGAAAACTGGTGAAATTGTTGAAAATGGCCTGGCATGACTACTATTAAATTCAATAAAAGCTCTTGGACAGTTAAATCCTTACGTCCTTTCAAATTTCACAAGACTGGCAAAATTTAGTTTCTACTGAAATCCAAGCATTATAATGTTGGTTTATTTTTGTAACACGTTACAAAATTACAGCTCATTTTAATGAAGAGAACATATTTACTTGGCCAGAACTCAAGAGTGAATACTTTATTTCCCTTTTAACAGCGACTGTGTGGGACAGATTTTGAAATTAGCGGAAATTACCTTTGACTTTGTACAATACGCTTACATGGGGTGTGTGCACTCCAACATCCATGATGTCTTGAAATCACTTCAGAGGTGTTATCTGGTTTCAAAAACAACACCTTTAGATTTAGAAGTGTTTATTTTTCACTAACTTTTACTAAATAAATGAGAAACATATTAGATTTATAGAGAAATAAGCTGTTTTGGAGCATTTTCTGCCATTTCTTGGTTTATTTTGTTTGAGCGAGCAGCTAGCTGATGTCACCATGCCTTTCTCTACTCTGCTGCCATGTGCTTCCCTGAGCAAGGCAGGAGAAGCCCCCACAAGATCTATGATGCAGCTATGGACGTTATAATAGACTGTTTGGGTCACTGCCGAATGCAGTTCAAGGCTGAAATTTTTCCTTTCAGGAGGAATAATTATAAATTTTTTGCAGACAGCATGAATTTTGATCATACTGGCAATGTCATATTAGGACTCCCCTATTAAAAGGCTAAGGAATAAAATTATGCCAAATGGTGCCAAAGAAAACTATTTTCATGACTGAAATCTTAAAAAGCCCAGTGGCCATACACATTTAATAAAAAGTTTGAATCATGGAACAAACAGCCTTTAGAGTTGACTTGACTTTCATGAGAACATTCCATGATAAGGCATTTTAGATCTTGGCAGAGGTATATGCTTGAATGAATTTCCTTCAAATCTAAACTAAGGCTGACTTTTGCCAAAGCTTAGAGCCTTGACATACAGAGTAAGATGTCTGGACTTTGAGTCTCTGCTCCAAATTCCATTTTAAATTTTTTCAATTGCATTCCTCCTGATGCCTCTGACTTTAAAGATAACTGTTAGATCCCTATAAAAAAAATCCTGCTATATTGCATTGCAACATTATTGAATGTTGGTAACCCAATTTTGTATGATACAGAAAATTAACATTCCTGCTCCTGCAAATGTATATTTCACTGTCCATAAGTCAGTCGTTATCAAAAAATAAAACAAAATTTCACCTTGTGATTATCTACCAGACAAAATGTACGACTAACAGATATAATCAGCATCAATGGATTAAAGTTCTGAAAAATATCAGAAGAGCAAAAACTGTTGCAAGTCATAATACAAGATTGGGGGGGGGGGGGGGGGCAGAGACATGCAGTTTGTCCTCTTGACAAACTTGACAGATCATTCCAACATTTGTGGAGATCACCGTAAACCACTTTGAGTAATCCTACCAAACATCACCAAACAAACACCAGTAATTTCATAATGTTCTGAGTGGAGATTTTTATTACTGGTAACTAACATTTGCCTTTGCGGCTATAGTAAAATACAAAATGTAATGAAATGGAGCAAAATTTAGCAAAATTGAGACTGATAATAACAAAATGGGGTAAAATGCAACAAAACGGAGCAAAATGGGGTGCGACGATTTACCCAGAGTGACTCCAAATATAAGTAAATTAAGAACTTTTATTTATTTTTTGGTGGTTTTTGTGGCATTTTGTAAATGCGGAAATGCCCTCCTTACTCAAACCAGTACATACAGTGAGGCAAATAAGTATTTGATCCACTGTCGATTTTTCAAGTTTTCCCATCTACAAAGAATGGCGAGGTCTGTAATTTTTATCGTAGGCACACGTCAACTGCGAGAGACAGAATCTAAAACAAAAATTCAGAAAATTACATTGTATGATTTTTAAATAATTCATTTGAATTTTATTGCATGAAATAAGTATTTGATCACCAAACAACCAGCAAGAATTCTGGCTCTAACAGACTTGTTAGTTCTTTAAGAAGCCCTCCTATTCTGCACTCTTTACCTGTATTAACTGCACCTGTTTGAACACGTTACTTTTATAAAAGACCCCTTTTCCACACACTCAATCAATCACACTTCAACCTATCCACCATAGCCAAGACCAAAGAGCTGTCTAAGGACACCAGGGACAAAATTGTAGACCTGCACAAGGCTGGGATGGACTACAGGACAACAGGCAAGCAGTTTAGTGAGAAGGCAGCAACTGTTGGCACAATTCTTAGAAAATGGACGAAAAGCAAGATGATCTTCCTCGGTCTGGGGCTCCATGCATCTGGACTCGTGGGGTAAGGATGATTCTGAGAAAGCCCCGAACTACACGGGAGGACCTGGTCAATGACCTGAAGAGAGCTGGGACCATAGTCGCAAAGATTACATTAGTAACACATGATGCCGTCATTGTTTAAAATCCTGCAGGGCAGCAAGGTCCCCCTGCTCATGCCAGCACATGTCCAGGCCCGTTTGAAGTTCACCAGTGACCATCTGGACGATCCAGAGGAGGCATGGGAGAAGGTCATGTGGTCAGATGAGACCAAAATAGAGCTTGTTGGTATCAACTCCAGGATGAGAACAACCCCAAGAACACTGTCTCAACCATGAAGCATGGGGGTGGAAACATCATTTTTGGGGTACTTTTCTGCAAAGGGGACAGGACGACTGCACCATATTGAAAGGAGGATGGATGGGGTCATGTATCGTGAGATTTTGGCAAACAAACTCCTTCCTTCAGTAAGAGCATTGAAGATGGGTCATGGCTGGGTCTTCCAGCATGATAATGACCCAAAACACACAGCCAGGGCAATTAAGGAGTGGCTCCATAAGAAACATTTCAAGATCCTGGAGTGGTCTAGCCAGTCTCCAGACCTGAACTCAATAGAAAATCTTTGGAGGGCGCTGAAACTCCAAACCTGAAAGATCTGGAGAAGATCTGTATGGAGGAGCGGACCAAAATCCCTGCTGCAGTGTGCAAACTTGGTCAAAACTACATGAAACATCTGACCTCTGTAATTACAAATAAAGGTTTCTGTACCAAATATTAAGGTGTTTTTCTATTGTATCAAATACTTAGTTCATGCAATAAAATGCAAATTAATTATTTAAAAATCATACAATGTGATTTTCTGATTTTTTTTTCTTTTTTTATAGATTCTGTCTCTCACAGTTGAAGTGTAGCTATGACAAAAATTACAGGCCTCTCCATTCCTTGTAGGTGGAAAAACTTGCAAAATTGACTGTGGATCAAATACTTATTTACCTCACTGTATACTTGGGTGGGTGTGCCATCTGGTGTTCAAGAAATGAAACTTAAGCCACTGACACAACAATGGACCCATTTACATGTACATAAGATTTTGCTCCATTTCATTACATTTTACCCCATTTCATAATTATCAGTCCCCATTTCACTCCATTTTGCTCCATTTCCAGGACTAGTAAAAATCAGTTGATTAAAATCATGATTATCGGTGTTTAAAAAAAAAAAATCTAAATTTATTTTTTTCAAAATCAGTACTTAAAACATCACCAAAATATGAAATCAGTACCATTAATTAATGGAACATGTACATGTTGTATGTGCACCTTTATGTTTTAACATATCAATAAAGATTATAACTAATGATATTATTTGTATAGTCTCGTTTAGAAGAGTGAAATCAATAAAAATGAAAAAAAAAGTTGATTTAAATCAATAAAAGTCTACTTAAATCGACCCCCCCCCCCCCCCCCCCCCAAAAAAAATGCCTTTTTACAAAAAAAGTTGATTTCTTTTTTTACCAGCCCTGTCCATTTCATTACATTTTGTATTTTATGGCCCCTTGCCTTTGGCATCAATATGTTTTAAAGTAAATGTTCTTAAAATGTAATTTGTTCATTCATATTCTGCCACTTATCCGGGTCCAGGTCGCAGTGGCAGTAGACCAATCACCTCATTCCACACTTGTCTATCCCCAATTCACCAGTCAGGTCCAGTCCATTCCTCCGTAAATTTCAGCTGGACCAACTGGAATACAAAGCTTCTCGGAAAAACCTAGCAAAAGGCATCAGACAAGCCAAGGGCAGGTACAAACAGCAAATACAGGGCCACTTTGAGTACCACCACCCCTGCAGCGTGTGGCAAGGGATTAAAACCCTGACTGACTATAAAACAACACCATGCAGATCAGTCAGGAGGGAGATCTTCCCGACACCCTGACCGTCTTCTTTGCATGCTTTGAGAAGCAGCAGGGAAAAGCCCAGCCTGCTGAAACAATCCAGCCTCAGGAGGAGCTGACACTTGTCCTCCAGCAGCACCAGATGAGATCCACCTTGAAACAGATCAACATCACCAAAGCAGTTGGACAAAATGGGGTGACAGGCCGCCTACTGAAGACCTGCGCTGACCAGCTGGCTGGGGTGTTCACGGACATCTTTAACCTCTCCCTAGAACAAGCTGCTGTCCCCATCTCCCTCAAATGGACTACTGTTGTTCCTGTGCCCAACATCTCAGTGTGTCACAACCCTTAATGATTATCGCCCAGTTGTCCATTATGAAGTGTTTTAAGAGGAAGTTGTTAGCGCACATAAAAAACAGCCTTCCCACAGACCTGGACAGTCATCAGTTTGCATACTGGGTGAACAGATCAACAGAGGATGCTCTCTCCATTGCACTTCACACAGCCCTGGCCCACCTGGAGGAGCCAAACACATATGCTCTTTGCAGATGTTAGCAGTGCATTTCATACTGTAATCTCCCAGAAACTGGTCCAGAAACTCACCAACCTTGGAGCCTCCACCTCACTCTGTTCATGGATTATGGATTCCTTGACCAACAGACCTCAGAATGTCAGGATGGGGACATGACATCTGGCACCATAACCATGAACACAGGCACACTGCAGGGGTGTGTGCTCAGTCTGGCCCTCTTCACTTTCTTCACCCAGGACTAATCACTCCTCCAACACCCTAATAAAGTTTGCCAACAACACTTGAGTGGTAGGCTTTATCAGGGACAACAACGAGACCTGGTACAGGGAGGAGGTCAAATACCGACAGGGTGGTGTGTAGAGAACGACCTGGTCCTCAATACTACCAAAACCAAGCAGGTCATCATCATAGTCATCATAGACCTCAATTAGGTTCTTTTGTACCTACATCACCAAGGATCTGACATGGACATTACACACCCACAACCCACAACAGAGGATGTTCTTCCTGAGGAAGCTGAAGCAGGCTGTTCTGGCTCCACAGCTACTCAAGAACTTCAACAGAAGCACCATCGAGAGCATCCTCTGCCAGGGCTGCACAGTTTGGTACATCACAGAGGATTGCAGGAACTGAGCTCCCGGATTTAAACTCTGTTTATGTTGAGCGCTTGCACAGGAAAGCACGGGCCATCTGCAAGGACAACAGCCACCCTGGACATTCCGTTTGCTCCTCTGCCACAGGGAAAGAGGGACCGCACCATAAGGACACAGACAAACAGGCTAAGGAACAACTTTTTCACCAGAGCTGTAGCCTCCATCACCCCACCCCTCCCACAAACACAGATATTCAGTAACGGATGTCAACATGTGCAATAAATAATAGTCTGTTTACATATCTAAAACTATCCTACCCACATTATGCGACTTAAAAATTTATTAAGCACCTTTTTTTGGTATTTTAAGAAGGTCTTGCCATCCTGTGAAGCTGTTCATTGTTTTTTTAAAGCTATTGCTGTGTGTATGTGTATAGCTGTTTGGAAAGTGCCACCAATATTTCACTGCAGAAATGTAGCGACAATAAACATCTATTGTATTCTACAAATGTGGTATGAGAGCACCTTTGGATTCTTCTGCTCCCCCACCTCACAGGGGAATCTGGCAAGGTGGGATTTGGGATAATGGTCATTAGGGACTTCACTCTTGCCTCACGTCAGGAAGGTCTGGGGTTTGATTCCACTAATGCCCTGGTTCTTTCTGTGTGGAGTTTGAAACAGATGAGAACCCAACTGTAATAGACAGTCCATTCCTTGTGTCTGTACGCTCTGAATCATCAGGCTATCCTGAATCAAGATATTCAAAAGGTGACCTGGGTGATCTGACATGGAGAAACTCCTTGTGAGTCTCCTGGAATGAGGACGTCGAAGAGAAATTAGAAACAACCAAATAAAAAAGTAATGGTTTAGTACGCAGCTCGAAATGCTTTTCCTGGGTATGTCCATCTTTTGTTTGTAAATTCTTTCAGAACATAATTTCATAGCACATAAAATAACCCATGCAACGTATTTCTGGTGATACTTTCACTACTTTGCACAAAACGATGTCTCCTGTTTTTGGTGAACTAGCTTCAGTTAGCAACTTGAGCTACAAGATACTTTTCTGTTCATGTCTACTCCTGTTCAGGTTTCAAACGCGCTCACCTTCAGGATCCGAGGCACACGCATGATTCATGAACAACAAAATAAGCCCGACCAAACTCCGTATGCTTGGGACGAACATAGTAGAATTCATTTTTTGTTAACTCTTCAGTGTACGGTGTTGATGCGTGAAACCATGTTGGTGTCACGTGTACTCACCGAGCATTCTGGGAAATGAAGTTTTTAGCTCCATGTTACTCAAATCTAATTTTAAAACAAAGGTACACTCTTTTTTATTTGATCAGTTTTACTATGAGTCACACAACCCAATTTATGTCCTTTTAAAACTTGCACCAAGGGTTTGTTGGTTTTTGTTTTTCCTGTAGCAGTACCGTATGATGAAACAGCACTGTTGCACTATGTGAATAAAATAGACTTGTTTGGCATTTAACGTGAATTAGTCACTTTGTATTCTTTTATAACATGCTTTATGGCTCTGTGATAAACTCAGCAGCAGAAAAAACACACCTTGCTTTATCGGGTTCCAATTGGGACATCCATAGATTTAATTATATTGTCAGGCCACTGTAAGTATGATCTTGGGGAAGGTCTAAATTGACCTTTGAAGGTCACGTTGACCTTTAAGGTCAATTTAGAGTTTCCAGTTTACCTAACATGCATGTATGTTTAGATGAAGCCTCATGGACAATCTATCACTAATCTAAATTTGCCCAACACATTCATACGTTGTTTGTTTGTCAGAGAATTGTGTCCCATATCATCTTACAGAAATCTGATTTCTTAATACTTTTCCAAAGAGGAAGTAAGTTAAGATGTAAATACATAAAATTTCCAATCTCTCCAACAATAAAGGAAGCTCATTTCAAAAATGATTAATGACATATATCCTTCCAAGGAATTTCTGAGACTTCAATTTGGTTTTGAAGAGAATTATTGCACCTTTTGTGAATGTGAAATTGTGACTGTTGATCACGTTTTTTTGTTTGTTTGTTTGTTTGTTTGTTTGTTTGTTTGTTTGTTTTTACTGTGTATTTGTGTATGTTTTCTGGGAGGACTTTTGTTTCTGGTGTTCATCTAAATTTGCACTTCTGTCTCATTTGGACAAAGACTATGTCTTATTTGGTATAGCTGTAGATGATAGACTGCAAGATTTAGCTTTGAATGTATTATTAATGATGGGGAAATTTTTCATACACAAAACAAATATATGAAGACCAAACTAAACTTCAATGTTTTTCACAAAGAGTTTCATTTGTTCTTTCAATCACTTAAATTTATGAAGAAAAATGGTATAAAATTATATAATTTTGTTAAAGACTGTAAACTTAATGAAAATCCCTAGAGTACATGTAAAGGCTTGTTCTTTTTCTTTTATCAATTTGTTTTTTGTCCCTGCCCCCAAGCGCCTTTGTGGTTTGCTGTGTGTTTTGTGTGTCTTTTGTGTAATTAATTTGTTGTTTTGTTGTTCTTGAATTGTCAATAAAGTTGGCTTCATGAAAAAAAGAAGAGTTGGGAGGAACCCATAGGAATCTAGCCTGACAACCGCCCCGATTTAGCCTGACAACTGGCCCTGAATTGGGCCAGATACTGGCCTCCATTTTGGAGTGGGAATTCCCACTCCTAAATGACCAATACGAGAGCAGCGCTGGAATTCCACTACTAAACAACTAACAGGAGAGCAGTGCTCGTGCCACATCAAAGTGAGGCTGACGTCAGCGTCTCGACTGCCAACCAATCACAGGCTAGGAGAGAGAGGCCAGTATCTGGCCCAGTTCGGGGCTAACCCAACAATCGGCCCTGAACTGGGCCAGATACTGGCCTCTTTCTCCTAGCCTGTGATTGGTTGGCAGCCGAGACGCTGACGTGAGACTCACTTGATGTGGTGTGAGCGCATGCTGTCCTATTGGTCGATTAGGAGTGGGAATTCCAGTGCTGCTTTTCTATTGGTCATTTAGGAGTGGGAATTCCCACTCCAAAATGGAGGCCAGTATCTGGCCCAATTCAGCGCTGATTGTTGGGCTAAGAGGAAGCCGGAGCACCTGGAGGGAACCCACGCAAACACAGGGAGAACATGCAAACTCTACACAGAAAGGCCACAGGTGGGATGCAAACCCCTGGCCTTCTCAATGTAAGGCAACAGTGCTAAACCCAGAGGTTAACCTCATTGGCTAAACCACTAATTCACCTTAGAATAAAGCTGCAAGTTAGCAAACAAACACAGCACTACACTATCACATCACTGGGGAACTAAAACAAATTGTATCACAAACTCACTATTTTCTGTTAATGTCATCTTGTTCAATATGGTCAATAAATAATGCTTGTATTTATTTTTAAAACAGTCCTTTGTATCAACACTTTTGAGGTAAATAATATGCAAATATGGTTGTGTTGCGAGAGTTTGCTCACTCCTGTCCTGTATGTGGCGGTAATGCACCACTAGGTTTGCCAACCGCCAATAAACCCCAAACGTAGAAGAAGAAGCATCAGGAACCATCGTGTGCTGTCGTTGTTTTCTGAGAGATATTTATTTGTAACGCCCATGTTAGCTAAGTTGTGACTAGTGTTTAATAACAGTTCAGTTACATTAAACGACAATTATGTCGATATTCACGCCAACGAATCAAATACGGCTGACAAATGTAGCAGTGGTGCGGATAAAAAAAGGAGGGAAGCGATTTGAAATCGCCTGTTACAAGAACAAAGTTATGAGCTGGCGGTCAGGAGCGTGAGTAACGCTAAGCTAAATGTTCTAACATACTTGTTCTTCAGTCTTGTAGTATATTTTAGAGGGTGTTAGGTGCTGATCACAGCTTCTTTCAAAAATGGTTGTCATAATGTCCACTGGCCGTAGCTGATGGTTGTGTTTTCCCACAGAGAGAAGGACTTGGATGAAGTTTTGCAAACACACACTATTTTCGCCAATGTGTCCAAGGGTCAGGTGGCAAAGAAGGACGACTTGTCCCACGCATTTGGAACAGATGACATGACAGAAATCTGCAAACAGGTCAGCAGAAACAGTGTTCATGTTTTTGACAGCTGGGTTCTTTGGGATCAGTACTCTGGCTACAGTCAGGCCTATAAGTTAGTGGACGTGACAGTTTGGGTTTTTGTTTTTTGGTCATTTTGACTGTGTGCGCCACCACAATGTAGGTGAAATTAAACTCTTCTGCACAATATGCAAATTGGACCTGGAATGCAAGACAGGAAGTGCATGAAGACTTGGTCCAGAAGTGGTTGTATTGTTCAAATTTCCAATGCTTTTATACATTTCACAAAACAAACCATCACACGGATCGTAATCCTAACCATAGATATGAACCATGTAAGATCAAATAATTTGCATGGTTACTTGACAGGCAAGACATCAGGCTTAGGTTGTTGTTCTGACACTGAAAGCATGCAGTGCAGATCCACACATGGCAGTCAGATTCAAGAGTGCAAACAAAAAACGTTCGCCTTGGTTCGCATGCTGCATGGAACAACATGATAAATATGTGCTTTTAGCATAACCCACAAAGATATTCATATTACCTGTTAAAAAAGTTATAGTGGCTATCTTTCTGATGTGGAACAATCAGTTCAAAGGTTGTGATTACATGACTTTAGTTTGACTTCTGCAGTTCTCTCTGCTTCACCTAAAGCTAATTAACTCAACTCAATCCGGCATGCTTAGCCAATCAAGAGCTGGGAAACGCTAATGCTAGTTGACCATGTGTGACTAGAGCAGATAGACATCCCTGGTTCTCAAGACCAGGCACCTAAGTGGCTCTTCTCTACTCGTTTCTACTCTCCTATTTTACTCTTCCTTTTTAGATATTTAGATATACCTTTGTATACTGGCATAGTTCCACCTTAGAATTGGAATATAATATATAAGATATACCTTACTGAATTTTCATGGAAAATATGCCCTCCAGGAACAGGGTTGGAGTGGCCTGGTCTAGACTCTAGACCTTCATTGTATATGGCTTTTTAACTTATGTTATCTGTTATTGGGCGGCACGGTGGATTAGTGGTTGGCACTGTTGCCTCACAGCAAGACGGTCATGGGATCAATTCCCACCTGTGGTCTTTCTGTGTGGAGTTTGTGTGTTCTCCCTGTGTTTGTGTGGGTTTCCTCCGGGTGCTCCGGTTTCCTCCCACATTTAAAATCATGCAGGTTAGGTGAATTGGAAATGGTAACTGGACTGCATTTATATAGCGCTTTTCCATCTGCTTCAGACACTCAGAGCACTTTACAGTTATGCTCCACATTCACCCATTCACAGAGACACACTCACACACCGATGTCAACTGGAAACTTTACAGTTGTCCAGGTCTCCCTTACAAAAGAGATCTTGATCTCAATGGGACTAACCTGGTTAAATCAAGATGAAATTAAATTAAAATATTTTTAAACTAAATTGCTATGAATTGCTTTTGTCCTGTGGGTGTTATGACCATTAAGTACTTCAGGCTGTTTGAGTCTTGACTGCTTTATGCTTCCATTTGTTGTACATGTAAAATATCAAATTTATGCTTGTAACACATTCTGGCCTTTTAAAGCAATTTCCTTATATAATCGAGACATCTTGTCTAGAATTAATACTTTCCACCATCATGGAACTTAAATCTTCTGCTTCATTCTGTCCTTCACTGTAGTAATAATAATTCTATGTTGTTTTTCACCCACCAAGGAGCTCACCAACTGGTCATGAGCAGGAAGTGATCCCAGTGTGAAACCATTGCTGTTTCAGATAAAGTGGGACATTGACATTTCCCAAGTTAAAATTCCTGCTTCAGAATTCAAAGTGTTCCCAGTTCACCGACACCAAATATAAACATGTAAAAGGCAGATGCTTACCTAAACCTGTGTTGCAGAGCCCAACCTCAGGCATGTGCGAGGTTCTAGCAGGTAACTTAGAACAACAAGATTGGGCACAAGCCAGGAAGACCTTTTGGACTATTCGCATATACAATGTTTCCAAGGCTCGGGCCCCCTGGTTTGTTTCACCTTGACATTACAAAGTCTTTGTCAAGTTTGTGTGTACATTTTGACCAAACAGATACATGCACAGACAGATATACAAATGAGGCAAGTAGTTCTGAGACTTGCGCTGCCTTTTGCAATGAGGGAAAAATGTCTGATTGAGCAATGTCACTTTTTATATAAATGTTTTTGCATAAAAGTTGATTGTCTGAAAACATTTACATATGTATACCAATTTATTGCCTATGTTATTAGGCAATAGAACAGATAGCTCAGTGGGATAAGGAATTGGGCTACCAATACATTTAACCTGGCCTCAGTTCCTTGTCACGCTACCTGTCTGTGTCATAGGACAAGACACTTCATCTGCATTGTCTCAGTCCACCCAGCTGTACATGGGTACCGACCAGTCTGACAGGTTTCTTAATTGGGTAGTAATCTCTGAAGTTGGTGGCAATATTTTTTTGCACCTTTTGAGAGTTTTGGCTCTTTGTCTGTTCTTGGTTACTGCAGACAGTAGCAATAGTATGAACAACAGTGTACAATTTGATGAAACATACATCTGAAACTGGAGTAACATCACACAACAAAGTCAGTGGAAATGGATCTGACCCAAGTTTGGCAGTGTTCAAACAGGTTGTAAATGTCCATGTTCTGAGTTTTGTACGGTATTAATCAGTTCTTGTCATTTTATGAGTTGCTTTGTCCTTTATTTGGTCAGATTTTAGCCAAAGGAGAACTGCAAGTATCAGACAAGGAAAGACAGAATCAGCTGGAAACCATGTTCAGGGACATTGCCACTATTGTTGCAGAGAAATGTGTCAACCCCGAGACCAAGAGGCCATACACAGTGAGTCTGATTGAGCGGGCGATGAAGGACATCCATTATTCCGTCAAAGTCAACAAGAGCACCAAGCAACAGGTAAGCAACCAAATCTAAATGTGGTTAAAATATAGTAGAAAAATCATTGTAAAAGTTTCAGCCAATTCTGTTTAGCGTATGCTTTCCACCTAACCTCAAGGAGTATTTTCCTACAAGTGGCACCAGTCCATTGATGATGATGATGATTAATTGGTAATACATTACAGCAGAGAACATGAGGCCAACCTTGTTCCTTCTGAAACGTGTTATGTTTTTTATTAAGACTACTCTTGGATTTATCAGGTGTATTTAATTCAAAGGATTTACACGGACTGTAAGATCTGCTGGATATGTAGAACAACACAGAACATGAATTAACATTAGATCCAGTTGAAATGTTGGGAGATTTAAAGGACATATCGCACTCCAATCAACACTATCTTAAAAAAATTACATGCCAGTTTATGAATCATTACTTACAACTCTTTAAGTCCTGATGTATCTGATAAAAATTAAATTAGCCCTATAGCATCTGAAAAATGCACACAGATTAAAGTGATGTAATCTAAGGTGCTGCCTGAAGGTCACTCCACCTGTGTCCACTTCATCCAGTACACACTGTCAATCTGGGTTGTTTTTATCATCAAATGTGTTATGACTTTAGTATGGCTTTAATTTGGCTTTCAAATCAAATTTTTGTATTTTGTGATTAACAAAGATCCGCCTCTGCCTCTTTGTAACCTAAAGGTGTATTCAGAAAAAAAACTAAAAAAACAACATGCTTGCATACGTCTCAATAAGATTGAATAATGTTTACTTACTGTGAAGTCTGATTTCACTCCTGCTGTGTTCACACACAGAGCCATGTAGAATTATTGTTCCACTGTGAGGCGTTATCTTTCGTCCACAGTAAAAGGGTTCCCTGGGTCAGCCTTCTTATCCAGACTTGCACTGACACCTGGGCTCCTGGTAGCACTTAGCTTAGCCATCGGTTTAGCTCAGCTTGGCCAGTAACACAAACGCTGAGGCTGGTCTACGTCACGGCTGTCCTGTTAAAAGCGACCACTCGCCGTCACATTTCTATCAGACTCAGTGATCACAGAAGCAGCTTGCTCAGCTACGTAGACTGGCCGGTGTCGCCCCACGTAGCATCTTAGCTTAGCATGGCACACTGCAGTCCACAAACATGGCCTGTTCTGTGCTTTCTGGAGAGGAAACGCACTTTAAGGATTTTCTCCTGGTCACATGATGGAAAAGGATAAAATCCATGGTTAGATCCATTCTAATGCTGTGCTGGGCTTCACTTGTGCTATTTGTACGAGATGCACTATAAAAAAAAAACCTCTCACTTTCCTCCTCAAAATATTATCTTTGGAAATCTGTCCACCTAATAAGCAACACTAGTCATGTGACTACATCCTTGCAAAATTCACATTTTAACCATTTTGACGTATTCACCATCAAAGTCCACAAAAACACTGAATGTTTCCCCCATTTGTTTTAGGGGTGTGAGATGATGCCACCAAAATTCATATTCCTCACAGTTTGAGGTTTCTGAGCAGCTGTCAGAGCCAGGTGAAATCAAGCTAATTTCACTGGGCATATAACACCAAAAAATAAAATTAAATACATCAATATTTTCAGAATTCTTTGTTTATAATAGCCACCTCATTTGACATTTCATTTAGTTTAAATTGGGGATTCATATTCACAACCCCTCCAGCGTGGCTAAATTGGACCAGTTCTGCAAAGAATAGTTGACCAAAGTTCAAGTGGGATGTTCAGACTGACAAGCAACAAATCTGAGTGGCTGTAGTTATTTCAAAAAGAGGCTCAAGCTGCTGAGAGGTTCAGGAGCAGTTGCTTTTCAGGGTTTATGTGTTTAATCATTTTGTACTTAAATAAATACAATTTTAATTTAAATATTGTATTTTGTGATGAAACTGGGGGGCAGTGGGTAGGGCTGCCACAAATGACTATTTTGATAGTCGACTAGTCAACGATTATTTTTGCGATTAGTCCACTAGTCGGATCATATATAATTTCCCAAATTAAGGCCTGCAGCATTTTCCGAGAAACGTCCGGATGAAAACATGAACATTCCAAATCAGTGACTATTTCTTAGACTTCATTTACAGCAGTCATTCAGAAATACAAACAGTGTGGTACTTTATAGTAAATCTGTGTCGGGTAGGCAGTTCTCAAAAACTGAATGTCCATGCTGGAAGGAGAAAAGTGAGGGAAGCCACCAAGACACAACTCTGGAAGAACTTTTGACTTTTCTGAGTGGAGAAACTGGGAATAATACAACATTTTTTTTTTGTTGTTTTCATTTTACTTATAGTCTCAACTTTTTCTGATTTGTGGTTGTTTCTGCTGCATTTCTGAAATTACAGAACTGCTATAAAGAAAAGTGTGAACATTTTATTGTGTTTTAAAACTTTGTGGAGCAAATGTAAACACCAAACTCTTATAAAGTAGGAAAAAATACACAGATGTGCAGGAAAACTTTGATATAAACTGAACAGAACAATGCAGGCTGATTTGACTCCCCCTATTTTTTGTAGAAATAAACCAGAATAAAATAAGAGGTAACTCACTTTGAAATAATTAAAACATATAGCTTATAATAACTTTGAAAAATAACAAAAAATCACAGCTTGTATTTTTATTCTGACTCTGACTTTTAGTGTGATGAAGTCATTTTTAAAAGTCATTTTTTTCTCCTCATCAGTCACGTTTTGTGCTTGAACACTACATTAAGCTTAAGATTGAACAAATAAATACCTTTGGAAAATAACAGCTGTTAAAGTTCAGAGTTCTCACCTGCTGTTTGTGATCTGTGCCTTGAACATCACTGCAGCTTCTCCACAGCAGGGTTTTTTAACCCGTGAATGCGTAATTTTTCCTCAGTTCATTTATATATTCTCATTTTTTAAGGATGTTTTAAGGATATTTGACCGTTTATTTAATCTCATGATCTCATAAATTCAGTATACGACACGCACATGGTGTGAACAGGACGGTGCCGTCAGAAAAACACCGGTAGAGAAAGAGCAGAGAAAAGTAAAGGCAGTTCTACTTTTTTTTTTTAACATGTTCACTCGGGTTAAAATCCCCTCTCTCTGCTCTGCGCTCGCTGTGTCACATGCACTGATGGTTCTCAGCAGAATGTAACATCTCGTGCCTCCGTTTGCCGTCTGCAGCGAGTTGACTCCTCGCGCATGCACGCGCACACACACACACACACACACACCTCCTCCGATAAACTGCGCATTTTAAATGGCTTTGAACAAGACAGCCACTGTTTTAATCAGCCGTCTTATCCAAATTTGAACGTCCAAATGACGGCAGGACGGCTCGCTGCCTAAAACTATGAATTGAGAGAAAAACAAAGACTTAAATAAAATAAACGACTCGTCGACTACTAAATTAGTTGTTGACGGTTTCATTAGTCGAAGTTGTTGTGACTAGTCGACTAGTTATGGCAGCCCTAGCAGTGGGACAAAGACATGTTCATGGTATTCTATTATATTCATGGCAACATAAAATTATGACTTGTAAAGTTATGGCAGGTTCGTTTTCAGAGATTTATAGAATAAAACAATGATCAAAAATCTGATTGTCACATTAGTATTTGCTAATAAATGTATTTGTTGGTGCTTAGCGGTTTGTCCTGCTTTCCCCAGGCTCTGGAGGTGATCCGACAGCTGAAGGAGTCGATGCAGATCCAGAGAGCCCACATGAGGCTGCGGCTGATTCTGCCAGCTAAGGAGGGAAAGAGGCTGAAGGAGAAACTGAAACCCCTTCTGACTGTGGTGGAGAGTGAAGACTTTGATGAGGAGCTGGAAATAGTGAGAAACACAGACATTTTTAGGTCACGGTGCTTCAATATGGGTCCTTAAATCTCAGTGAACCCCATCTTTAACCCTGTGCATATCAAAATGTTATTGGTGGTTTTCAGCTGACACAGTGGTCATTTTCTTGCCCAGCACCCACATTCTTGACATACCAAATGTACTTGTAGTGCAGCAAATAACTGAAACAATACTTCACATGGTGATACAAGCACCAAATCCAGCACAAATTCTCCCGAGACCTTTGCTTTTTGAAAAAAACGACGGGCCACTTGAATTTTCAATAGGCGGCCATGTAGGGGTCAATTGAAGAATTCCACAGACGTTAAAATATAAAAATGCTCCAATCATATTGAAAACTATAATGCATTATTTGTCTGATCACAAAGATTCCAAAAACATATAGTTTGGACTATCTATGACTGAATATTATGGAGTGCAAGTATTGGATCAGGATGACTTGTCAGCGGATACTTGAGTAACTGATCGGGATGAGGGCAAAATTGCTTCAGCGACACAACTAGGGTTGGGTATCGAAAACCGGTTCTTTTTAAGAATCGTTAAGAAATGTTTCAATCCACCGACATTGATAGCCCTTTTGCTTCACATTTCTTTCATTGTTCCTTCAGTTCACATTATGCCAGAGCAGCCGTTGTTTTTGAGGGTGTTTATCAGGAAAATGATCATTTCTCTATGTTGATTGTAGACCTGCTGCAGCAGGTCTACTTGAAGCTTGAAGCAACAAAACAGTGCTGCGGCCAGCTGCTTCGCTGCTTTTCAGAAGTGGCAGGTTCACAATTTCTTCATTAACCCCTCTCAAAGCCATTTAAAGATGTTAATTGTGTCACTTTTTAGTGTCACTAACTGGGACTCTTGTCTTGTTGCGGGCAAGAAACATGAATTGACCTCCATCTTTAAAGTGAATCGCTGTTTTAAATCAAATGAAACCTCTTTCCAAACACTGTAATACAGACAACAAACTACAAGAGACCAAAACTGTTTTTTTTTCCTCCCAAACTGAGTCATCCTCCGTTCTTTATGAAAAATTGATGTTGACTTGCAGCAGCCTGCAAGCTCAGCTTAGAGGCAATGGAGTTACATTTGTCTCAATATCTGAAAGAAAAAAAAAATGCTTTTGACAAAACTGCAGATTTTATTTACAGTGGAACCTCGAGATACGAGTTTAATTTGTTCCGTGACCAAGCTCGTAAGCCAACCTGCTAGCATTTCAAACAAATTTTCCCCATTGAAAATAACTAAAATAATTTTAATCCGTTCCAGCCTTGTAAAACATCTCCAAACCATTCTAAATTATGAAAAAATACATTTTTTTTTTATTATCAAATAGACATGTATACTTTACCTGTGCATAATAACATACACTCAACAAAAATATAAACGCAACACTTTTGGTTTTGCTCCCATTTTGTATGAGATGAACTCAAAGATCTAAATCTTTTTCCACATACACAATATCATAATTTCTCTCAAATATTGTTCACAAACCAGTCTAAATCTGTGATAGTGAGCACTTCTCCTTTGCTGAGATAATCCATCCCACCTCACAGGTGTGCCATATCAAGATGCTGATTAGACACCATGATTAGTGCACAGGTGTGCCTTAGACTGCCCACAATAAAAGGCCACTCGGAAAGGTGCAGTTTTATCACACAGCACAATGCCACAGATGTCGCAAGATTTGAGGGAGCGTGCAATTGGCATGCTGACAGCAGGAATGTCAACCAGAGCTGTTGCTTGTGTATTGAATGTTCATGTCTCTACCATAAGCCATCTCCAAAGTCGTTTCAGAGAATTTGGCAGTTCATCCAACCAGCCTCACAACCGCAGACCACGTGTAACCACACCAGCCCAGGACCTCCACATCCAGCATGTTCACCTCCAAGATCGTCTGAGACCAGCCACTCGGACAGCTGCTGAAACAATCGGTTTGCATAACCAAAGAATTTCTGCACAAACTGTCAGAAACCGTCTCAGGGAAGCTCATCTGCATGCTCGTCGTCCTCATCGGGGTCTCGACCTGACTCCAGTTTGTCGTCGTAACCGACTTGAGTGGGCAAATGCTCACATTCGCTGGCGTTTGGCATATTGGAGAGGTGTTCTCTTCACAGATGATGCGAAGGAGATGTGTTGCACTGCATGAGGCAAATGGTGGTCACACCAGATACTGACTGGTATCCCCCCCAATAAAACAAAACTGCACCTTTCAGAGTGGCCTTTTATTGGGGCGGTCTAAGGCACACCTGTGCACTACTCATGGTGTCTAATCAGCATCTTGTATGGCCCACCTGTGAGGTGGGATGGATTATCTCAAGCAAAGGAGAAGTGCTCACTATCACAGATTTCGACTGGTTTGTGAACAATATTTGAGGGAAATGGTGATATTGTGTATGTGGAAAAAGTTTTAGATCTTTGAGTTCATCTCATACAAAATGGGAGCAAATCCAAAAGTGTTGCGTTTATATTTTTGTTGAGTATATATAATGTTCTTACCTTAGAAAACAGACGATTGCAGTCAATGAAGGTGGATGGCGGCGGAGGAAGAAGTGAAGGGGAAGAGGAAGGTTTGCGCACACTGTAAACACAAAACTTAAACTGTAGATCCTTAAAAGGATCATACAGACTTTAATTGTAAACTTGCAGGTCTTTGGATAAAAAATCTATCCAAAAAACTTTTCTTCCTGCCTTTCAAAATGTTGTGGAAATGTGACGGACAACAAGTGTCATTAAAAAGTGCTGAAGCACGACCAGTGGACACTTTTTCTGTGTTTCTTTTCAATGAAATTTGAAAGATTCTCCCACAGCTTCTTCTGCTCTGCTGTTTATATACATCCTCCGTGGCATGTTTATTCCAGAATAATCCATGTTTCGTCACAGTTAAACACTTGTTGTGGGACATACACTTCCTTCGCAACAACTGCAGCAAAACATGTGACATATTCATCTGCTGCCTTAACATCTGAATAGAAGCTTCTCCTTCTTTTCTCCAGTGGTGTCCTGAAGCGCAACTCAGAACTCAGATTTCCACTTGTATTCCAAACAAAAATATCGACCGGGTGACGGCTCATATTTCAAAAAACTCCTGTGTTGATTCGCTCGTATGTCGAGGTTCCTCTGTATTTCTATTTATGTCCAGAGATCAAGGATCCAGTGACCAATTTCATATTTATTTACTTTAAGACTAAACAAAATGTTGACATATAAAACCTGTAAAGCCTACTTTTGGTACACAGAAAATTCACAAGAGGTATTGATAAGCGGACTCGATAATGGCATCGATATCAATAAAATCTTATCAATACCCATCCCGAGACACAACCCAAGAAAATACTGTGATATGAAGTTTTGTCCCTATTTTATCTCTGTAGTAATTAACTTATTTTCACTTCAGTACAAGTACTTGTTCTAAAAATATACTATATTGTCAGACATATTTTTGTCTCGGGTGTCTCCTCCTGTGCTTTTAAACCATCACTGCCATCTTTGTTGTGTGTCTCCTGTTTGCGTGCTGAGACCAGGTGTGTCTGGTGGATCCAGGCTGCTTCAGGGAGATGGATGAGCTGATTCGCTGCGAGACCAAAGGCAAAGGCTCCCTGGAGGTTCTCAGTCTGAAGGACGTGGAGGAGGGAGATGAGAAGTTATAGTCACCCAGTCATTCAGAACTCTGCACCAGATCCACACTAACCCAAGCCACTGTGGCACATAAACCTCAGACCCACCTGAATGTCTGATCCTCATCATACTAACACCACCATTACTGTTTTACATTCTGTCAACATTTAAAGGGATTTGCATAACTAACATATTGTCCATATGTGCAGTTTACAGACTGATGTGATATGACTTTTGGTTTTTATCCACAATGTGCAGTTCTGGAATTGGCTCCGAGTGCCTGCGTTCATTAGATTTTCCATCCGTACCAACGAGTCACCAGAAGAATCAGTTCTTCCTGCTGTCAGACTGAGTTTTCACTGTCACTGTCCCAGTTTTTCTACTTAATTTAATGAAACCAATAAAGTATATTTTGTCAGAATAATTGAATTTGCACTTAAGCAAATAAATATGAAACAGTTCTGTTCTTCATTTTTAATTCTCTATAACTTACCAACAGCCACAGAGTGAATCTGAATGTAAATAAAAATGTAAACGTGGCACCAGTTTTTTTTTGGGGGGGGGGGGGGGTACTGTTTCAGCAGACTGACAGACTTGCTTTGACAACAAAGTTTATCTGATCGAACCTCAAACAGCTGTCAAATATCACTCCCAAATTCTTGACAGCTGGTTTTACATAATTAGCCAGAGCACCAAAATTTGGTGTTACCACATTTGGTATGTCAGAGTGCTCAAACACCATGATCTCAGTTGATCTCATGATCTCATTTATCCCTGTCATTATCCCTGCTGCTCTCAAGTTCCATTTCGAAGTAGGTGCTGGATAACATGTTCCTTATTCAGTGTGAAATTCAGGCAAAGAACTGTGCACGTTACTTCAAGGGAAGCTCCACAGATATGAACAACAGGCTGTATGTTGGGTAAACTTTCAGTATTAGAGCTTCACCCTTGGCAGGTGGTGGTATTGATTTATCAGAGGGCACATCTGCACTTCTTCATGGAGAAGGATTTGCTGAAGGGCTACATGTGAGTGTATATTGAGTTGTACTCAAATACAGTAACCTCTCTCAATCACTCACAGACACACAGTGTCACATGTCATTTGATGACATTAATCAGTGTATCTCAGGATCACAGTGTAGTACCACGACATACCTTCACAGCATGTAACGGTGTCCACCTTATTAGCTAGGTTTTGTCGCTTAGTTCATCTGCAGTTGACTTCTTGTTTTGAATTCAGCCAGAAAACAGCTTCAATTCAAAGCTTCGAAACACACTTTGAAGATTCCAATGACTGCTGCATGACTCACACTACAAAGTTTGCTTTGAATTATGTGATGTGTGGCATTAATTTGCTTTCAAATCTTATGAATCGATAACTAGGTTTTGTTGCTTGTGTGCAATTTGTTTTAATTCAGCCAGTAAAACAGCTTCACTTCAAAGCTTCAAAGCATGCTTTAAAGTTTCTAAAGACTGCTACATGACTGGCACGACAGTGTTTGTTTTGAATTATGTGATGCTGTGTGGCGTTACCTTGCTATGTCATGTTAAGAATCAATAACTAGGTTTTGTAGCTGAGTTAGTCTGCAGCTGGCTTTTTGTTTTGAATTCAGCCAGTGATCAGCTTCAGTTCAAAGTTTTGAAGCACACTTTGAAGTTTCCAAAGACTGCTACATAACTAGCACTAAAATGTTTGCTTTGAATTATATGATGTTGTGTGGTGTTACTTTGTTTCTGCTTACAATCAACTTTAGAATGATTAAGAGGTTTTACATTGTCATCTGACAGTTAATAATCACATTATTAGTGTGAAGTTCGCTGATCCACAGCAGGATTGTTTTCCACCGGCGCGGCTCCACCGAGGCCCGAGGCACCAGCGCGGAGTTATCTGACCATGGGTCCGAAGAAGACACTGACGGCGGAGGAGGGAGACGATATCAAGAAGTTCCTAGACTTTTTGTCTGAGGAAATCTCTGTTGTTAAAATGCAGCAGAAATCCATTATGGAGCTGGTGGAAGAAGTGAAGGCTCTCCGGATCCAGAATGCCGAGAAAGACCGGCGTCTGGTGTACCTGGAGAACCGTGTTGCGGAGTTGGAACAGTACACAAGAATGAACAACATTATTATTACAGGAATTCATATTAAACCTCGATCCTACGCACGGGTGGTGTCAGAAGACAGCGGAGGGGAGGCCAGTGAGCAGGAGGCCAGCTCAGTGGGACAACAGGTGGCTGACTTTCTGCAATCTAAAGGTATTCAAATGGACTGTAATAACATTGAAGCGTGCCAACCCCTGCCCAGGAGAGAGGATGGAGACAAGCGAGCAGTTATAATGAGGTTTGTCAACAGAAAACATAAAATGGCATTGTTAAAACAGGGACGGAAACTCAAAGGAACAAACGTATTCATCAATGAACATCTGACCAAAAGAAACGCAGACGTCGCCAGGAAAGCTCGTTTCTTAAAAAAGCAGGGAAAAATTCAACAGACATGGACATCCAACTGCAAAACATTTATCAAATTGAATGGAACACCAGAACAAGCGAAGGTTATGGTAATCAGGAACATCGAGGATCTGGACAAATACGACCAATAAGGTATGAGGACACAAACACATCACAACACCATGACACAGACCAGAGGAACCTATTCATCTACTACATCATCTACATCTGGAGACAAGAAGGATATAACTCAAAGGATTGCTGATCATGGAAAAGTAGAACTGAGAACATTTAAATACACAGACCACAATGTACTGGACTTGGAGCACGATATAGACCCAGACAATAATTTCTTCTCAAATATCAATGACAGTTGTTGCTATATACAGATGAACAGTTTAATCGGATCATTAAAATGGATAACAAATTATCAATAATCCATTTCAACAGCAGAAGTCTATATGCAAACTTTAACAACATTAAAGAATATTTAAGTCAATTTAAAAAAATATTTAACATAATTGCTATATCAGAAACATGGATCAATGAAGATAAAGGAATGGATTTTGAACTGGATGGATATGAATTTAACTGTGTAAACAGAAAGAATAAGAGTGGAGGAGGAGTGGCTGTGTATGTGGATAAGAACATGGATTATAAAATAGTAGACAATATGACAACTGTGATTGATAACTTATTAGAATGTATAACTATTGAAATATGTGAAGAAAAAAAGCAAAAATGTATTGTGAGAAATGGTGTCTCACTAATTTAGAAGATCTTCACTTAGCCTGGAAAAAGAGTCTGTTGCTCTATAAAAAAGCCCTCTGTAAAGCTAGGACATCTTTCTACTCATCACTAATTGAAGAAAATAAGAACAACCCCAGGTTTCTTTTTAGCACTGTAGCCAGGCTGACAAAGAGTCAGAGCTCTATTGAGCTGAGTATTCCATTAACTTTAACTAGTAATGACTTCATGACTTTCTTTGCTAACAAAATTTTAACTAGTAGAGAAAAAATTACTCATAACCATCCCAAAGACGTATCGTTATCTTTGGCTGCTTTCAGTGATGCCGGTATTTGGTTAGACTCTTTCTCTCCGCTTGTTCTGTCTGAGTTATTTTCATTAGTTACTTCATCCAACCATCAACATGTTTATTAGACCCCATTCCTACCAGGCTGCTCAAGGAAGCCCTACCATTATTTAATGCTTCGATCTTAAATATGATCAATCTATCTTTGTTAGTTGGCTATGTACCACAGACTTTTAAGGTGGCAGTAATTAAACCATTACTTAAAAAGCCATCACTTGACCCAGCTATCTTAGCTAATTATAGGCCAATCTCCAACCTTCCTTTTCTCTCAAAAATTCTTGAAAGGGTAGTTGTAAAACAGCTAACTGATCATCTGCAGAGGAATGGTCTATTTGAAGAGTTTCAGTCAGGTTTTAGAATTCATCATAGTACAGAAACAGCATTAGTGAAGGTTACAATGATCTTCTTATGGCCTCGGACAGTGGACTCATCTCTGTGCTTGTTCTGTTAGACCTCAGTGCTGCTTTTGATACTGTTGACCATAAAATTTTATTACAGAGATTAGAGCATGCCATAGGTATTAAAGGCACTGCGCTGCGGTGGTTTGAATCATATTTGTCTAATAGATTACAATTTGTTCATGTAAATGGGGAATCTTCTTCACAGACTAAAGTTAATTATGGAGTTCCACAAGGTTCTGTGCTAGGACCAATTTTATTCACTTTATACATGCTTCCCTTAGGCAGTATTATTAGACGGTATTGCTTAAATTTTCATTGTTACGCAGATGATACCCAGCTTTATCTATCCATGAAGCCAGAGGACACACACCAATTAGCTAAACTGCAGGATTGTCTTACAGACATAAAGACATGGATGACCTCTAATTTCCTGCTTTTAAACTCAGATAAAACTGAAGTTATTGTACTTGGCCCCACAAATCTTAGAAACATGGTGTCTAACCAGATCCTTACTCTGGATGGCATTACCCTGACCTCTAGTAATACTGTGAGAAATCTTGGAGTCATTTTTGATCAGGATATGTCATTCAAAGAGCATATTAAACAAATATGTAGGACTGCTTTTTGCATTACGCAATATCTCTAAAATCAGAAAGGTCTTGTCTCAGAGTGATGCTGAAAAACTAATTCATGCATTTATTTCCTCTAGGCTGGACTATTGTAATTCATTATTATCAGGTTGTCCTAAAAGTTCCCTAAAAAGCCTTCAGTTAATTCAAAATGCTGCAGCTAGAGTACTGACGGGGACTAGAAGGAGAGAGCATATCTCACCCATATTGGCCTCTCTTCATTGGCTTCCTGTTAATTCTAGAATAGAATTTAAAATTCTTCTTCTTACTTATAAGGTTTTGAATAATCAGGTCCCATCTTATCTTAGGGACCTCGTAGTACCATATCACCCCAATAGAGCGCTTCGCTCTCAGACTGCAGGCTTACTTGTAGTTCCTAGGGTTTGTAAGAGTAGAATGGGAGGCAGAGCCTTCAGCTTTCAGGCTCCTCTCCTGTGGAACCAGCTCCCAATTCAGATCAGGGAGACAGACACCCTCTCTACTTTTAAGATTAGGCTTAAAACTTTCCTTTTTGCTAAAGCTTATAGTTAGGGCTGGATCAGGTGACCCTGAACCATCCCTTAGTTATGCTGCTATAGACGTAGACTGCTGGGGGGTTCCCATGATGCACTGTTTCTTTCTCTTTTTGCTCTGTATGCACCACTCTGCATTTAATCATTAGTGATCGATCTCTGCTCCCCTCCACAGCATGTCTTTTTCCTGGTTCTCTCCCTCAGCCCCAACCAGTCCCAGCAGAAGACTGCCCCTCCCTGAGCCTGGTTCTGCTGGAGGTTTCTTCCTGTTAAAAGGGAGTTTTTCCTTCCCACTGTAGCCAAGTGCTTGCTCACAGGGGGTCGTTTTGACCGTTGGGGTTTTACATAATTATTGTATGGCCTTGCCTTACAATATAAAGCGCCTTGGGGCAACTGTTTGTTGTGATTTGGCGCTATATAAAAAAATTGATTGATTGATTAGTCAGCTGTATACGAGGTCTATTAGAAAAGTATCCGACCTTATTATTTTTTCAAAAACCATATGGATTTGAATCACGTGTGATTACATCAGACATGCTTGAACCCTCGTGGGCATGCGAGAGTTTTTTCACGCCTGTCGGTTACATCATTCGCCTGTGGGCAGTCTTTGAGTGAGGAGTCGTCCACCCGCTCGTCGATTTTTTTCATTGTTTAGGAATGGCTCAGAGACTGTTGCTTTGTTTGATAAAAAATTTTTCAAAACTGTAAGGCACAACTGAGTGGACACCATTCAATAAATTCAGCTGGTTTTCAGTAAAAATTTTAACGGCTGATGAGAGATTTTGGTCTGGTAGTGTCGCTTTAAGGACGGCCCACGGCGCCTGACGGCGATCTGCGCTTCGAGGCGGCAGCGTCTCGCCGTTTCAAGTTGAAAACTTCCACATTTCAGGCTCTGTTGATGCAGTAAGTCGTCAGAGAACAGAGAACTTTCAGAAGAAGTCGGCATGAGGAGTTTATTCGGACATTCCATTGTTAACGGTCATTTTGTAATGAAAGAACGTGCGGGCAGAGTCGCATGTCGGGCTGGACCCGACCGCGGGGGGTCGCGGCAGGAAAAACACCTCCGTTGGAAATCTTAACGGGCAAGTTGGAACATGCCCAAGCTGTTAAACAATTTCTCAGTTACTCACTTGTTGAAAGCCATTAAAAGCCGCCTGAATTCTACAAATGGTTTTCAACACGGAGGTGTTTTTCCTGTCGCGGCACACACAGATTTGCCGAGTCGTCACGGAAACGACTCGGCAAATTTGCGCGTACGTCTTTCATTAAAAAAATGTCCTTAAACAGTGGAATGTCCGCATAAATTCCTCATGCCGGCCTCTTCTGAATCTTCTCTGTTCTCTCACAATGTCCTGGGTGAATTAAGCCTTAAATTAGGATGTTTTAAGCTCGAAACAGGCCGACGACAGCGCCTGGAAGCGCTGCAGGACGTCCTGCTCCGTGGGAAGTCCTTACACCGACAGAAACACCCCATAATCTCTCATCAGCCGTTAAACTTTTCACAGAAAACCATCTTAATTTCTCGAATAGTGTCCACTCAGATATTCCTCACAGGTCCAGAAAAAATTTTGATAAAGCAACGCGCGCCGTCTCGAGCAGCGTGTGAAACAAAGGAATTCAGCCGAGAGGGCGGGACCACATCTCACTCAAGGCCTGCCCACAGGGAAATGACGTCACCGACACGCGTGAAAAAACTCACGCATGCGCACGAGGGTTCAAGCATGATTGGTGTAATCGCACGTCATTCAAATCCATATAGTTAAAAAAAAAAATAAAAGGGTCGGTTTATTATCTAAGAGACCTCGTATATAGAGCACCAGGATCTAGTATTGAAACATTCACTGACTGTATGGAAAAAAAACGTTCTCAAAAACTAATCAAAAAACTGTGTTCATTTGTGGTGACTTAAATATTGATCTGCTCAATCCAAATAAGCATAAAATAACAGATGAATTTATCAATATAATGTACAGTATGAGTTTATATCCAAAAATCACCAGGCCAAGCAGAATTACATCCCATAGTGCTACATTAATTGATAATATATTCAGCAATGATATTGAGAATAATACTGTGAGTGGATTATTAATCAATGACATTAGTGATCATCTACCAGTTTTCATCGTTTATAATAGAAACCATCGGTGGAATCAGCCAGAGGAGAAAATAAAATACAGGCGAGTGCGGACAGAGGAAAACATGAACACACTAAAGAAGGATTTACAGGAGCAAAACTGGGAAAAGGTATACAGTGAAAGTGATGTTGATAGTGCATATGAAACTTTTTACAAATATTTACATCATTATATGATAAAAATTGTCCAATTAAACAAGACTACAGTGTTATGTGGGCCGCTGAAGAGGAGGTACTGCTGGCCCACCACCACCAGAGGGCGCCCTGCTTGGAGTGCGGGCTCCAAGCACGAGAGGGCGCCAGACCCAGAAGAAGTGACAGCTGTCATTCATCCTCTGCACCAGCTGTCACTCGTTCATCAACATCATCATCACCATAAAGGCCGGACTGCAACTCCACCTCCTCGCTGAGAAATCGACTACTGAAGAGGTAATTTTCTCTGCTGACTCATACGTTGAGTAATAATCTGAACTTCTGTTCCAGCCGTTTTCCTGGTGCTTTCCTTATCTGTGGGATTGGCATTTGGTGTGACAGCGACGGCTTCGCCTCACACCCCAAACCAGATAAGTGGATTAAACAGGAGCTGCACGAGTGTATGATTGGAGGTGGAGGTGCTCCCTCCTAACTGTGTGCAGACTGTGGATTACTGAGTGTGCGGACTCACACTCATTCATCTTGTCTTTGCTTTCTGCCAGCAGTACCAGGGTCGACAGCCGAAGACAGAGGCCACCTGGGGACTCGGGACTTGGTGGCTCCGGTGTTCTTCAGACCGTTGGTGGTGGAAGCCGTGTGGGACGCGGCTTCTCTCTCATCGGGGGTCTTCTATCTTCAAGCCTGCCCACACGTCACCTGGTGTTAATTGACTTTACAAATTTTGTGTATTTAGTTGTGTGTTGTCACAACATTAAATTGTTACTTTTTGGCTTATTCATTGTCCGTTCTTTAGCGCCCCCTGTTGTGGGTCCGTGCTACGACACCTTCCCAACAGGATTTCTCGGCCAATCATCATGGATTCCGAGGGGCGTCAACCCGAGCTTGAACGGCCAATGGAAGAGCCAGGAGCGCAGACGTCAGCGGGAGGCGTGTTGAGTGAGCTGCAGCAAATCTTAACCGCCTTCACGGCTCGGCTGGATTTAGTGGCCGAGCAGAATGTTCTCCTTAACCGGAGGGTGGAGGCTCTCACCGCCAGGGTGGAAGCACGCGATCAGGGCGCTGCTGCAGCCACTCCTCTTGCTGGTCCTGGGCCTGTAACAGACGTTCCACTGGTCGTTCAACGACCCCCCCCCCCCCACCATCCCCTGAAGCATACATAAGCCCTCCGGAACCGTACCGAGGCTGTGTTGAGACGTGCGCAGACTTCCTCATGCAGTGTTCGCTCGTCTTTTCACAGCGTCCTGTCGTGTACGAGTCAGACGCCAGCCGGGTGGCTTATGTTATTAGTCTGCTTCGAGGAGAGGCACGCGCTTGGGCTACGGCGCTTTGGGAGCAGAATTCACGGCTCCTAACGTCTTATGCTGAGTTTATACGGGAGTTCAAACAAGTTTTTGACCATCCCAACAGAGGCGAGACCGCTTCGAGCGTGCTGCTGTTCAATGAGACAGGTGGCGTCGCAGCGCAGCCGAGTATGCAGTCGACTTCCGCATCGCGGCAGCGAGGGTCCGGCTGAATAACGTTGTGCTCCGCGCCGCTTCCGTAAATGGACCCTGTCTCCGTCCTGAAGGAGCACCTGCTGGCTAAGGATGAACCGCGGGATTTGAACGGGCTTGTCGATTTGGTTATACTCTTAGACAACGGTTTGAAATGAGCATCGTCAGGAGCAGAGGCCGGGTGGCGTGACCGGGCACGAGCCGTCCCTCCCCCTTCCGTTTCCGAAAGGGGGATGTCGTTCCCCACCTTCACTGCAGAGAGCTCCGTGTGGCTACCGCTCCCCCTGCTGAGGAGGCTATGGCACGAGCAGGGCCAAAGTAAAAACAAACGTCAGACAAAGGAGCTGGCCCGCGGGAGTGTTTTGTTCTGGCGGCTCTTGTGAGCATAGGCAGAAGGACTGCCCCAAAACGGTCAAACGTACAACGCCCGTCCTTAGAAACTGGGCTAAGTGGTGGGTCATACACCGCACGCGGGGAAACCCCTCAAATCTGCACGAATCCCAGTAACGATCCTTTGTGGGGATTTAGCCCTTCACGGCCCCAGCACTGTAGACACGGGGTCGGAAGGGAATCTGCTAGATAGCAGATGGCAAAAGGAAGTAGGGCTCCCCCTGGTGGCTCTGGCCGGCACCATTGCAGGTGCAATCACTAGATGGCACCCTGCTTCCATTAGATCACACATCGACACAGCCAGTGGACCTTGGTTGTGTCTGGAAATCACAGGGAGGAGATCGTGTTCCATGTAACACCTTCTACCTCCCGAGTGATTTTGGGATTTCCATGGATGGTGAAGCACAATCCCCGGATAGATTGGCCATCCGGGGTTGTGACGCAGTGGAGCGAAACCTGCCACCGGGAGTGTTTAGGATCCTCGGTTCCTCCCGGCACGACGGCTAATGAGGAGGTTAAAGTCCCCCCCAATCTATCGGCGGTGCCAAAGGAGTACCACGATCTTGCTGACGTTTTCAGCAAAGATCTGGCGCTCACTCTTCCCCCGCACTGACCGTACGATTGTGCCATCAATTTGGTCCCGGGCGCTGAGTACCCGTCCAGTAGGTTGTACAACCTCTCACGTCCGGAACGCGAATCAATGGAGACCTACATCCGGGACTGTTTAGCTGCCGGGCTGATCCGGAACTCCACCTCCCCGATGGGTGCTGGTTTCTTTTTTGTGGGCAAAAAGGACGGTGGACTCCGTCCATGCATTGATTACAGAGGGCTGAACGAGATCACGGTTCGCACCCGATACCCGTTACCTCTGTTGGATTCAGGTGTTCACGCCCCTGCATGGAGCCCAAATTTCACTAAATTGGATCTTAGAAACGCGTACCACCTGGTTCGGATCCGGAAGGGAGACGAAATGTAAGACGGCATTTAAACACCCCTTTAGGGTCACTTTGAGTACCTGGTCATGCCGTTCGGCCTCACTAACGCCCCCGCGACGTTCCAAGCTTTGGTAAATGACGTCTTGCGGGACTTCCTCTATCGGTTCATCTTCGTATATCTGGACGATATACTCATCTTTTCCCCGGACCCTGAGACCCATGTCCAGCATATACGACAGGTCCTACAGTGTTGTTGAGAACCGGCTGTTTGTGAAGGGCGAGAAGTGCGAGTTCCACCTCACTTCTTTGTCCTTCTTGGGTTCATCATCCTCCTCCAACTCCGTCGCCCCTGATCCGTCCAAGGTTGCGGCGGTGAAGAGATTGGCCCCAACCAACAAGCCGCAGGAAAATTGCAAGCAGTTCCTCGGCTTTGCAAATTCTACAGGAGGTTCATTAAAGGCTACAGTCAGGTAGTTAGCCCCCTGAATGCCCTGACCTCCACTAAGGTCCCCTTCACCTGGTCGGATCGGTGCGAAGCCTCGTTCCAGGAGTTGAAACACCAGTTCTCGACTGCACCAGTTCTGGTGCAGCCTGATCCTGATCGCCAGTACATAGTGGAAGTGGACGCCTCGGACTCAGGGATAGGAGCCGTGCTGTCCCAGAGCGTGGAGGCTGATAAGGTTCTCCATCCTTGTGCCTATTTTTTCCCGCAGGTTGACCCCAGCTGAACGGAACTATGACGTCGGCAATCGGGAGCTCCTCGCGGTGAAGGAGGCTCTTGAAGAGTGGAGACACCTGCTGGAGGGGGCGTCGTTGCCTTTCACGGTTTTCACGGACCATCGGAACCTGGAGTACATCCGGACCTCCAAGCGGCTGAACCCCAGGCAAGCCCGCTGGTCTCTGTTCTTCGGGCGCTTTGACTTCCGGATCACGTACCGCCCCGGGACCAAAAACCAAAAATCGGATGCATTGTCCCGGGTGCACGAAGAAGAAGCCAAAGCGGGGCTGTCGAACCCACCGAGACCATCATCCCCCGAGTCCACTGTCGTGGCCTCCCTCACCTGGGACGTGGAGAAGACCGTCCGGGAGGCCCTGGCAAGGAGCCCGGACCCGGGGACCGGCCCCAAGAACAGAATGTACGTCCCACCAGAGGCAAGAGCTGCCGTATTGGACTTCTGTCATGGGTCCAAGCTCTCCTGTCATCCCGGAGTGCGTAGGACCGTGGCAGTGGGCGTCCCTGGAAACCGACATCTGGGACTACGTCCAGGCCTGTACCATCTGCACCAGGGGCAAGGCAGACCATCGGAGGGCCTCGGGACTCCTCCAACCCCTGCCGGTGCCTCACCGCCCCTGGTCTCACATCGGCCTGGACTTCATCACGGGCCTCCCGCCGTCCCAGGGCAACACCATTATTCTCATGATAGTGGACCGGTTCTCCAAGGCGGCCCACTTCGTGGCCCTCTCCGAAGCTCCCGACGGCCCAGGAGACGGCAGACCTCCTGGTCCACCACTCATGCGACTGCAGGGGATACCATCAGACATTGTATCAGATCGTGGTCGCCAGTTCTCTTCGCAGGTGTGGAAGAGTTTTCTGTAAGGAGCTGGGGCCACCGTGAGTCTCCTCGTCCGGGTACCACCCCCAGACAACGGCCAGCAGAGCGGGCTTAACCAGGAGTTGGAACAGGCCCTTCGCTGCGTCACCTCCAAGCACCCGCGGCCTGGAGTCACCATCTGGCCTGGATCGAGTATGCCCATAACAGGCCAAGTCTCTTCTTCTACCAGCCTCTCCCCTTTTGAGCATGTTGGGGTACCAGCCCCCATTGTTCCCGCTGGTGGGGTGAGAGGTCGGGGTGCCCTCGTCCAGGCCCACCTCAGGAGGTGCCGCCGCGTGTGGCGGACCGCCCGCTCTGCCCTGTTAAAGGCCCGGACGAGTGTCCAAGACCCATTGCGGACCGCCGGCATTCCCCGGCCCCCACATACCACGCCGGGCAAGGGAGGTGTGGCTCTCGACTAAGGACATCCCTCTCCGTGTGGACTCCCCAAAACTGAAGGACAGATTCATCTGACCCTTTCGTATCCTCAAGATCCATCAACCTGGCCGCAGTGAAGCGCCAACTCCCAGCTTCACTGCGGATTCACCCTGTGTTTCATGTGTCCTGTCTTAAACCACACCACACCTCGCCCCTCTGTGCTCCGGGACCTACGCCGCCTCCTGCCCGGCTCATTGACGGGGAGCCGGGGGTTCCAATATCTGGTGGACTGGGAGGGGTATGGACCTGAAGAACGCTCCTGGGTGAAGAGGAGCTTCATCCTGACCCGGCCCTCCTGGCCGATTTTTACAAGAGACATCCGGACAAGCCTGGGTCGGAACGCCAGTAGGCGCCCGTTGAGGGGGGGGGGTCCTGTTATGTGGCCGCTGAAGAGGAGTTACTGCTGCCACCACCACCAGAGGGCGCCCTGCTGGAGTGCTGGCTCCAAGCACGAGAGGGCGCCAGACCTAGAAGAAGTGACAGCTGTCATTCATCCTCTGCACCAGCTGTCCTCGTTCATCATCATCATCATCACCATAAAGGCCGGGACTGCAACTCCACCTCCTCGCCGAGAAATCGACTACCGAAGAGGGTAATTTCTCTGCTGACTCATACGTTGAGTAATAATCTGAACTTCTGTTGCAAGCCTGGTTTTCCTGGTGCTTTCCTTATCTGTGGGATTGGCGTTTGGTGTGACAGCGACGGCTTCACCTCACACCCCAAACCAGATAAGTGGATTAAACAAGAGCTGCAACGAGTGTATGATTGGAGGTGGAGGTGCTCCCTCCAACTGTGTGCAGACTGTGGATTACTGAGTGTGCG